>NC_142035.1:11590788-11908080 GCF_982192425.1 Myodes glareolus | reverse complement strand
TCCATCCACCTCCCCCACACACTTCTCACCCATCCACCACCCATCAGGAATTCATCTACCTATGAACCCAACCCCTCATCCGCTCCAGATACTCATGCGTCACCCCATCCATCCATCTACCCACTACCCATCTACCTACCCATCCATCCATCCATCCCTCCCTCCACCTATGCATCCTTGAACTTGAACCTTCCCATCCACGAAGGCCTAGGCCTTTGTGTATTATAATGCTTTGTGCAGGCTGTACTCTGTGAGACCCCAGCATGGTCTCCTGGGTTCTCTTCCAGGCTAGACATATGGGTGCCACAAGAAAAAATCCCCACAGAGGGAGCCTTTCTGCGGCCAGGACTTTGAAAGCCATCGACTTCCAGGGTGTGGGGCCAGAAGATGATGAAATGCAGAACAGCTAAGGCGCAGGCTTCCAGCGGAGCAATTAAAGGTAAGCTAATCTCTCCCCTTCGAAGGAGTCAGGGAACTCCAAGACACACAAGAGGAGTCAGCAAAAGAAGAAACCAAAGCTGCAGAGATTAAGGGCTAGCAAACAGATGCTCCTGGTATAGTATCTTCCTGAGAACTCAGCTTCCCTGTCCTGCAGGCCTGGTGTCTCTCCCAACTCCTCTCCTCTTTACTGTCCTTGCCTAATGCTCCCTGCCGCCCACCTCCCTTCCCATCGCTCTTCTTGTTAACCCACCCTCCCAGCTCCCCTATTTATAGCTCTTCCCCTCTTACTATTTACAATAAAGAATGACCTCCCAGGATGAGACCTGGTGGCATAGTGCTTCCTATTTACCTCCCAGCAGACGACCTCACCCCCAGATCCAGAAGCTCCCTCTTCTGAATCACACAGAGGCAGTTCATGAGCAAGGCCACTTTAATAGGCGCGTGTCCATCTGGCGGTATGACATGAAGCTTGAGCACTGTGTTGAAACGGTAAGGCGTCACCACCGTGCCGCTCACAAAATACACTGTGACGCTGTATTTATTAAAAACAACAAAAGCATCAAACCCAATGCCTGGGAGAGATGCTCGTAGTAGGCTTCTCTATCCGGAGACTGGGCTCCCAGCCCATGCCATGAGCCCTTCACCCCTCTTTTGGACCCCTTACCCACAGTGGGTCTGCCAATGAGAAACTTGAGAGACATGAGTGAGGCCTCAGACAGCCAGCACGCTGGCTCATCTAACCCAGGCACACAGGCTCTGGGGCCCAGAGTCTTGACCTTCACGGTCCAGGGCTGGTCTATTCTTGACAGTTCTGTGGGGTATGCTTGATACCGGCCCATTCCTGTCAGCATGGGGAAAACAAGCGAATCTGCTTAAAGGAGAAGGTTTGATGTCCAGCACATAGCAGCAGACACATAGTGAGATGGCCCAGGAAATGCTCCGTCAGATCAACCTGAAGACATCCTGCTGCCCGGACTATAGCCAGGAGTGGAGAGCTGAGGTCCTGCCCACGCAGGTGGCAAATGCGTCTCTCCTCTAAGCTGCTGACTTCTTCCTTTGGCCTTTCCTCTTTCCTTCAGACAATCTGTGTAGCCCAAGCCAACTTCAAACTCACTGTGTAGCCAAGTATGACTTTTTAACTGCCTTCACCTTGCTGGGATTACAGGCGTGCCCCACCATAACCCAATTTATGCAGACCTGGAGATGAACTAGGGACTTTGTGTGTGCAAGTCAACCACTCTGCCAACTGAGCTAAATTCCCAGAATTTAAAGAAGGGAAGAAATGGTAAGGGGGAGGGAATGAAATGAGGGCAGGCGTGAGTCCTCTGAGCGCTGCTTCAGCACCTCAGGTCCCCGCCAGAGCTGCCTGACCTTAACCATCTTCCTCATACTTGACTCTCTCATGATTGTGGCTAAGGAGACGCCACCTTGAAAGGAAACTAGCCCTTTGCTGAGCCAGGTGAGCATCTTGGGGCCAGTCCAGCCTGATTCAATTAGGATGCGGCTCTGAAGGGCTTCCCTCTAGCACACCAGGACTGAAGCCTGTGAGACCTTCAGCAGCTATTTCTGCCACTTTCTTCCTCCCCTTCCAGCCGCGAGGAGGCAACTGGGGGTTGCCATGGAAACTGGCTCATCCTCCCACAGGAGGTTTGCCAGCTCTGATTTCCTGCAAAGATAAGAAGCAGGCAGCAGTGGGGGGTCACCCAAGCATGAAGATGGGTTTCCCTGGGGATGCCCAGACTCCTGCCAATCACACTGTCTATCCGGGAATCCCGAGGGTGCCTGGAGACCCAGGGGCCAGGGAAGCCTCCAGCCCTAGGTCTGCTCCAAGAGGTGAGCCCTGGAATGCACAGGCGCAGGGCCTTTTCTGTCTTTCCACCTAAAAGGACCGCATCACAGATGTGCCTGCGTCTCATAAGCTGCACCACGCTTGGGTGTTTCCGGCTGTCAGCTCTCCAATGCCAAACAGAAGTGTCCCACTGCCACCCCTAGAGCCCTAGAAAAGAAGTAAAAACTGCCCACCTGACATCTGTTTCTAGGAGGGAGAGGTGCATAGGCTGAGCTCTACTGGCAAGAGTTGTGTGACCCCAGGGAAGTCACTTAACCTCTCTGAGCTGGCTCTCTCATCTGGAAAGCTGGCATAAAACCATATCGTCTCCAAGATGCTGAGAGGAATGAAAATACAGCTCTGCTGCGCCTGTATGCCGGGTGCGGTGGCACACATTTTTATCCCAACACTTGGGAGGCAGAGGCAGGCGGATCTCAGTGAGTCCAAGACCAGCCTGGTCTACAGAGTGAGTTACAGGACAGTCAGGGCTACACAGAGAAACCCTGTTTCGACAACAACAACAACAACAACAACAACAAAGACACTTGGCAAACAAGACCTCACAGTAAGTGAGCATGTCTGCAGTTACAGGGAGGTTTGCAAGCCACAGCCCTTTCTATTAAAATAGACAAAGGAGAGTTTGCACCAGACTTTGTACAAAGGCTGGGGAGCTCAGAGTGGGGTGAGCAGCGTGGCCTGAGGACGAGCCACCTGGTTCCTATCACTTCATCCACCAGTGCCCTCAAGAGCCAGAACAGGGGTTCAGACTCCAATGCTTTCAGATCCAGAAGGAACTATGGGTGTTGATGCTGACTCGGCCAAAACCTTGCACTAGGAAGGTGAATGCTGGGGATCCCTGGCAGAGCTACTCTTGGGACTGTGACCCAGTGTGGCCAAGGCATGTGCAGTCCTGGCTGTCCTGGAACTCAGAGATCTGCGTGCCTCTGCCTCACAGCCACCATGCCTCGCTATGTTGATATTTTAAAGTACAAGCTGGCCAAAGCTGTTCTGCCGGCTTGTGCACATCGTAGCAGGGGCTTGTACGCTGAGGTGCAGGTATAGATTCCTTAGACTGGCTCTCCAGGTCACACTCCACCCCAGTCTTAGCATAAGGAAAGCCCTGCTACCTACTGCCCATGACTCAAGGACAGAGGACTTTATCCCTCAGAGTGCAGCCTGCATCTTCTCAGACATCCATGTGAACAGAGGGAGGGCCATGTCTCTTTAATAATCTAGGGACAGAACTTAAAACACACTGATGAATCTTCATGGATCCTCCCATGACCCATTTCTTGGACTACAATGGCTGCTGAAGGTAAGAAGGATGGCTGCCGGGAGTCAGGGACATGGTGGTGGGGACTGTGGGTACCACAGGACAGGAGGCACAGGTGAATCCAAGCCCAGACAACCTGATTTGGAAGCAAGTCTTCACAGTGGGATGTAGAATTTTCATTGGCTTTTCCTACTCTCCGTGACTTCTATGTCCCCCCCTCTGGACACATCATTCCAGGAGAGCAACAGGGAAGCAGTGATGAAGGCACAGGAAGTCAGGAGGCCCCAGGGGAGTGAGGTGTCTGCTGCACAGGTCACAGCCTGATACGGTAACGAATGGGCACATCCTCTTCTGGCTGCATCAGGCCAAAGCCGTATCTACTGAGGTCAAACTCAGGGACCTCTGTGTCCTCGCTGCCCAGCTCCAGGTCAAAGTGAGTCAGCAGGAGAACCACAAATCTGCAGGGAGAAAGAAAGGGGGCTTCAGACTGCATGCTGCTCGGGGCAGAGCTCGGGAAGGTGAGGACAGCTCAGAGCTGAGTGGGGCTGAGTGGCTGTGTCTGTGGCGGTCATTTCTCCATCATGTAAGAGCCAGAGTGTGGTTCCCCAGCTCTCCTGCCTGCGGCATCACATGTGTCTCTAATCCTACACCCACAGCACCTGGAGAGTCCTGAGTCCAGGTGCTCACGGTGACAAAACTGTCTCTTCCAGCCTCTGTGCAAGCCTGTACCCCCCTTTCCCTAAGCTTAGAACTCTTATAGTTAGCCCTGGTCTGTAAAATTAAAACCTACACCACTCCCTCAAGACTTCTTATATGTGATGCAACTGTCACCAAGGGCCACCTTTGCAAGGCGGCACTCTCTACCGCCACCTACTGGGGACGTATAAAGCTGTCATGGCTAGGATGCCATCATTGCCTCAATGACACGACAGGCTCTGCCTTATGACTCACTGTCGTCCATGTGATCCTAATTGTCCCATGCCTCATCACTGTCCCCCACCTCAATTCAGGGGCCTGAAACCACAGTGAGCACACAGCAAGGACTTTTTCCTCTCACCGAAAGAAGAGCAGGCAAGTGGATGAGCTGAGGGAAAGAGGCCCACAAGACTTAAGGGGAAGCGACCCTCACCAGGGTCCCGCTTGGGGCTTGGTTCTCCTGCGAGGTCAAAGGGAGTAAAGACAAGCTGGCTCTCCCAGCTCTGGAGGGAGAATTTCTCTGAGATAGGTTTTACTACCTGCGTCCCCAGTGGGTGGAGCTGTCACAGCTGCCATTGGCTGAGAGCTTCCTATCGGGATCACAATGACGGTGGTCACAACAAATTCACTCCTTTGTTGAGACGCCATGAGCCCGGTGCCATGCTAAACACCTAAAGCCCTCTTTTGTCTGCCTAAACCGGATGAAGCAGGAACTGCAAGGTTCTATCATAGTTATTGATTTGAATGAGACAATCTGTCCTGGTGTGATTGATACATTAGGGCGCAAATATGAGCAGAAAGCAAACCTCAATGGGCTCGCATGCTGTTTCATGTTTCAATGCAGAGCCTACAGTAGCCAAGCATACACGCATGAGCATCACCTGACTGCCCTGTTCATTAGACTTTGTGCCTTTTTAAAAAAAAGTTTTGTTTTTTATTACATGTGTGTATGGTCAGGGATGGATATGTGCACATGAATACAGTTTCCAAAGAGGCCAGAAGAGGGCATAGATCCCCTGGAGCAAGAGTTACAGGCAGTTGTGAGCTGTCCAACCAGAGTGTTGGGAACCAAACTCAGGTCCTGTACAGTAGCTGAATACCGAGCCAGCTCTCCACCTCTTGTGCAGTCTTTAAGCATGTGTAAAGCTGCATGGCCACCTAGCATTTGGCAATAATCTTCCTCGTGTGTCACTGATGACATTTTCAATGTGAGGCTTCAGATTCCCTTTGCCTACAACCTATGGTTTCATTTTTTGAGATTCACTCTGCTTTGTGATGCTGACGATGAAGCCTCAGGCCTCGTGTGTGCTAGGCAAGAGCCCCACACCGAGATCCAGCCTTGTTATTCTTAATTTTGAGATAAGAGCTCATGAAGTGGCCAAAGCAGGCTCTGACCTCACCATCCTCCTGCCTCAGCCTGCCCCATAGTTGGCATGATCAATCTGCATTCCCAAGCCCAATACCTGCTGTTTCTACTTCCTGATTATGCCTGACAAGGTGGTTTTGGGGCAGGCATAGTAAGCATCAGGGCAGAACCGACTCTGTCATTATTTCCACTTTACTGTTGAGAAAAGGGAGACCAAAAGGCTAATGTGACTTGCTGTCCCCTGGCATGGTGCCTGCATGCTAATCACATGACTAATACAGACACCGGCTAACATCTCTCAGAGCCTGGGATGAGTCAGGTGATGGAATGGGCACTTAGGCAGCTCCATTCCGACCCATTTTGGAGCTGTAATAAGCACCCACATTTTATAGCTGGGGAGACAGGCTCAGGTTACAGGAGCTAAATGGAACAATGGCAGAGAGCACAGCCCCTGGTCCAGGGAGTCTGTGATCCTGGAAACTGAGGCTCGGGGAATCCCAGGAGGAGAACATAGGAGCTTCTTTAATCTCTCAGGAGTTACAACAGCCAAGGGGGGGACCCTGAAGTTCAGCCAGGTTCTGCCACAGAGGTCTGAGCCTGCTTTGGCAGCCCCAGATGGACAGCCACGGCCAGCTGGACTCAGCAGCCAGTGTTTGGTGTTCCCATGACACCCTTAGAGGGAGAACCCTGCTGTCAGATCTGATCATTGCCTAAGAAATCAGAGATGTGACTTTTTTTTTCCTTCGAGAACTCTTCTGATTTTTAAAAGAGCCCACATTTTTAAAAACACAAACAGATTTGCGGACAGGAGTTGACTCTCTGCCAGTTTGGGATCTAATCCTATAACCATTAGCCTGAGGCCATCAGTCAAAGCCACAGAGGCATCAGGTGTCACCGCACCTTGGTTACCTCCTGGGCCACATCCAAGCCCTGCCCTGGTCATACCCCGCCAATGGGCCCCTTCCCTGCTGGGCCATGCACCGCTGCCCCGCCACCCCACCACCCCGCCACCCCCATGCTCTGCCACCCACTCACTGTTTGATGCTGTTGATGGCATAGTTCTTCCCCAGGCACTGATTGTGCCCTGCTCCCCATGGCATGTTGTAATTCTTCAGTCGTTTCCCGTCTTTGTAAAAATCTTTCTTCTCCGACCCATCGGGGTTCAAGAATCGGTTGTATTTAAATATCTGAAACAAGAAGGTGATGTCACCCGACATAATCCTGCACCAGGACGAAGGACTGGGGAGCTCGTGCAGACCTGTCACAGCTGAGCATGATGGGAAGTGACTGGACAGGGGCTGGCTTGAAGGACGGTAGAGATGACAATTCCCAGGCTGCAGAGGAAGCGAAGATCACAGCAGGCTGCCATGCCAGACCAGCTGATGACCCAGTCTCTCTCTCTCGTTTTCCCCACTCCCACAGTCCCTGAGATGTCCAGCTCTGCCCCTACTGACCTCAGGTTCTGTGTAGATTTCCGGGTCCTTTTGGGGACTCAGGAAAGGAAAGAGGAGGAGGCGGTCACCGCGTCGAAGAGAGAATTCCCTCCCATCTGCCATAGGCAAGGCAAGGTCTGCCATGACCTCGCGAGTGATGAAGGGGGCAGCCGTGAGCCGGAGGGTCTCATTTAGCACGCTGTCTGCAAGTGGGAGGCATGAAGGGTTAGCGAGCTGCCCTCTGGCCCGCTGGACAAACAGAGCAACGGGCAGAGGGTGCACCTTGCACACAGTCATACAACAAGGTGGGAAAAGCCAGGTGACAAAGTGTGCACTCCCTGAGAAACCTTGGATGTGAGGGGCCGTGGGAAAGTGGGAGTCACAGGGCTATCTGACACCTGTGGAGGGGAGTTTAGGGCCTCAGTGTCTGCTTCTACCTGCAGTGTGCATTCTCTTGTGGAAATAGTCCCCTGACTTTCGTCTAGGGACCATACCCGTTTTCAGAAGTTGTGCAGTTGTTCTACTACTACTACTACTACCATTAATACAGTGTTCTGTCTGCATATATTCCTGCTGGCCAGAAGAGGGCACCAGATCTCATTACAGATGGTTGTGAGCCACCATGTAGTTGCTGGGAATTGAACTCAGGACCTCTGGAAGAGCAGTCAGTGCTCTTAACCTCTGAGTCATCTCTCCAGCCCAATTGATCTACTCTTAGCTGGCGGGTTTGAGCTTTCATTGGCCAATTGGCCCACCTCTCTGAGCCCCGTGTTTGGTTCTGGGTGGGCATATAGCCCAAAAGGCAGATGAAAACATTCCTGGGATTTTAGATGGGAATGCTGGATGAGAGGCTCCGCCTCCAGCTGCTGGCAGCTGTCCAGCCTCCATAGACCAAGGGCACCCCAGTAGAAAATGGGGCTGAAGGGGGAGAGAGACATAGCAATGGCAACATTGTTCAAGCCCCTGGCTTCACCGGAGCCTGAAGCTAGAGACCCCAAGGCTCTCAGCTGCGTGACTCGGACTGAGCCTCTTTTCCATCATGGCTGTTCCTGGCTCTCTGCCACGTAACACCACAAATCTCTTGAGGCCAGGAGGAGCTTTGGGTAGTGATACTGGGCATGGAGGACACCGAGGGACCCTTGGAGGTACCCAGGTTAGCAGGCTTGACAATCCTACCTAGCACAGGCAGGCTGTCGAGAATCTTCTGTGGGAGGGTGCTCATCTCTGAAACAGGCTGCTCCGCTAGCCAGACAACACGCTTCAGCTCCTCGCGGACCGCCTCGAGGGCCTCAGGATTCTTGAGGAGGTAGAGAAGGAGCCAGAAGGCCGTGGGACCCATATTCCCCTGCAACAAGGAGAAGCCTGTCACTCACCAAAGTACCACGAGGGCTCCACAAGCTGAGCCATGGTGCAGCGCTCAGCATGCCCGGTTCCCACACTGGCCCATCACCAGTCACTTCAGCCCCAGACTGTGGCCAAAATATGCTTGGAGTTTTGTTTGGTTGAGACTGGTACCGACTTGAAGAGCACACATGCCAGCCTGACCGCAAGGGAAGCCCCCGGTCTGGGGTCCCCTAGGGAAGACTCCTTCAGCAGAACAAGTTACAAGGCAAGAACACTGAGAATGTCTGGGGGTGACTTCACTTGGGGCTTCCCATGTTCCTCGATACTTTGCGCAGAAGAATCAGAATACATATCTCCCTGCCCTTGAACTTGAGCTCAGCCATGGACTTGCTCTGACCAACAAGTAGTATAAAGTGGAATTAATGGATAGTAGATCTAAGCCCTGGCCTTCAGAGACCATGTTTGTGTCCCCTCCCTTTGACTGAGCCTTTGGATCCAGGATGAAAGGCACACAGGGCACAGCTACTTTGCCCCAGCTGGGCCAGTCTAGACCAGTCAGATCCACAGACCTGTGAGCTCACGTCTATCAGCACAGGCTGCCGGGTTTAACCAGCTGATAACAATAGCTATTCATAGTTTAGAAGACAAAATTTCCTTCCATGCTCCTTGCCTTACAGTTAACCTCCTGAAGGATGGGCAGAAGGGCAGTTAAAGGCCATTAGCTTCTTAACAAAAGTTCTTTGAAACCTTCCTAAAGAGAAACTAGGGAAATCAATGCCACGGTGTGCTCCAACCCACAGCAGACCTGCCTAAACCTCTTCACCCAGCTCCTCGGCACCTCCCAATGACACATAGATCCTGAGCAACCTGAAGCTGCAGGGAGGTTTTCTCTGTCCTAAATGCGGCTGTAGTCAGAGACCCAAGCAGCACTGTTAAACATCATCGCTCCCTATAAGGTCTTGCAAACATAACCGCACCGGGCAGAGGACACAAGTTGCAGCCCTAACACAGCACTCCCAAATCGGAAACAAGCTGACACCAGTGGGAAAGATGGCCTACCATGTGGTAAGTTGTTTAAAAAACAACAAACCAACAACAACAACAACAAAATCCCCATTGCTTTGGGTCTGAAAGACACACGGGAGCAGGCAGGCTGTAAGGTGTGGAGCAGGGCTTGTCCGAGCCACTGTGTGTGTCTGAAGAGGGGTCATGTGAGGGCACAGACCGTCTTTAGGAGACGCAGGACCCCTCCCTGAGGTCACCAGTGGGACAGAGGCTGGGGGCTGGGACGGTGAAGTAGCTGGTTGACTTTCTGTCTGTAGGGAGGGTCCACATGCAGGTGTGTTCACATGTGGGAGCCAGAGGGCAACCTCCGCTGCCGGTCCTCAGGTGCCGCCCACCTTGTTTTAAGACAGGCTGTCTCGGTAGGCTAGGCTAGCTAGTGAGCTTCAGGGACGTGGCTGTCGTCACCCCAGTGCTGTGACCACAGATGTCTGCCTTCACGCCTGGCTTATTTTTCTTTGTAACATGGGTTCTGGGAATGTCGCTTGGGTCTTTATGTTTGCAGGGCGAGCCTGTTACAAATGGAGTCATCTCCCCGCCATGTCCCCAGCCCCAGACAGATTTTCTTTGCATGCACGTATCTGTTCAACCTGCTTGAATTTCTTTTGCTGTTGTTTTGATTTTCTTTTATTTTTTGAACTTATACTATAATGACATCATTTTTTCCCTTCTCTTTCCTCCCTCAAACCTGCCTTCTTGTACACTCCTTGCTCTCTGATAAATCTATGGCCTTTTGTTTTTCAAGACAGGGTCTCACTACATAGCCCTGGCTAACTTAGAACTTGGTGTGTAGATCAGGCTGGCGTTAAACCCATAGATGCACCACCTCTACCCTCAGAGTGCTGGCATTAAAGGTGTGAATTCACACCTGGCGCCAGTTGAATTTCCTATTGGATGTACTGCTTCTAACAGATGTACTGTAGGATGTATTAACGGATATACCATGAAATCTGCACGGTTTCATGGTGGTCTGCCATGTTGTGAGGGTTGTCCACGTTAGGATGTGAAATCAAATAGAAAACTGGAGAGAGACAGATGCACGGCCTTAGCAACCTTCTGCCAACTGCACAGTGTGTGTGTGTGTGTGTGTGTGTGTGTATATACATGTATACCCTGGATTTCTCCCGTGGGGTCTAGCCTCGGTGAGCTTATGAAGGGCTTTCTGGTCTAACCTTATCTTGCGGTCAGGCTGAAGGCAGAGGCAGTAGGGAAACAGGAGGAGGATGTGGAAAGGAGGCTGGGCTGAGGGGGTGACGCCAATCAGTTTCCTATCACCAGGATCCTCAGGGTGGTGGTTGCCTGAGGCTGGAGCCAGCATGTGCCAGCTCCAGATGTCACCCCAACCCAGCCCAGCCTGGACCTTAGATCTCAGTCTTCAGGAGTTGCCTCCTCGCAGGCCTTGGGATGCTGGGTCGTGTGCTACCTCCCCCAGCAGTCTCCTCCTGGCCCTGGGGCCCCAGTTTCATCCAGCTTTGAGAGGATCCAGATGATGTCTGCAGCATGTTCAATGGGACGGTCGGCCCACAGGACAGCTCAGACTCACAGTCTCCGATCCGCAATAGCTGCCGCAGCTACGGTTCCTCCACCTCAGCAGATTCCTCGGGCTCCTCACCCTGCCTCTCAAACACTATTTGTACGGGTATCCCCCACCTCCTCAGCTCCCCGCCCCATGCTTCCTTGGCTGGCTCCCTGACTGTCCTACCCTTCCATCTGGAGAGCCCTTGGGTTGGGACCCCAGTGCGACGGCATCAGCTGCCATCTGTCCACCACTGGGTCCCACAGGTCCGTCTTGGGCCTACATCCTTACCCTGAGCATCTAGACCAGCCGCATCTCATGTGACCAAATCCTGAGCCTCTGCCTTGATTGCTGCCCCCACCATCTTCCCCGGCCATTAACAGTCCTTTCACCATCCTGGGCTCAGACCCAAATCCAACTGGATGCTTACTGATCCTGGCTTCCAGGGTTGCACCTACCATGGGGGACCTCAGAGCCCATCACTTCTCCCCTGCCCTCCACCCCACTTTCTCTGACCTAAAGACTGTGGTTCCCCAGCTTCCTCTTCCCCTCGAAAGCCCAACAGGCCACACTCTGCTGTACACAGAGTCTTTAGGGGACCCACTTTGCTTGGAATGAAGCTCCCCTCATACCCACGAGGTCTGGAGGGGCTCTGTGACGCTTGCCGCCTCTCCATGGCCTTTGTACCAATTCTCTCTACCCGAAACTCTCATTCCAGAGACCCCCACGGTGGCTCATGCCAAACCTCTGCTCAGATGCCACCTGCCCACTGAGGCCTCTACTACTCTCTAGTGACCTCGCTGACTGCCCCATCCATCTCTTCCCTGCAGAGGCTTGCTCCACAGACGAGAACTCTCATCTGCCCTTCCCACCACTCCATACCCAGTTTCTAGAATGAGGCCACGCACACGTGGAGCCTGATACATTTCTGTTGCCGGTGTTTCGTTTAGTTGGTTGTGGAAACAAGGTCTCATGTATCCCAGGCTAGCCTCAAACTCACTGTGTAGAAGAAGGTAACCCTGAGCTTCTGATCCTCCTGCCTCCACCTCCCAAGTCCCGGGATCACAGAGGTGCACTCTGTAGATCTCTGAAGAAACACCTGATGAGCCTTTGTCACTGCTGGGGGCAGATCTAAAAGCTCCCGTCACTGTCACAGCTAACCCTGAGGAAAGGGCTGCATAGCTATTGTACGGATGGGTAAACTGAGTCACTGCAGGGTGTGGCGACTTGCCAGAAAGTGAGAGCCATACCCAGGCAGACAGGTCCCACAGCTGGCATTCAGACTGCTGGACAATGTGGCCTCCTGCCTTGCTGTCCCTTTGCTGAGAGGACCTGTCCCTACTCTTAGCCCTGCCAGAGGCCATTCCCTGGGATCTGGCTCTCAGGTGCCTGGCCAACTTCCTACTCTGTGGGCGGAGGTCATTTCCACGGGGGCTCTGAGGACACTTTGGAGCACCCTGTCCTTTTAGCCCATAAATATGTTATCAGGCTTGCATAGGGCCAACTGCTGATTAAGCCCCGGCCGGCCCTGCCAGCCTTCGCCTGCAGGACAGCTAATAGCTCTGAGGACAACTAAAAATAAGTTGCTGGTCGATGAGAGGAACCACCCAGGGACATCAGCCTGTCCGACAGTCACTGCCAAGTGGGACCTAGAGAAGGCAAGGGGCTGGGCGGGGTGAGAGCGGAGACCAGGCCTCAGACTCACTGCGTTCAAGTGGCTACGCCTTTCTCACACGTCAGCGTTTGCTCCAGGCCCCACGTCACTGACCTCCGTCTCAGTTCCCTGCATCTATCTGACTCTCCCGCTGTGTGATATTTCCATTGCATTCTGACAAATAAAACTTGCTTCGAGTCAGGGCAAAGCCAGCCACTAGCTGATCATAGAGGTTTGGAGGACTGTAGAGAGAGGTCAGGAAGCGGTAAGGTGGGGCTGAGACAGGATCTTGGTCTTTTGGATGAAGGAACGGAAGAGGTAGGAAGGGACTGTGGCCGCCCGTCTGCTTCTCTGGTCTTTCAGATTTTTACCCTGATTTCTGATTCCTGGTTTTTTATCGATAAGATTAATCAGATTTACACGTCATTCTCCAATATCTCAGTGGCCAGCATAGCCTCCTGTTCCTGTCCATGAGGGGAATCTTAAGATCTTAGAAATCAAGGCTGGAGGGATGGCTCGGAGGTTAAGAGCACACGCTGCTCCTTCAGAGGACCTGGGTTCAATTCCCAACACCCACATGGTGCTCACAACCATCTGTGACTCCAGTTCCAGGAGATCTGCCACCCTCTCCTGGCCTCCCTAGGCGCCATCTTCCCTAGAGGAGCTCCACACGGCACTCTTCCCTTGGCGTGCTTGCTCACCTGGCTGCAGCCCGCTCAACGCCACTACTTCACACCTGCTGCCTCCCCTGCCTGCAATACTCCAAATTCCCAGACCCCCGAGGCTGGCTCTCTCTCCATCTTGGAGAGGCTTCCCTGAGCCTCTCCGCACTTCTGTTGTGACTCCCAGGACGGCTCCAGTCCAGCCCTGCTTCCCGCCACATGTTCTCCTCCCCAGTCACTGAGCATGGTTCCTGGATCCCAGCTCCCTGCCCCAGCCTGTCTGAAGCGCAGACATTCCCAGAAGGGCCCTGCTGCAAGTCCTCGAAGGAGCTCTTCAGCGGTTCTTAGAATCGCTGGTCTGCACGCTACAAGAACAACCACGAAAAAGCCACGGTCATGGAAAGCAGTGAAAAGACAGAACGCCGGGAGAACGGAGACTGGAGAGGTGGCACGGCTCGGTGCCACGTCAGATGCTGACGCGGAGGCCCATGCCAGGGTGAGCCCCGAGTGACTGCAATGGCTCTTCTCAGCTGTTAGCTTGAGATGGGGAATGGCCTGGGAGAAGGGCTCTGCACACCTGTGAGGACAAACCTGCCTTAGCTGAGGCAGCTGCGCTCTGGGCTGGGGCCTGCCCTGTGTGCGGGGACAGAGGAGCTGAGCACAGATGATGCTCACTGCTCTCTGATTCTTGACCACCAGTGTACTGTGACTAGCCATCAGCTGCCTGCCGCTGTGGCTTTTCCCACTCATCACACACTGATGTCCCGTGACCTGGAACTGTGATTAAAACACCCACTCCCTGCCTGAAGGCACTTTGGTCGGAGTATCCCATCACAGCGATGGGAAAGTAACCAAGACAAGGGCACCTCTGGGATGCCGCTGAGGCCACGATCTCATGATCCTGGGGCTGGGCTAAGCCGCTTAGTTTGATGTCAGGCTGTGGTCACGTGGGAGATGTTCTGATGTAAGCAGAGGGAAAGAGTCTGGTTATCTGCAACTTAGCCACAAAAATCACAGCAGGAGAGAAGGAAAGAAAGGACCTGGGGCATGAGGGGCTGGAGAACCAAGGCAGCGTGCACAGGAGTGCATTAAACTACATGTGAATTTTCCATGGGACTGGAGGGAGGTAAAGCCTTCCCAGCATGCACAAGGCCCTCGTCCACCCCAGTACCTTATAAACCAGGCATGCTGGCACATATCTATAATCCCAGCATTTAGGAGGTAGAAGAAGGAGGATCATATATTCAAGATCATCCTTGGCTACATAGAAAGCTTGAGGCAAGCCTGGGCTACATGAAACCCTCTTTTCTATCAGTCGGCCATTTTCCCATATGTTAAACGGGCAAAGCCTATCATATGGACTGCCTGGTTACAAAGCTGCTAGACAGGACAAAGAGTGAGGGGTGGGAGCGGCCAGCAGGCTGTGTGCTCACACCCTCGTGTGCTAACACCAGCACACGCACGTGAATTCCACACCCACACACCCATATACCCACCTGTGTGGCCCAGAGCTGCAGCACCAAGGCCCGGGCCTGCATTTCCTCCGACACCCCCATCTCTTCCAAATGCCTCACATAACTCTGCAGCCAGCTGCTCCGGTCAACCCTGGTGGCTAGCTGGGCTGGGGACAGCAGCTTCCACAGGCGGCCTTTGACACTGCATGCACGGTCTTTATCCCCTGCAGGGACAGAACACAGAAAAGGAAGGTTTTAGAGTCACTTCTTGGCCGGGGCCACCAGTCTCAGCTTTTCACAAAGTTGCACACTTGACACTCTGGGTGTCACTGGTGGGAAGGCTTGGGGTATAGCCCTGTGAGTCGCCTCGTTTGGGCGCTTAGGAAAGACATAAGGGCCTGTCCCTGCAAGAGAGAACTCTCCATAGCAAGAACTCAGTTGATATTTGGTAAATGTGGATAAATGTGTGGAGATCTCGGGGCCACATAAGAGGACCACACTCCAGGCAACAGACTCCCTCCGTGGGGCCTGTGTGTGCAAGATCAGGGCCTCAGCATACCAGAAAAAGCAGCACTGGCCATTGGTGGGGAAATAGACCTGGGCTTTCCACTCAACTTTCTCTAGAGCAGACAGGTAAGGTCAGCAAAGGAAGAGACCCTGAGGAGGCCATGTAGGCCTGAAAAATGGGGAGACTTCCTGGTTGCTGTAACTCGCCCTCCAGCGTGGTGGAGCAAGTGACTCCATCCAGGCAGACTTGGTGTTTTCTAAAGAAGCCAACGATCCAGGTGTTGTTGTGGAAACACATGTGTGTCTCTCTATCTGTCTGTCTATAGGTCCTGCTGCTGGGGATGGAACTCAGACCCTTGCGTATCTGAGCTGCACCCTGGCCTCCTTGCATGTGACAGTGGCACAGAAGTCAGCACAGGCCATAAAAGTACCTCAGACTATCTGAAGGCCAGCTCTGCCTCACGGACACCAGCCTGGACTGAAGCAGGGTCTACAGAGGTGGTCCACCAGCCTGGACATGAAGCAGGGATAGAGAGGACCTCCGTCTACAGAGGTGGTCCACCAGGGCACTGTGCTTGAAACCAAGCCAGGTACCGAGGATCTCCGTGGAATAACACAGCTGGCATGTGGTCTGTGAGCTACAAGGCGAGGCTGGGTTGTTGACATGAATGTTGTACAGTGCCCCATCTATTACATCCCCCAGTGACACCTCAGTGGTTGCCCATCTGGACCAGGGGACATGCCTGGCAACGCTTTTGGGGGAACTAGTCTCATCTTTACACCCCACCTCAGAGCATACACACAAACATGAGGTTCACTGGTCTCCAAAGTTATCCCAGGGAAGCTGGCACCCCCTGGGGCTGCTAGAAGCTCTCTCTGTGTGCCAGGTTCCCTGCCCAACAGACCTGGCAGCCTCAAGTCCCAGGAGTTTGTGAGGATGGAACGAGTGGCTAAGCATAGGCTTACGAGTGTGCACGTGTTGAGGGTACGTGCATAGGCTCACTAGTGAGCACATGTAAGGGGGACATGCGTGCATAGGCTCACTAGTGTACACGTGTTGAGGGGGACATGTGTGCATAGGGTTACAAGTATGTACGTGTTGAGGGTGCATGCATAGAGTTACAAGTGTGCACGTGTTGAGGGGGGCATGCGTGCATAGGGTTACAAATATGTACTATTGAGGGTGCATGCATAGGGTTACAAGTGTGCACATGTCAAGGAAAGCATGCATGCATAGGCTCACTAGTGTGCACGTGTTGAGGGGGACACGCTGCATAGGGTTACAAGTGTGCACATGTTGAGGGGGGCATGAAGTCGGTTGGCAATTGTTTCAGACAATGGGCTCAACTTCTCTATACCATTTTGGGTGGTGCAACCGTCCAGATTTAAACAGCAAGCCCACGGGCTCATCTGAAGCACAAAGCTTTTCTGCATCTCCCACTGTGCTGGGTTCTGGAGCGCTCCCAATGTCCTGGGAGCCCAGGCTCCTGCCAGGCTGACTGTGTGAATCCCCAGGTGTGATCAACATGGTGGGGGGGTTAAAAAGGCCGCCTGACCAGAGAGTCAGAAAAGAGGCAAAGAGCTCACACAACCACAGAAATGTCTGACTGCCTCTGAGGACCAACTTGACATTTTCAGTCTCTCGTGCAGTCTGTGGCTGTGTGTGTGTGTACGTGTGTGTATGTGCGTGTACACGTGTGTATGCTGGCACACTCACATCTGTGTGCATGTGGAGACCAGACATCGATGTTGGAAGCCTCTCTCTAGATCAGTGTTCTCAACCTTCCTAATGCTGCAACCTTTTAATACAGTGCTGGGCTGACCCCCCAACCATAAAACTGTTGGTTGCTCCTTCATAACTGTAATTTTGCTGCTGTTATGAATTATAATGTAAACATCTCTGCTTTCCAATGGTCTTAGGCAATGCCTGTGAAACGGTCATTTGACCCAAAGGGGTCACGACCCACAGGTTGAGAACCATTTCTCTGTTGCTCTCCACCTTATCTTTTGAGACAGGGTCCCTCGCTGGACCTCCAGCTCGTCTTTTTAGTCACACCTCACTGGCACATCTGGATCGAGGTGAAAAGTTCCGGCCATCGTCCTGCGCCTTGGTCACCAGCCGTCATGGATGTCATCCCCTTCTATTTCACAGATTTGGGGTCTGCTATCATATGATGCCTTATGTATTTAATCAGTCCCTACTCTGGTTTGGCTGAGTTCTAGCTCCTGCTGTCAAAGGCAACATGGCCATGAGTTTCTTTCTTTGTACCATATGGGTATATTTCTGGAGGATTATTTCCTGGAAGAGGGAGCACAGGAGGAAAAAAAAGCCTACATTTGATATTTTGGTGGACTTTGCCCAGTTGGTCTCTAGTGCATGCACCACTCAAAAGGTCCGTGAGCTACTTGTTTTCACCTGAGGGCAACTGGCCAACACTGCCACCTGCTGCTCACACTGGGAAGCGCAACCTTTCATGGCCGCATCCAATGCACATTTGGCTCCCTTGGAAGAAGTGACAATGAAGAAACGCTAATGTTTTCTGGAGAAGCAACTAGTGCTGGGATGGGACACATGTTTAACACACTGTATTTCCCAACAAGACAAAGTGTGCATGTTACCTACTCTGCCACCTACCTGCTGCATCTATGACAAGTGATGTCACCTGTGTGAGCCTCAGTCTTTCTGTCTGCAAAGGGGGTTCTGTGACATCAGTCCCCAGGGACTGCGTTAGAACATGAACATTCTCTATAAAGACAACTGTGTGGACAGCTCACAGAAAAGGCATGTGGAAGCCAGAGAAGCCACACGATGCCTCAGCATGGCAGGTGGAGAGGTGAGCAAGATGCCAGTGTCCTTTCTGCCCTCCAGACTGGCAAGAACTTAAAAACTGGTGGCTGCGTTCTGATAATGCCGTGATGATATGCAAGTGACAGCGTCCACCCAGCAGACTGGCAAACCAGCAGAAAGACAGGCAGTGGCCCTAGGCCTTATCTTCTGGGTAGGTGTTTGAATTGCTCCATGGCTGTGGGCACCTGTAATCCTAGCTTTTGGGAGGCTGAGGTAGGAGGATCCTAAATTTAAGAACAGCCTGGTCTGCAGAGTGACCCTGTTTCAAAAAAAATCAAAATGAAACAGAAAGAAAACATATTTTTTAAAAAATACAAAGATGTGCTGGGTGGTGGTGGCGCACGCCTTTAATCCCAGCACTTGGGAGGCAGAGGCAAGCAGATCTCTGTGAGTTCGAGGCCAGCCTGGTCTACAGAGTGAGTTCTAGGACATAGTAGAACATATGTCCTACATATAGTACTATGAACATATGTAGTGTTCATAGGACAGCCAGGGCTATGCAGAGAAACCCTATCTCAAAAAAACACAAACAAACAAACAAACAAACAAACGTAAGATGTCTCTCAGATGTGACCACACTCAGCCTGGCTGACGTTCAGAACAAAAGTCCTCAGCAAGCAATGCTGCCACGACCTCGGCCAACCCTAACTGCCACCTTCTCAGATGGTGCCTCCCTTCCCATTTGACACAGTGAGACCACAGAGACACGAGGAGATGAAGTCCAGAGTCTGTCTCCTCCCCTCCACCACAGCAGGGGACAGGGAGAAGTGACTGGCTCAAAGTCACCAGCAGAGGAGAGATTCCGGAAGACATGGCTCTTACGAGCCTCCTCATGGCTCCCATCAAATGTGCACTTGGCTTGGTCTCCTCGAGATCTCTGAATCCAAATGGACCACCTTGGTCTGCTGTGGGACAGTGGTTTTATTCTGCAAAGATTTGTTTCTTGTATTTGTTTAGTAAAACGCTGATTGGCCAGTAGACAGGTAGAAAGTATAGGTGGGGCAACCAGGCAGGAAGTAGAGACGGGGCAAGGAGAACAAGAGAATCCTGGGAAGAGGAAAGGCTCAGTCTGCAGTCATCACCCAGACACAGAGGAAGCAAGAGGAAAATGCCTCGCTGGTGAAAGGTACCAAGCCACGTGACTAACACAGACAAGAATAATGGGCTAATTTGCGATGTAAGAATTAATTAATAAGAAGCCTGAGCTACTAGGCTAACCAGTTTATAATTAATGTAGACCTCTGTGTGTTTCTTTGGGGCTGAATGGTTGTGGAACCGAGCAGGACAGAAACCTCTGTCAATAATGGTCTGGATATGAAATGTGTCTCCAACACACTCATGTACTGAAGGTTTGGTCCCCAGCTGGTGGCATTAAGGAGAGAGAGCTGGACTGTGGATGGGCCAGTGCCCAATGGAGTTCCCAGCTAGAAAGGCCTAGTGGAAACAGGGACCTGGAGGCAGCAGGTCATGGGATGTGCCTTTGAAGGGTCTTTTCCCCCAGACCCTTCCTCCAGCTTTCCCCACTTCCTGGCTGCCATGAAGCAATGCTGCTGCCCCCATCATGTTCAGCCACACCTCAGGCCAACAACAATGGAGCCATGTGGCTGTGGATTGAAACCTTAGAAAACCAGGAGCCAAAATACACCCTTCCAGCTTTAAGATGTTTTCCTTGGATACTTCATCACTTTTTTTTATATTAACTAATTAATTAGTTAATTATTTTAATTTTTGGCTGTTTGAGGCAGGGTCTGACTATGCAGCCTCGGCTGTCCTAGACCTTGCTACGTAGACCAGGCTGGCCTCGAACTCACAGAGAACTGCTTGCCTCTGTCTCCCAAGTGCTGGGACTAATGGCGTATACCACCATGCCTGGCTCTTGTTGCTTCTTGAGGGGAATACCATCCAGTCTTTGCATGAAATCTATAGTGGTTTGAAAGAAAATGGCCCCCAAAGTGAGTGTCACTATTAGGAGGTGTGGCCTTGTTGGAGTGGGTGTGGTCTTGTTGGAAGAAGTGTGTCACTGTGGAGGTGGGTTTGAGGTCTCATGTGTTCAAGTCATACCCAGTGATACAGACCACTTCCTGTTTCCTATGAGTCAAGATGCAGGACTCAGATACTTCTCTAGCACCGTGTCTGCCTTCAGGCCGCCATGACACACTATGATAATAATGGACCAAACCTCTGAAGATGTCAGCCACCCCAGTGTCTTTCCTTCATCAGAGTTGCCGTGGTCATGGTGACTCTTCACAGCAATAAAAACCCTGTGACATGGACCACTACCCATTTCTGATGTGACCTCATAGTGCTTACCCCCTGATAAGGAGCCTCGGGCCAGTTTGGGGAGCAGCAGATCCAGCTGGCGGAAGGTGTGGAAGACGTCAGCTGAGTGGACACGGTCCTGGGCTTGGCTCTCATGGGTGCGCGGCGAGGCCTCCACTCCATACAGGGTCAGGTATCCGGCTCTGGGGGGTGACAGCAACAAGTCAGATTCCTGTCTTCAGTTCCTGCCTCAGGCTCCTGTCTTCAGTTCCTGCCCTGCCTCAGGTTCCTGTTTTCAGTTCCTTCCCTGCCTCAGGCTCCTGTCTTCTGTTCCTGCCCTGCCTCAGGTTCCTGTCTTCAGTTCCTTCCCTGCCTCAGGCTCTTGTCTTCAGTTCCTGCCCTGCCTCAGGTTCCTGTCTTCAGTTCCTGCCCTGCCTCAGGTTCCTGTCTTCAGTTCCTGCCCTGCCTCAGGTTCCTGTCTTCAGTTCCTGCCCTGCTTCAGGTTCCTGTCTTCATAAAATAAACCCTTTCTTCCCCAAGTTTCTTCTACTCAGAGTGCTTTTCCACAGCAACAGAATGAAGCAGACCACTACTCTATGTCTTGAACTCCCCCAGTCATGGGTCTCCCAGAAGAGGATTTTCCAAGCAGGAAGATGGGGGGAACTGGAATGAGGGAGGATGAGACTGAGAGAACCACGCCTAGTCCCCAACCTGAACCTCACACACACAGTGCATGCAGCAGTAGGCCTGCAGTGAGTGTTGGGTCAGTGGGAAATGGCAGATAGGCTGATGGAGGAATAAGTGAGTGGGTGGGTGGGCAGATACACAGACGCGTGAGTGAGTGGATGGACGTGGATGTGTGGGGCAGTACACAGACAGGTGAGTGGGTAGATGGACGTGGATGTGTGGGTGGATACACAGACGGGTGAGTGGGTGGATGGATGTGGACGCATGGGCGGATACACAGACAGATGAGTGGGTGGATGAGCGTGGATGCGTGGGTGGATACATGGGTAGATGGACGGGACTAGGGAGGTGAATAGATGGATGAAGAGGTGAAGGGGTGAGTGAAGGATGGATGTGGGTGGCCAGATGGGTGGACGGGTGGTAGGATGGCTGGAAAGATGGGTAGATAAATAGAATACCCTGCTGAGCACTCTGGTGACAGGCTATCACAGTCTGTCTGACAACAGCCATCCAGGCCACCATCACATCCCTGTGTGCACTCCACTTCTCTTCCCAATCCAGTCTAGCATCTGTCCCTGGAGACAAGTGCTCAGGGCAGGGGACCCACACCTGCTCTCTCCTCTGGGCTAACAAGAAGCCTACTTCCCACTAGGAACTGCTAGGAACCAGAAGTCAGCTCAACCTTCCCACACCTCAGTCTCATCCTGGTAGTTTCTTTTCCTCCCCTCTCCTGAACAGCCTCTGGGTAGCTGGGGAAATAGCCCAGAATTGCCCACTAACGTAAGTGGATCCAGAAGGCCACTAGGTGGCGCCTGGTGCTGTAAACCGTCAGAGACTGTTCAGCTTTCTACAGATCAGTTCTTCATCCTGAAAGACGGGAACTGGCAGCGTGTAGGCCAGTGCAGGCCTACTCCCTGTGCAAACAGCGTACAGCGAGAAGGAAGGAGTGCCCCACTGCAGGTGTGGCCGAGAGCAGCCACCTGTGACCCTGACGGGGACCTCAGTTTTCCATCTGACAAGTGGGGTCTATAAGTTACCACCTTATGGAAGATGAAGTGGGTTTACCCATCCAGCCTCCCAGACTTGATGTCACCTGTGTGCGCACATGTGTCCAACAAACACCTGTCTTTTTGTCAGAAGCACATACGTGTTGCTCTGAACTTCTGGGGATAATTAAAATGTCTTTTTTTTAAATGGTGCTATCAACGTTTGAGATAAACAGTCTCTCAACCCTCCCCACCTTTTAAAAGCCTTCAGTGGGCTGTGTCAACTGCGTGTTCTTGCCCTCTCCCAGGTAAAGGCTACCACTGGGACCCACCTGGGAGACTACACACATCCCAGTAGGTCCCTCTGTCTGGTTCTCACCTACAGATGTCCCCTACACAGGAGCATAAAGTTCATGAATGAGACTGCATCGGGCCCCTTTGTCAGCCCCTAAAGGACCACCACCCGGCTGAATCTACATTCCAAGATCTTCCTCCAGGCTGCAAGCCTGGCTTCTGCAGACCTCTCCACCTGGTCTCCCCTCTTCCACTTGTCCCCTTTGCTCTAACTGCACTGACCCCTTCACCCAGCCTCTTCCCACGTCAGGATCTTGGCACAGCAGGTGCTCCTCAGTCCCAGTCCCACAGTTGGAGCTCATTAGTGAGGCTGGAAACACCCACAGAGTCCTATCTCGGGATCTATGCCTTCCCAGGCATAAGGAACTCGTTTGCTGTGTCCCCTGCTGTGTCCTATGGGACCACTGAGGACCCAGCACAGCTGAAGGAGTTACGCTTGGCGCTTGGCCGTACTGTTTTCACTACAGTCATGAGGTCTGGCTTCAGGACGAGCTCCCTGGTTCCTCGAGCATCCTCTCTGTTAGCCTCTGAGAGCCAGAGTCTAGACCGCAGGCCAGATGCTCTGTGATGCCCGGCTCGGCAACTCCCGCCCCAGGGAATGCTGGGGGCCCTTGTGCAGCTAGCGTCTGCTCTCCTGCCCAAGTTGTTTAAGGTGAATTTTGGGTTCCACCTGAACCACCTCCCTCCTACATTCTGCTTTGAGCTTCTCCCACGGTGTCCTCGCCCACAGGGTATCATCCCTAGTTCTCTTGGCCATGACGAGGTTGTGGGCTCACCTGAGCAGGGAGCTATAGGAGAGATCGAGGAGGCCTGTCTCGTGCCAGCCGCTGGCCGCTTCTGTGGAGTCACCCAGCAGCACCGTGCGGAGGTTGGTGTACATGGCTTCCGTAAGCGCCTGCAGATCTCTGTGCATCAGCAGCCTGAGACCAGCAGTGGAAGTTAGCTACTCACCCTTACTGTACTCAGAAAAAAGGCTGTGTGTGTTAAAATGACAGTCACCACCGAGACACTTGGGCTTGAGGGACAGCATCAGGACAAGGCCACGCAGTCAGTGAGTAGTAAAACTGGAGGTAAACCCTAATCGGTCCCACTCCACATGATGAGAGCTCTTGGCCAGGACAAGCTGTCCTTGCCTGGTGCATAAACGTGGACAAGGGACCCATGGGCCTCCCACTGGCTTCTGGACATGGAGGGCCCAGGAAAAAGCTTCTCCCCTGGGAAATCCAGCAGAGGGCTGCTAATGGTCTCCTCACGTGGACCTGAATGACACAGACTAGGGGAGCATGTGGCAGGAGTGAGGGGGGCCTGGGCCTGTTTCATGCTGAGCGGAGCCTGGGGAGCGGCTGCACAAAGCCAAGGTGAGTGGTCTGTCTACACGTCAGGCTCCACCTAAGCCACAATTGACAGCAACTGGCTGGAGTGTCTAGGGGACAGGGCTACCTGCGGCATCTAGTGGTAGCAACAAGAACCAGCGGGTGTGGGCCAGACTGGGATTCCGGTTGCGTTTGTTTTCTAACTGCCGCTCCTGGACAGTGACTTCAGGGCTGTGCAACTAATCTTAGCTCAACGTGGCACAAGCTAGAGTTATCTGAGAGGAGGGACCTTCAGCTGAGAAAATGCCTCCGTAATATTTGGCTGTAGGCAAACCTGCAGGACTTTTTCTTAGTTAGTGATTGATTAGCCCATTGTGGGTGGGGCCATCCCTGGATAGTGGGCCTGGGTCCTAGAAGAAGACATGCTGAGCAAGTCATATTGAGCAAGCCAGTAAGCAGCACCCCTCCATGGCTTCTGCATCAGCTCCCTCCTCCAGGTGCCTGCCCTGCTTGAGTTCCTGCGCTGATGTCCTTCAGTGATAGACTACGATGGTGTGGAAGTGGAAGCCAAATAAACCCTTTCCTCCCCAAGCTGTTTTGGTCATGATGTTTCATCACGGCAATAGTAACCCTGACTAAGACAAGGCCCAAGCACCACCCGTCTGGGATGTAGGGTTGAAGCCCCAGCCCAGGCCCACTCACAAGCCCATCTCTGCACTCACGGCTTCATCCTGGCCTTCTCCTCGCTGGGGTTGAAATTTGGAAGCTGCAGGTCAAAAATCCTCTCCATGAGGAAGATGGCATAGGGGTGAAAGTCCAGCCGCGTACGCGACTCCCATACCACCGCGTCGTAGGAGTGTGGGTCCAGGAGAACGGTGACATACCTGCCTCCCACCAGCACCTGTTGGAGGAGCGTGGGCAGGAGTGATGGCGTACTCTGCATTCAGGTATCTGTGGGCAAGCACTGGCCCCACAGGCCCCGGGCAGCAGTGTTCTTGCTTGCCCCACCAATCGTGTGAGCTCGGGACTGCCACTCACCCGGCTAGGCTGGGAGAAGGGACACCGTGCCTAAGATCTCCATGCTGAAAAGCAGCAGGGCTAAGACCAGCCAAAGCCTTCTGAAGGAAAGGGTGTAGCCAGGACCATAATCGCAGCTACGTGAGAGGCTGAGACAGGAGGACCCAAGTTCAAGGCCTGACTGGATTGGAGTGCATTCAAGGCCAACCCAGGCAATAGTAAGACCCTGTTTCCAAATGAAGGCGGGGGCATGAAGATGAAAAATGGTATGGGATTTGTCTAGTGCATGAGATTCTGAGTTCAACTCTGGTACCACACAAAGGGAAAGGGTGAGTGGATGGGTGGACATTGCTGGGTTAAAAACCAGCAGACTAACTGTAGGAGAGCGGGTGGGTGGTGGATAAGCAAGTAACCGAGCAGAAGGGTGGGTAGGAGGATGGGGAAACGCTGGTGGTGACTGTAGAGGAGCTGGGTTTGTAGAGTAATAGATAGAGGAAGGAGAAATAAACTGAGGAAAATGGGGGTAGATGGAAAGTATAAGCAAAATATAAGGAAGGGAAGAAAGAGAGTGCTAGGTAGAGAGTATGAAGAGGGAGAACAGGACAGATCGGTGAATCTGTTAGGTGGATGGCTCCATGTGAGAATGCTGGGGACATGGGTGACGAGATGCTAAGCAGATCAAATAAAAGCCTTAAAGATGAATGCTGGAGGGCCAAGAGCTTGAAGCATTCAAGAACGAGTGGTGTTTGAAGGGTCTGAAAAGACACATGATGACAAATGAGTGGGTGGTGATGGGTGGATGTATGAATGCACGGATGGGTGGATGGTGGGTAGGTAGATGGACAGTGGGTGGGTGGATGGTGGGTAGATGGCTGGATGGATGCATGGATGCTTGGATGGGCGGGTAGGTGGGTGGGTGGGTGGATGGATGGATGGATGGGTGGGTGAGTGGGTGGGTGGATGGATGGATGGATGAATGGATGCACTGATGCATGGGTGGATGGGTATGTGGGTAGATGGATGGATGGATGGATGCATGCATGCATGCATGGGGTAGGTAGGTAGGTGGGTGGGTGGATGGATGGAAGTGGGTAGGTGGGTGGACGGATGCATGGATTCTTGGATGGGTGGATAGGTGGGGTGGGTGGATAGATGGATGCATTGTTGCATGGATGGGTGGTTGAATGCATGGGTGGGTGGTGGGAAGGTCGGTGGTTGGGTGGGTGGATGCATGGATAGGTGGATGGGTGGGTAGGTAGTTAGATGGGTGGGTGGGTAGATAGGTGGGTGGATGGATGAAATACAAAAGTATATGTGCAGAGAGTAGACAGAGTCGGGTGCTGAATGGGTAAATGCTGCGCACTGGGTGGGCTGTGTTCAATGGAGATAGAGGTGGGGAGATGAATGGAGGGAAGTCAGAGGAAATGGACCCTAGAGACGGAGGCTGGTGGGTGCTGGTGAATGAGTGGAAGGATGCTGGGTGAATTTGGAGAGGTAGACAGAGGCTGGAGAGCAGTTAGAGCACTGGCTGGATTCCAGAGGACCTGAGTTCAGCTCCAGTACAACCATCTGTAACTCCTGCTTCAGGAGATCTTACACTTTTCTCTGGCCTTTGTAGTCACCCAAACAGACGTTATAAACACACACACACACACACACACACACACACACACAGAGAGAGAGAGAGAGAGAGAGAGAGAGAGAGAAGTATACATAAACAAAAATTAATCTTAAAAACAATAGGCTAGATAGATGATAGATAGATAGATAGATAGATGATAGATAGATAGATAGACAGACAGACAGATAGATAGATAGATAGATAGATGAGAGATGATAGATAAATTTGGTGAGTATATAGAAAGATGGATTAATGGATGGGGGAAGTGTAATATTTAATCTTAATTCCCAATCTGATTGCATTGAGAAGCACCTTAAACACAGAAGCCCATCCCTGGGTGTGCCTGTGAGGGCAGTTCTAGACACCCTAGGGCCCAGCACTCTGCTGATGACTGATACATAGTGGATAGTCAGCCCCAGCCCCATGGGTGACAAATGCATGGGTCAGTGTGTGGGTGGATGTTGAAGGAGTCGATGACCCCAGTGATGAGCCAGCCACTCACCCCTTTCCCCACAGAGACACTTACAGTAAATATGTCGCCATGTTTCTCCTTCATCCTGGTGAGGAAGCTGGCAGCATCTCTCCCAAACTCCAAGGCATGGCCCAGCCAGGGGATGCTGCCCAGGTCCAAGGGAGGCTCGCCTGGTCGCCTGCAGAAACCACAGCACTTAGTCCCGTGTGATAAAGCAAGGGAGAGAACAGAGAGTAGGGGCCATGGAGAAGTCACAGGAGACGCTCCACAGACAGCTGGAGGCTCTCCAGCAGGAGGAACCGCAAAAGCAAAGGTCCTGGGGTTGGACGACGGGCTCAGAGAACAGTATGGGAGCAGGTGTGGGTGAGACAAAAGACTAAGGACAAGGATGTGTAGCTGTAGCCTGAGCTAGAGAGACTCTGGGTGAGGCCCTATGGTCTCGTGGGTAGTCGGACTGTGGCTTAGTCTCCGAGTGAAGTGGGTTCCTGGGAGGGTGTGTGCTGAGGACGGCCAGTGTCATGAAGCTCTGTAAACCCACTGGTCTCTGGGTAGAGAATGGACTCAAAGGTGTGGGTGGAGGCTGGGGGCCAGGCACAGCCAGCAGAAAAGCAGAGTTCTCTGAGCCAGTCTGGGCTTGGGTCATCTCACATTCCCTCTGCTGCCCACAGGAAGAGAGCAGTGCCAGTGAGAGACTGGCAGGATGCAGGCTTCACTCCACTCAACGGTTCCAAACCTGAGAGCCCTCCATGGCAAGAGCCTGGGGGAAAGGCAAGGATGTAGGCTGTCTCTCCTTCCCACAAAGGCCTTATTTTGTAATCACTCTCTAGTGGCTGCAGGGCTTTTTCATTTTTAAGTTAAAAGAAAAATAAGAGTTTGCGAGGATATGAAGGAACTGTAACATGCCGGGTGGTGGTGGCGCGCACCTTTAATCCCAGCACTCGGGAGGCAGGTGCAGGCGGATCTCTGTGAGTTCGAGGCCAGCCTGGTCTACAGAGCGAGTTCCAGGACAGCCAAAGCTACAGAGAGAAACCCAGTATTGAAAACAAACAAACAAATGAATGAATGAATAAACAAATAAATAAGAAACTGGAATACGCGGTGTCCATGGATGCAGCTACCTTAGAAACCAGGCTGGCAGCTCCTTAACATTTACGCATGCTACACAACAAAGCGATCTGTCCCCGAGAAATAGAAACATGCTCACAGGTAAGCAGGCACGCAGTGGCTGATGGCAGCATTGCTCGTAACAGCCACGGAGCAGGAACAGCTTTGCGTGAGATCAACTCACGTGGCGTGTCTGTGCTACAGAATACCATTCAGCTTCGAAGAAAGAATGGAGGGAGCAGTGATGAGCCTCACAGACATGGTGCTCAGTGGAAGCCAGACCAGAGTCAGGAAATCCACTGGGCTAGGCGTGGATTAGAGTGTACCTGGGGAACAGGCATGGAGAATGCCTGCCAACAGATGCAAGATTTCGGTTCAGCGAGAGAATGTTCTGGAATTAGGAGTGACGGCCATCCAGCTTCGTGACGATACTAAAACCTCGAGTTACAGTTTTAAGTGTTGAATTTTATGATATGTGAGTTGCATCTCATTAAATAAAAAGTACAGAACAATGACCAAGACAGTGGAAGCCTGGGCGGAAGAAGAAGGTGATGGAGGAGGAGGATGTCCCCACGAAAGACTGCGGGAGGAGGGGAGAAGAAGCTGCAGGGAGAGGGAATGGCGAGTGCAAAGGCCCTGGGGTGGAAGCGCGCGGGATGGGGCTTTCTAGAGTGGACAATGTTCAGACGTCAGGTAAGTAAGGGTGTTAGAGATGACTTTGAAGATCTTGAGGGCCTGAAGGTCAAGGAGAGAGTCTGGCTTCTACACCACATCTATTGAGGATCCTGCGGAGTGGTTGAAGCAGGACTCTCTCGGTGACCTGTTTTTTATATAGGGTAGCAGTAAAATGGGGCAAGAGGGAGGAGGACAGGGCTGGGAGATTCCAGCGACTGTCCAAGAGGAAAGGCCTGGCTTCAGTTTCCCCACTTTGGTTCACATTCAGCAATTCAGGGGAGCACAGGCTTTCCCCAACCTTTCTCCCTCTGCTTCCTGCATCTCCATTGGGTTGTCCCTAGAGAGTGTGGGCCAGAGGCGTGCAGGACAAGATGGCTAAGGCTGGAGAGGACTGCAGCATACTGGACTGCTTCTGAATCATTGGCAAACTCGGCCTCTCTGAGCTCAGAGAAGACTGACAAAGCCAGCATGTCTCCGCTGCTAGGGGCTCCACCGGAGCTGCCACTCAGAACATCAGTGTTTACCTTCCTGGGTAGTTACAGTTGGTGTTTAGAGGCTATAACTCAGTGGCTCCTCCCCTGACTCATTGGCTCCTCCCCTAACTCCGTGACTCCTCCCCTGATCCTCAGTGGACCACTGAGGCATGGGGAGACTGAGGCCCTTGCCTGGAGGTTCCCCATAGGAGTGCTGGGTTTCCATGTGGTCACCCCTAGTGAGCATTTGTATCCCCACTTTACAGACAAGGAAACAGTCACCTGTGATTGTCCCTGGGCCATCTTCGGGGCTGGAGGGGCCTCTTCCTCCAGGCTTGAACCAGGTGTTATTTCTGGCTATGCCCTTCTTCCCACAGAGAAACCCAAGAAGGCTCAGACAAAGGCAGGAAGCTGGAGCCTGGGCGCCCAGCCCCTCAGGCAGCCAGCGGCTCCCCTGCACTGGACCCCAAGCCAATCCGAGCCCCGGCCACATTCCAGAGTGACTCAGCCTGTGGACAGCTGGGGCTGAGGAGACTCTATTTCAGAGCCTGTGGTCTCCCAGGGCTAATTGACACTCTCACTCTTTTGAGGCACTGCCAGGCCAGACACTGGGGGAGGGAAATACTTGAGGCTTGGCTCTCCTTTCCTGGCTTCCACGGTCAGATACCAAGATGTCCCTGTGGCCTCCCCTAGAGTGTAGATCCCACCAGGCAGGGGCCTCTAGACTCTGATGGGTCCTCACTGACGGACCCCAGAGCCAGATCTGCCGCAGCCTTTGTGAATCAGGGAAGGGAGCCTGAGGTGGCTGTCGTGCCCTCTAAGGTAACCCCGACTTGAGGATGGTGTCATCACTGGGTGGTATATTCCAAGACTCAAACTCTGGAAATTGCATGGAACCTGCTAGGTGTTTAAAGAACATACATCACATGACTGCACTGTGCACATAGTCAGACTCAGCGAGCAGGCTCGCCTACCAGAGTTGCTGAGAGGATCAAGAAAGCAAGGCAGGTGAAGAACCTGGCATGCAGTCTCAGTTCTGAAATGCCCAGATCAGAGACTGGCTTCACTGGCTGTGCATTGCCAGTAGGCTGCCCAACCTCTCTGTGCGAACTTCAATTCATAGTAGAGGGGGAGCCCTGGGAGGGTTTTCTGGGAAATGGAGCGGGGCTCAGTTCTCCTCTGCTGGTTGGGGAACTGAATTTCTCTCCAGTTCTCTTAACCTACTTAGCCCAGCCTCCCTCCAGAATGCACCCACAGGCCTCCGGGATTCCTATTTCCACAAATACAGACTCTCCTAAAGCTATTCCATGTTGCTTCCCCCTCCGCCATTGCCTGCTAGAAAAAGCAGATGGCAGAGGCAGGGGCTGTGGCTCCGTAGGTAGAAGGCCTGCCAAGCAGGTGTGGATTCATCCTCAGCATGAATAAACTGGGCGTGGCTGCAAACCCCGGGACCCCAGCTCACACGAGTTGGGGCCGGAGGGTCGGGAGTTCAAGGTCATACTCAAGGGCAAGGCAGTCTGAGGTACGAGCTTGTCCCCCCCCCAAAAGAAAGAAAGAAAGAAAGAAAAGAAAGAAAGAAAGAAAGAAAGAAAAGAAAAGAAAAGAAAAGAAAAGAAAGGAAGAAATGAAGGAAGGAAAGAAGGAAGAAAAGGCAGGTTTTCAGATGTTAACCTTCACCCAAAAAAAAAAAAAAAAAAAAAGCCAAACATGACTGCTTTTTGAGCTCCAGGCTTGGCGAAAGACTGTCTCACGAAATAAGGTAGAAAGTAACTAAGGACAATACCGTGTATCTACCTCCAGCCTCCTCCACAGCACACACACAAACACGTACGCACACAAGGAGGGGCCAGTGAGATGATCATTCAGGGTAGAGTTGTTTGCTGCCAAGCCTGGCCGCCCAAATTCACTGCCCAGAACCCCAACGTGAAAGTTAAGAAGCAGCTCCCCGACATATGCGCCACAGCCCAGTAACCCACACACATGCACACACAAGCGTAGATAAATACATGTAGCCAAATCCTTAGAGAAAGCATTGGTAGTGGCGCACGACCTGCTCGGGGCAGGTTCTTAGTTTGGACTTGGCTTTTCAGGCAGACAGAGTCCAGTTTCTTATTACAGATGGCTCCCCACAGCACAGCAGAGGGTTCTGTGATGGACAGAGCAGCTGTGGGCTGGAGTGGCAACAGTAGGAGGCAGGGTCTGTGGTGAGGCTTAGAGGGAACTGCACCACCAAACCCAAGGACCACCAAACCCAAGTGTGCTTTCTTACTTCCACGTGAAGTTGGAAGACTAGATTTTTGAATACGAAGCCCTCCACACCCCCCCATCCCACCCTCATCCTACCTCCACTTGTTACCAGAAGGAACTAACCCCATAGTAGGACCATTTAGTGACCTCTGTCTTACACTCGCTAAAATGACATCCATTCCTACATAGAAACTTCGCCCCCTTCCCGGCCCAGGCCGTGCCTTCCTCAATAACACCAAGGACCCCCTCTAATCCCCCAGTCAAGGGCCCCACTCATGAGACTTCTCTCAAAGCTTCCCACAACAGCCAGCACACACTCTGCTGGGAAAGCGGCTAGGGACTAAGCACACACACACACCTCTGCAAGCTACCTCAGATTATCAGTGGGGAAACTTGTGTGGGTCTGTGGGCTGTGGCACATGTGTGGGGGTCAGGGGATAAGTTGGGGGAGTCAGTTTTTAACTTCCACTTGTGGGTTCTAGGCAGTGAATTTGGGAGGCCAGACTTGGCGGCAAACGACTCTATCCTGACTGACCATCTCTCTAAGGCCCAGAAAGCCAAAAGAACGTTGCTGGTAACTACTTGGCAAGTCACTAGGCTCAATGGGCCACACAGGAGATTCCTAACTCCGCCCCATCCGTCATCTACACTGTCCCCAGAGAAAACAGTCATAGATGTTAAACAAGGCTTTAAAGTCCTGTCAACAGTCACAGAAATCTGCCAGTAAGACCAGTATTTCACTAGGACGGGATCATGGAATTAAGACTCTCCCTTTTTGATACATGGTCTGGAACATGTGGGAGTACAACATCATAACATTTTTATGTAATATTTTAAAACAAACACGGGGGAAGGGGCTCTTGGATCACTCATCTCAGGCATAGCTGAATCCTCTGTGTGTACAAAGTTTACGATACTTAGCACGGTGTGGAGATCTGTGGACTCACATGGGACGTGAGAGACATCAGTTCACTTCTGCTGTCTTTCCTATGACCGAGCTTTGCTTCTTTAAATGTGAAAGAACACCACAAAACACGTGGGAACGTAAGAGTCCCAGGAAAGAGATGGTTTTCGCGTTCCCTTTGTCCTCATTACTAATTTGGACTCCAGGATTGAGGAGAGTCTTAGGTGAAAGGAACCGACTCACACCCTGCTAAATTATTGTAATTATGACCTGCTTCCTTAACACTGTGTAGTAAGCCTCTTCTTCTGAAAACAATACTCTTATTTAAAAACAAAATTGAGGGTTTGTTTTTGGGTTTTTTTTTTTTTTGAAATGCTGGAGGGCGGATAGTCACCCACCCACTGGCATAGTCTAATTTTGCTGGGACAAGCAGGAACTTGGGGAACTGAAGGATAGATATGGCACGTACTTTCTGTGTGGCCTGTCAAACCTCAGTAGTGTGATGGGGTGGTAGAAGTCACCCCCAGGTTTGGTCAGGAGAAAGGAATGGGGAGGGTGGAGGAGAGCCTTGCGTATTTCCACCCAAACTTTGGGTCACGCCTATGTGCTTGTCTTCCAATGCTTGCCTATCTTTTCCTTCCATGGGATTGTTTGGTTCGGAGCCGTGGATCTTATCGTCTGGGATTTTTGAGTGGTCAGATCAGCGAAGCAAGAGAGGGAAAAGGAAAGGAGCCGTTCCAGGGAATGGAAAATGCCTACAATCCAGAGTCTTAATCAGGACAGAACTCCAACAGGTTATAGGGCTTCTCTGGGCCTCTGTTTCCCCCTCTACAGAGAGGGTAACCAAAGCTGGAGAGATGGCTCAGCAGTTACAATCACTGATTCCAAAGATCCCAGATTCCATTCCTGGCACCCACACTGAAGGGCTCACGGCCATCCGTAATTCCAGTTCCAGAGGAGCTGACATTGTCTTCTGAGAGCTACATGCATATGGTTTACAGACATCCATTCAAGCCAAAAACTCATACACATAAAAATTAAATATATATATATATATATATATATATATATATATATATATATATATATTAATGGGAATAACCAGAGTGCTTTTAGGCAGGTGAGCAGGGTCCTACTGTCAGCCCCAGTGGCCAGGATCTCCCACGCCCATGTCTTCCCAAGCCTTCTCAATTACTTTCCCAGGTGCCGTGTGAGGAATGTTTTTGGTTTTGGTTTTTCTATTAAAAAGAATTGGCTAGGTCACCAAGGGCCAATATTCCATAATTCTCCCCCACCTTGTAAAACTTTTATGGACCTCTTTTCATCTCCTCCCCTGGCTGAGGCTACATCATCCCCAGAACTCAATGACTGGTGCAGCTGATCCCATCCCACCGGTCCCTCATTTCCTCTGTGTTGATTCACCTAAAACCACAGAATGCTAAAAGACAGACGGAGAGACTGGACCCCAGCCATGGAGAAACACAGAGTCACGACGTGCGCTAAAATAGACACGAAGTGACCTTGCCCCGGCATGCCCGCTAGCCCAGTTTGGGTCACGGCACACGCTTTTCACAAAGAAGAAACTCCCTTGCCTAGTTACTTTGACATTGTCGGTGTGTTCCTGTGTGCGGCATCAAGATTATTCTCCCCCGACGATTTTAAGGTTCATCCCGGATTTCAAATGCACCTGGATCCTTTCGCTTGGGACACATCCCATGGCCCATTGCTGGGGCCCACAGGGACTGGGGCAAACGAAACTCTTTCTGATCAGTAACAATACCAGAATGGAAAAATTTCCAGCAATCCAGGGAAGGGCCCAGGAAAATATTACATGAACGGACTCTGTATTTCGATACAAAAATCGGGGCTTGATCTCTAAGGATTGGAATGTAAAATAATCAGGTCAAAAAAATAAAAGAAAAAGAAAGGAAATAGATTCCTCCAGATGGGGGAACCAACTCCTCTGGCCAGCCCAGAGGTTCCCATTCAACATTCTCTTCCTTTTCCACCAAAGGAGAGACTGAACAATGCAAGAGACCTCAAAACTCTATATGCAATTTCCTCTCTCCCTTTCTGGGCGTGGGTCCCGTCTTTTCCTTTCCGACCAGTTCCCTCTGAGAGCCCGGGAGACTTCGGAAAGGGACAAGAGACATCCACTCAGTGTGGTCAGGTCCAACACTGTCTGGGACCACATGGTTCCAGGCAGCTGCTTTTCTGACTGGGTAAAAACACCACACACAGCTGCCAAGGTTTTAAATCAGGATTAACTATTTTAACAAGCTGGTTTCTCAATTACTTGAATTCCTGCCAATGCCAGCTAAAGAGACAGCTCAGTGGTTGAGAGCACTTGTTGCTTTCAAAGGACCCAGGTTCAGTTCCCAGCACCAACAAAATGGCTCACAACCACCTGTAACTGTAGTTCCAGGGGATCTGGTGCTCCCTTCTGGCCTCTATAGGCACCAGGCACGTACATGGCATACAGGCATGCATGCGAGGAAAACACACAGACACATAAAATTAAAAAGAAAACCAACCCCCGCCAGTGTGAATTCGGTCACAGAGCAGTCCCAGGCCGTGCCATGGTCAGGTGTGATAGAATGACACCAATGTCACTTTTTCCAGCCCCGGTTCTTCCTAGGCTTCCTGAGAAATGGTGCCCCCTACAGGCACTGGGCATGTTCCCCTTTTGCTCCATTTCCTTCATGGACTCCCAGCCCAGCAACAACCTGGACCTCGGAACCCAGGGGACGTCAAAACATCTGGATGCTGTTGATTGTCTCCCAGTATGATCTGTGGTAAGCTACAGGGACTCCCTCCTTGGATTGGAACAACAGAATTCCTTGCTCTGTTTCTTCACTTTGCTAGTCTAGGCCCACACACTTGAGGGTAACTTCCGCTGCTGTCCTAATGCTAATCAGACTCAGATGCTCATTTGAAAAATTAAGAGGGTGACAGTCCACACTGAGCCCATGAACTACACAGATCCCACAAGAACGTGTGTGTCCAGTGTGGGTGGGCTCATTTCACCATAGAGCTGAGCCCATAGGAAACACAAAGTAACGCTGCGGCTTGTTCCCATCTTGTCTGGTGACCTCATCAAGATGGAGGCGACAGTGTGACTTGGTTGCCATCTTGACTGGTGACAACATCAAGATGAAGACCATGAACCAACCACATGACACGAGCCAAGATGGCAGCATCCCTAAAGTTTCCTGGTACCACTGAGTCCCGGGGTGGGGGGGGGGTCACTACACCCATAGAATTTCCTATACCACAGGCATTTGGTCCCAGGTCCCAGTCCTTCTCTGGTTTTGGTTCTTCGCCTTGCTGGCTGTCTGATGTGGTCACGGAAATGGAAGCTCCAGAGAGATGCCAGCACTGGCTCTATTGCCAGTGAGAAGCTCAACGCACTTTATGTCAAACTAAGGAAGTGATACCAGTTCACCATGGCGGATTCTTTTTGAATGTTTGACATATTGTTTTGTAGGATGTTTTTAACTGGTTTTCAGAGGAGACCTAAAGTTTTCCCGGCCATGTACTTCCAACACCAGTAACACGTAACACATCATCAGGAAATGACTGAGGTGGCCAGACCTGGGAGGCTTATGTGAATTTATAGCACACTAAGGCTGTGTCTTGAAAATGGACAGACGGTTGGAACCAAAAGACAGATGGTCAGGTGCTAGACAAGCTGTTGCGAGCCCGGCTTGGGTCGTGGTGCAGCCCTTTTGGAAAAAGAAATTGCCCTGCTGGGTTCCTTCTGTTTTTGTTCCCATGGTTCTTTGTGCTGCGCTAAAGAATCTTTGCTAACGCCCTGGGCGTAAAAAGACACAGATAAAGGAGCTCTCAAGTCGTCAGAACACAAGAATCTGCACCGCTGGACGCTTACATCCCCCTCCCCACCCCAGGACACTGTCATCATCGTCATCATCATCATCATCATCATCACTTTAACCACAGAACTGAGGCAGAGGACACTCACTTGCCCCACAGGCTGGGAACTTCCTGCTGGGAGAATGACCAGAACCTGGATGTCCACCCTTCCTAGATGTCCTACCTGCCCCAAGGCATAGCACAGGTCACACACCCCTGTAGGCAAACCAGAGCACCGTCCGTGAGACACAGAAAGCTAAAGAAACAGGGTCCGTGAGATGGCTCGGTGGGTAAAGGTGGTTACCACCAAGTCTACTGACCTGAGTTGGATCCCTCGGACCCACACGGTGAGAGACTGTTGCCTGCAACTTATCCTCTGACCTCCACATGTGTGTTGTGGTGTGTGTGCACGCACACACACTCACACACACACAAATAAATAAATAGATAGATAGATAGATGAATAAATAAATAAAAGTAATTTGTTTAAAAAGAAAGCTCTCACAGCAACCAAAAAGTTCATAGACAAAAACATGGACAGAAAGGCTAAAGAGGCGCACAGGTGACCAGGACGGAAGCATGAACAGATGTCTAACATCTGGTGTGAGGAAAGAAACTCTGGAAGCTGAAACCACAGACAGATCTGGTGCAGACAGAGCCGGCAGTTGAGGACAACCAGCTATTCCTTACAGAAATGGCTTTTGAATTCTCCTTCCCTCCTTTTGGGGCAGATAAGCAAACACATAGTTTAAATTTCACCTGGAAAAGTGCCTGGAATGAGCTGACTGTTGGAAAACTCAACTCACACACGGTCTGAAATGTGAGGTTCTCAGTGTTTCTGGGATTTTAAGGCTCTGGGATGTAAACACAGCAGAACCGCTCTGTGACACCAGAGCTGGAGCCCCGGAGGGAGCAGTTGCTGAACCAGCTGAGGATGTCGGGTGGGACAACTCAGGCGACCCTGGCAGCTGACTGAGAAGGCTGATGGACTCCCACAGTCTGAAACTCAGCGACCAGCCTGGACCAGGGCTGGCTTTTAAACAAACATCCCACAAGAATGTCGGATGTGAGCCCTGGGCTGCTGGAGCAGTAGCCGAAGGAAGTGTGATAACACTTGTCACTTCTCCTAATTTCCGAACTGGTCTGAAATAGTGTGTATGTGGCTGGGCTTTGTTTGTTTTTTGATTTTTGCGTTTCTTTTCTTTTTTTCTTTTCTTTAAAAAAAAAAAATCTGGAAAGTTCCTCCCAAACTGAGCAACAGGAAAGGCCTGCAGAAAGAAGCAGAGTCAGGACGAGGAGGGCCCTTGGTTTAAGTCAAATGTACTCTGGTCCTGAGCGATTCAAATTAACTTTAAAATACCTTACACAAAGACTAACTGCCAGCTGAACTCCCCCGCATGAAGAGAAGTTTTTAGTTTTTCTCTAAAAGGCACTGTCTCCAAGGGCACTAAACTTTAAGGACCAAGGATCTGGTCCTTACCCAGTCTGTGGGACTGGAGGGCCTCAGTTTCTCTGCTGGTGCGTATGTCGTGAATCATGGGACCGTCCGTCATCCATGACTGGGAAGCCCTCAGGATCAGTGTGTCCCTAGCAGAGCCTCGAGTCCAGCCTCAGCATTCCCACCCGGGTCGAGCTACAGTGAGTCTAGAGATAAGTGGGCACGGGACACTGTGGAGGCTGCAGCGTGGATAACGGCAACTCAGTCCCCGCCGCACACCTCCAACCCTCGGCCTCACCTGGCTTCTCTTCCCCACCCTGGCGGGTCCCGGGGACACTCACCGCGCGCGCCGGCGGCTCAGCAGCAACAGCAACAGCAGTAGCGCGGCCAGGAGGCCGAGCAGAGCGGCCCAGGACATGGCTCGAGGGTGTGCGGATGCAGGGTGGCAACAGGTCACCGCCACCAACACCAGACCACAGAAGCCCCAGTCCAGCCAGCCCCGAAGGCCCCCACTCTAAGGGCCGGGCTGGAAAACGTGGGATGGAGAGGGAGGAGCGGGAAGGGAGGGGTTGCCAGGGCTGCTGCAGAGGGGAGGAGAGGGGATTGGGAAGGCGGGCTCCGGTGGTGATGGGAGGGGGCAGAGAGGAGGAGACTAAATCGGAGCGACCAGGGGATCCTTTCCTACACATTCGTGCAAACCACACTTCCCAGCCCATCCCCCGCCCGCCCTGACCTGCGTTTCCGTGTGAGCTGGGGAACTGTCCACCTCGCCGGGTCTAGGGCCACTCAGGACCGCCCCAGCCTACAGTCCTGACTGTGGTGTGGATACAGCAGGGCCTCAGGATCCTGTGGTCACATTACATTCGGGAGTCAGCCCCACGCTGTTTTACTCTTTCTGTCTCTCTGTCCGTCGTCGGTGTCAGCTCCCCTCCCCGCCCGCCCCGGGAGGGCTTGACTCCAAGCCTAGAGGGCAGTTTGTTTTGAATACCATTGATCAGGGCTCTACTTACCTAAGAGTGACTGATGTGTCTGTCAAGAAAGGAAGATCACAGGGCTGGAGAGATGGCTCAGTGGTTCCGGGTTCAGTTCCCAGCACTCACATGGTGGCTCACAACCACCCGTGACTCCAGTCCTAGGGAATTTGATGCCCTTTTCTGACCTCCACAAGCACCAGGCACACATGTGACAAACAGATACACATGCAAACAAAGCATTCATACACTCGCTAAATAAATAAATAAATAAAATATTTTTTAAAAAAATCACAGACTTTCTCTCAAGTACCATAAAAAAGGGACCCAGGTGGCACTGGACCCCCCCCCTTCCCACACATACACCCCAGTCACACACTCCTGAGTCTTGGCATTTGTCGCTCCCCCCCCCCCCCACCCCGTACCTCCTCATTTGCTCCTACCATCTCCCAAGGTGTTGCCCCGACTGGCCCTCTGGCTTCCACGCTCACTTTCTGTTGTCAGTCCTCCCCAGTATCCGAAGGATCCCACCAGAGCTGAGTCTGCCTGCCAGGCCTGCAATCCCCTAGCGCTTAGAAGGTGGGAGCAGGAGGATCAGGAGTTAGTTCAAGGCCAGCTTTGGTTTCATAGTGAGTTGGAAACCAGTCTGAGCTTCATAAAACCCAGTCACACACATGCACACACATGCACACATACACACACACGCGCATGCATAGAGCACACATACAAAGCGCATGCATGCACACATGTGCATACACCCATGCACATGCACAGGTACACACACACAGAACACACACATATACCCTACCAGAACCGTTGACGTACATGCCCAGAGCCCACCCTGGCTTCTTGTCACTCAGAGCACATGGCCCCCCAGGAACAAGCTTATCTGCTGAGCCCACCCTCACTACTAAGACCCTGTCCTCTGCTCTAGTCACATGGTTATTCTTGTCCCTGCCCCAGAGGACCAAGCTTCTTCTCTGACACTCAGGTCCAATGGACCTAGGTATGGTTTAGCCAAACCGGGGTAGACTTAATCCCTCTCATCACAGCTTTGGCCATCTTAAAATTTATAGACACCCATGAGACAGAGGCCAGAAGGTGAGGAGGGGTTAGATCCAGTTGTGGAGTTTTGTCAGTCTGCCTCAGGAGGATAGCGAGGGCCACAGGTTGACTCCATTACCTGGGCTCTCAGCACGGGGTCTGTTACATGTTCACAAGACAGCTGACAGCCCCCACAAACACTTTCTTCACCCATTAAGATGCCATGTCATCTGTTGAACCAGTGTGAACATGTCTGCGCTATGTCCCTCCAGTGTGAACATGTCTGCGCTATGTCCCTCCAGTGTGAACATGTCTGTGCTATGCCCCTATCAGGAAGCACTGCCAGGAGCCCAATACTTTGAGGAAACAGCCAGCCCAGCGAGTGGGAAGGCTGCTTGCTTCTGCCCAAGCTCCTAGCTGCAGCTATGTTGGGAAGGGCTAGCACAAACCAGAACCAGCCTGCTCTTTGCTGATGTCTTTGTGGCCCCGACTGGTTTGGCCTCTAACCCTGTATTATTCTGGTTTTAGTTTTCTCCCTTGTCTGGTACAGTTTCTGAACACAGTGCTGCTTATTCGCCCCTCGTTGTAGGGTCTTTTCACTTGGTCTGCTATGATCCTACAAGAAGGAGGCAGGGACAGGCATGGACTTGTGCCTGAAGCCTACTTTCTTGACCAAAATTAAGCATCTGAGGAATCTGACCTAGTAGATCAGGCTGTTTACCTGATCTATTCTTACTTTTAAAAAATGTGTATATGTATGTTTCTGTTTGTGGGTATGTGCATGTGAGTGCAGTACCTGTGGAGGCCAGAAGAGGACGTCAGATCCACAGGAGCTGGACTTACAGGTGGTTGTGAGCCACCATGCATGGATGCTGGAAACTGAACTTGGGTCCTCTCAAGAGCTCTGTCTCAAAGCCCAGCCAAGCCCCTTCTTTGACAAGTTGTTCAGTGGAAGCTTCTCCCTGTTTTACTCTCTGAGATCACCTTTACGTTGGGTTTCCAGTAGTAGTGACAAGTTGGCAGACTAAACTTCTGATTTAGAGTCATTTCTGCTTCTGGGGTAAAACACTCTGACAAAAAACAAAAACAAGAAAAAAAAAGAGCACAATTAGAGGGAAAGGGGGCGGGGCTTACTCCTATTTCCAGTTTGAGGCACAGTCCATTACAGTGGGGATGTCAAGGCAGGAACTTAGAACAGCTGGTCACAACACACCCACAATCAAGAACAGAGAGAAACAAGTGCTGCTCACTGGCTTGTTTGTGCTCAGCTCTGTTCTCTGCCTGTCTTAGTTAGGGCTCTATTGCTGTGAAGAGAAGCCACGATGATGGTAATTCTATAAAGGAAAACATTTAGTTGGGGCTGGCTTACAGTGAAGAGGTTTAGTCTGTTAACATCATGGCGGGAAGCATGACGTCACACAGGCAGACATGGTGAGGGAGAGGAGGCCGAGAGGTCTACATCCGGATCGGCAGGCGTCAAGAAGAGAGGGCGAGGGCTGGAGAGATGGCTCAGTGGTTAAGAGCATTGTCTGCTCTTCCAAAGGTCCTGAGTTCAATTCCCAGCAACCACATGGTGGCTCACAACCATCTGTAATGAGGTCTGGTGCCCCTTTCTGGCCTGCAGGCACACACACAGACAGAATATTGTATATATAATAAATAAATATTTTTTTTAAAAAAAAAAAAAAGAAGAAGAGAGGGCGAGCCACTGGCCTGAGCGTCCGAAACCTCAAAGCCCACCCCAGGGACTGGCTTTCCTCAACAAGGCCACACCTACTCCAACAAGGTCCCATGTTCAAATCCTTTAAAATAACGCCACTTCCTTTAAGTCAGTGGGGGCCATTTTCATTCAAACCACAACACTACTATTTTTTTATCTGACACATGATTTCTCTGTGTAGCCCTGGCTGTCCTGGAACATACTCTGTAGACCAGGCTGGCCTCAAACTCACAGAGATCCTCCTGCCTCTGCTTCCCGAGTGCTGGGATTAAAGGTGTGCGCCACCACTGCCCTACGACTACCTTACAATTCTATATACTTCAGGATTCCCCTGCCTGGGAATGGGGTCTGGGTCTTCCCACACCAATTAGCTAAGGCAATCTCTCATAGACACAGTCACAGGCTAACCCAATATAGATGCCCCTCACTGGGTCTCTTCCTAGGTTGGATCAAATTGGCACAGTAACCATCACACCAGGTCATTGACAGAAGTTTGTGCTTTAGGATTGTAGCCAAAGCATCAACAGATACAAAGTTTCAAAACAGGACACCGAAACAACTGAAGAAGGCTGAGGACTTCAGGATTGCACTAGGACTCCTTCCCAGATCAATGTTTCATCCTTTAAGCTGTTGGAACAGTATGCTTGGAATGCGAGTCTTAGGTACGTCTAATACAGCTGTGCTTAAAGATGAAGATGATAGCCTTGCATGGTGGTGCACGCCTTTAATCTCAGCACCGGGGAGGCAGAAACAAGTGGATCTGAGTTGGAAAGCAGCCTGCTGGTCTACAGAGAGAGTTCCAGGCCAGCCAGGCTACACAGAGAGACCCTGTCTCAAACAAGCAAACAAACAAACAAAAACAAAAACAAAAACGAAGACAATGGGTCAGCAAGATAGACATGACGGAAGGGGAGAAGCGACTCCTAAAAGTGTTCTCTGACCTTCACACACACACACACACACACACCACACACTACACACACACACACACACACACACACACACACTACACACACACACACACACCACACACTATACACACACACACAGCACATGTGGACCCCACACACACACTTAAGTTTCTTATAACCTTGTAAATCAATGGTTCTCAACCTGTGGGTCGAGACCCCTTTGGTCAAACAACCCTTTCACAGGGGTCGCATATCAGATATTCCGCATCAGGTATTTACATTGCAATTCACAACAGTAGCAAAATTATGATTACAAAGTAGCAACACCATATTTTTGTGATGGGAGGTCACCACAGCATGAGGAACTGTATGAAAGAGTCACGGCAGCTTTAGGAAGGTTGAGCACCACTGATGTAAGCCTTCGAAACTCCTCTGGAGTTCTAAATCACGTACTCTTTAAATTGCTAGAAGAGGGTATTATCCCAGAAATCTGAAGCCCTGGGTGTTTTAAATTCTTTTTCTGTCGCTGTGATAAAAATGACCCAACAGAAACAGCTTAGGGGAGGAAGGGGTCATTGTGGCTTACGGTCAAAGAGTGCAGTCCATCACGGAGGTCGCAGCAAGAGCTCAAAGCAGCTGGCCACATCTCTCCCACCACAGGACACAGTGCTGAGCGCATGCTGCCACTCAGTGCCCCTCTCCGTTTACATCCGCTGTAGTGGCCAGGATCCTAGCCAGGGGATGGTGCCACCCACAGTGGGCGGCTCTTCCCGCTTCAGTTAATGCCCTTGAGGAACTGTCCCCGCACTCATCAACCAGGGGAGTCTGTGTTCCGTCCGTGGCCGGTCAGTGTCGGCCATCTCACCACCGCGGTGCTTTTATTATTCTTTAAGTCATTTGTTCTCCTTTTCAAAAACTTGGCTCAGAATAAGAAAAGGTAAGACATGGGAGGCTGGAGAGATAGCTCAGTGGTTAGGAGCACTGAATGCTCTTCCAGAGGACCTGGGTTTAATTCCCAGCACCCACGTGACAGCTCACAATTGTCTGTAACTATAAGATCTGACACCTTCACACTACATACATGCATGGATGCAAAACACCAATGCAAATAAAATAAAAGTAAATTATTTAAAAAAGAAAGAAAAGGTAAGACCAAATAGAATTAGATATTTTGTTTTGTTTCGTTGTTTTTTGAGACAGGGTTTCTCTATATAGTCCTGGCTGTCACTCTGTGGTTGTCCAGAAGTCACTCTGTAGACCAGGCTGACCTCAAACTCAGAGATTCATCTGCCTCTGTCTGAGTGCTGGGATTAATAGTGTGCGCCACTGCCGCCTGGCAGAGTTAGATTTATTATTATTATTGTTACTTTTACTATTATTATTATGCATACAGTGTTCTGCCTGCATGTATCCCTGCAGGCCAGAAGAGGGCACCAGATCTCATTGCAGAACGTTGTGAGTCACCTTTTGGTTGCTGGGAATTGAACTCAGGACCTCTGGAAGAACAACCAGCACCCTTAACCGCTGAGTCATCTCTCCAGTCCCAGAATTACATCTTTCAAGCATAAGAATGCTGATATTTGGGCCAGCAAGTTGGCTTGGCTGCTAAAAGCACTTGTGGCTAAGTTTGATGACCTGTGTTCGATCCCAGGATCCACTTGGTAAAGGAAGGAGAGAAGCAACTGGTGTGAACTATTCTCTGAGCTCCACACGAGTACCACAGCATGAGTGTGCTAGCACACACACCTCCCACGCACACTAATAACCAATTAATACAAATTAAAAACTGTGATTTTTGATGTTATGTACCAAAAACAATTACAAAACTCTCTAGAATTTCACCTCACAGCTAAACTTAGCAAGTGGCCCTCTTGACAGCTTCACAGATATTACTTGGCTAATTAACATGTGTGTTGGCTCAGACTCCAGACAGACGGCCTGGCAGGAAAAGTCTAAGGGTTTATTTGGTTTTGGTTTTCTGTTTTGTCTCTGAATCTTTCTTATGAGAATGTGTTCGTGTGTTCATGCACGGGCACACACATATGTGGAGGTCAGAGGACAATATTATGTATCATTCCTTAGACAACATCTACCTTGAATTGAGACAGAGTCTCTCACTTGCCTGGAACTTGTCAAGTAGTCTTGACTGCCTGGCTGGTGAACCCCAGAAAATCACCTGTCTCCACTTCTCCAAATGGGATTATAAGCATGCCACTAAGTCCAGCTTGTTTTTAAAGATTTAATTTTTATTTTTAATTATGAGTATATGTGAGTGTGAAAGAGTGTGAATTTTGCACATGAGTGCAGTACCCAAGATGGCCAGGAGAGAACGCTAGATCGCCTGGATGTGTCACAGGCAGTTGTGAGCCACCTGAAGTAGGTGTCTGGAACCTCTCTACAAAAGCATACATGCTCTTAACTACTAGGCTATCTCCCATTTACACACGCATACATACACACTCATACACACAAAAATAAAAATGTGTAATAAAAAGACTCTTAACAAACATATCCATCTATAATCTTCTTTTCTTCTTCATGTGTTTGTGTCTTTGCATGTGAGTGCAGTGCCCACAGGGGCCAGAAGAGGGTGCCAGATCCTCTAGAGCTGGAATTACAGGGAGTTGTGAGGGTGTCCCATGTGGGTACTAAGAACCCAATCTGGGTCACCTGCAAGAGCCACAGTCTCTCTTAACCACTAAGCAATACCTTTTTGCCCAACATTCTTTTCTCTTAAAGGACAGCATGCATATACATCTCAGAGGATAACTTGAAGAAGGTGGTTCTCCCCTTCAACCACATGGGTCCCTGGAATTGAACTCAGGTCTTCATGATTGGGGACAAGTGCCTTAATCTGATGAGTCATTTTGTGAGCCCAAACCTCTGTGATCTTACATGTAATCTCTTCTAAAATCTCCTATTTAACTAACAATTGCAATCCTGAAAGTAAGCCCCCAGCAATAACAGAATAAAAACGTTGAGGAACATCACTTAGGGATTTGATCTCATCTCCATAATTATGCATCAAGCTATTTATACATCTCATCAAGCTCATGCGTGGCAGCCTCCGCGTATCAAGAAAACGTCATAACGCAATTGCATTTGGATTCCTCCAATGTATTTCAAATAATGTATTTTGACTACCATAAAATATTTTTGTATCCTCTTGATTTTTTTGTGTCCCTTGGTTACTCAGTAAGAAAATCAATATAGATTTAATTTCTTTTTCAGACTCTAATTCAGAAAAAAATTCTTATCAAGATCTTTATAACCAATACAAAATTTTTAACTTCAAACTTTTATCTTGTGGGTGGAATGGCTCAGCTGATAAACATACTTGCTATCAGCCTATGCTTGGAATTCAATCCCTGGAACCTACATGGTGGGAGCAGAGAACTGACCCCAAAAATTGTCCTCTGACCTCTTCATGTCTTCAGGGGCATGTGAGTTCCCCAACATAACATAAATGGTTTTAAAATGGTGTTCAAATTTAAATTCAAATAGACAGGTTTGCTGGGAATTTTGGCTTTCTGGATCTTTATCCAACATCAGTGGTACCCCAAAACTAAGCAACATTGCCACCCGCACCTCAGACAGTTGATGCGGTGAGGTGCCCAAACCATCTCCCCTCCTCAAATGCAGAAATAAAGATTAAATCAGAAATGGAGCTAATCCCGGCACTCAGGAGGCAGAGGCAGGCGAATCTCTCTGAGTTTGTGGCCAGCCTGGTCTACATGAGAGTCCCAGGACAGCCAGGGCTACACAGTGAGACTCTGTCTCCAAGGTAGGGAGCAGGGATAAGATTGAACAGAATAAAGAAAGAAATAATTCCCAATCTGGACAGATAGGTGCCACTTTGGGCACTGTGGATGAGAAAACCCAGATGAACAAGCCAGGCCGGTGCCCTAAAGGTGCCAGCTGAGCCCACAGATGTCCTAACAGACCAAGTACAGAGACTTGCAAACAAAAGCTGAGCTCCCTTGTCATGTAGCCAAGCGACTCTTCAGTCCAGGCCTCAGTGACAGGCGTCTCCAAGGCCCCTGGCTTGTTTCAAAACATCTTTACAGAACGGTGCCAAGACAAAACAAAACCAGGTCCTGACCCCAGGCATTTACCAGGGACATTCCAGATCATAACAGAAATCAGTGTGCTTCCAAAATAGGACCACGGCAGGATCCAAAGTTCTGTCCACTGTCACAGGCACAGCACCCATGCAGCGCTCATGCAGCGCCAATGCAGCGCCCATGCAGCGCCCATGCAGCACTGTGGCCTCTTGAAAGGGACACACTCAGGGAAGTTCTTACCACCATGCAGCTGAACTCTTGCTTAGCCACCCTCCTCTGTGTGGAGAAGTAAAACTGTTACCAGACACTGAGGTCTGCTGCCTCAGTTTCCCCCCACGTTCTAGCAGAAATCAGAAAACAAAAGGATTTAAGAAATTAATTTCTCTCCATTGTGCCCACAGCAACTTACAACCTACAGAAACCCATGAGGCAAAGGCCAGAAGCTGTGTAGACTCAGCTGTGACCCTGTACTGGCTAGTTTTTTGTGTCAACTTGAGGAAGCTAGAGTCATCAGAAAGAAAGGAGCCTTGGCGGAGGAAATGCCTCCATGAGATCCAGCTGTAAGGCATTTTTCTCAATTAGTGAGCAATGGAGTAAGTACCAGCCATTGTGGGTGGTTCTATCCTGGGCTGTTGGTCCTGGGTTCTATAAGAAAGCAGGCTGAGCAAGTCAGCAAGCAGCTCCCCTCTATGCCTCTATGGCCTCTGCATTAGCTCCTGCCTCCAGGTTCCTGCCGCGTGTGAGTTCCTGTCCTAACTTCCTTCAGTGATGAACAGCAATGTGGGAGTGAAAGTGGAATAAACCCTTTCCTTCCCAACTTGCCCGGGTGCTTTGTCGCAGCAGTGGAAGCCCTAACGACCAGACACTGTCAGGCTGGTCCTTGTGTCGATGGGATTCGCCCAGCTTCTCTTCACGAAGTCACTAGGCAGCATGGAGAGCCTGTGGCGTTAGAATCTCCCACTGCCCCAGGGCCTTTGCTAGCCACTGCCCCCTCCAGAAATTCTCCCTGGGAGACTTTCACAACTCTCTCCTAAGCTCGTGTCCCCATGTCTCTGCACAACTGTCCCTTCCTCCTAGTTCATTCTGTTGCTGTGACAAAAAGAAAAAAACAAGAAAACAATCCCTAAGAAATCTTTAGCAGGCAGATCTCTGTGAGTTCGAGCTCAGCCTGGTCTATATAGAAAGTTCCAGTACAGACAGGGATACATAGGGAGACCCTGTCTCAAAACAAAAACCAAAAATCACCCTGACAAAAGTCAATCAGAAAGTGATCTCTTTCAGTTCACAACTACATTACAACATTACAGCAGGAAGTCAGGTCAGGAGGTGAAGTCTCTCCTCACGTCACATCCACAGTCAAGGGCAGAGAGAAATCGATGCATTTGAGCTCACTGCTCAGCTTCCTCTACTCACACAGTTCAAGACCCCATAGGCAAGGAATGATGCCTCCTACTTTCAAGGTGGCTCTTTAGTTAAGGCCATAAAGGCACCTCCCATCCCCAATAGGCACAGGCCAACCTGATCCAGACAGTCCTTCACTGAGATGTTCTTCCCGGTTGGTTCTAGATGGTGTCAAGTTAAAAGCCACCGTCTCCGTGACTTTAGCCTGCCACCATTACTCTGTACTTCCTTCTGCCTTCCATGTGGCTGCTTCCGGGGGTCTAGTCCACAAACTCGGTCATATTAGGGACTCGCTCGCCTGCCTGCCTCATGTTGGCCTCCAAGACAGCCCACGGATCTTAAGTGAGCTCAAGAGATTCAGAACAGCAAGAGACGTTTCCAGAACCTCTTGTTTATGAATGTTGCCCAGCTGGGGAGAATGGAGAGAGACCCTCATGAGATTGCAGTTGAAGGACAGACACCCAGAGTCCCTGACAGAGAGTGAGCCCCATGCCAGTCAATCACAGTACCCGCTTATTCCAGTTGAGCCACTCGATGGCTGACCAGGGTTTCAGTTTTCTTATCTGAGCAATGGGACTTGCCTGTCCTTCTTCCCAAATCTCTGTGAACTAGCACAAGGCTAGGTTCACTGTCCTTGCTCAATAAATGTTAGGTCTTCTTCCAGCAGAGACTTGGCCTGAATCCCTCTAAGAGCCCTCTTCCTTCTCACTTCAGAGAAAGAACCCCTACTCACGCACCAGGGGAGAGGATATGTGGTTCCAATGAGAATGGCTCCCACAGGCTCACATATTTGAAGGCTTGGTCTCCTGTTGGTGGAACTGTTTGGGAAGGATTAGGAGGTGTGGCCTTGTTGGAGGAGGTGTGTCACTGGCATAGAGGGGCTTTGAGGTTTAAAAGCTTAATCCATTCTCAGTCGTTCTCTCTCTCTCTCTCTCTCTCTCTCTCTCTCTCTCTCTCTCTCTCTCTCTTTCTCTCTCTCTCCTGCTCCTGAATCAGGTGTGAGTGTGTGAGTGTTCAGCTACCTCTCTGGCTCCTGCCTACCTACCGCCGTGCTCCCTAGCATGATGGCCATGGACTCTATCCCTCTGGAATGAGTCCCCAATTTAAATGCTCTCTTTTATAAGCTGCCTTGGTTACAGGGTTTTATCATGACAATAGAGGAGTAAGAAAGTGGGTGTGTGTTTACTTCTGGTCCCCTTCACTGGAGGAACTGAGTGAACTGGGGCCCCAGTTGACCCTTCCCAGGAAGTATTGGAACCCCTCATTGAGGGAGCTTAGTCCAGAGATTGGATCCTTCTGGATGCTTCTTGGGACTGCTGGGAATTAAACTGTCTTCCCTCTTCTCTGCTTCCTCTTTTTTGGAGGTGGTTGGGTGGGGACAGGGCAAGGCGGCAACCAGTGCCCTGAAATTGTGGAGTCATCAGGCCTGGAGTGCCTGCCTTAACTTTAGCTCAGTGCATCAAGATAAGCTAGCAGATCACTCAGTCACCAATGCAGCCAAGCATGTCTGTGTGACCTTTTCCTGACAACAGGGTTCATCCAGCCATAGAGAACCACTAGGGGTGCTCACCCGGAGAGCCCAGAGCCACTGCCTGGCCAGTTGTCTCATTTGGGGGGTGTTTTGTTTTTTGGTTTCTCGAGACAAGTTTCTCTGTGTAGCCTTGGCTTTCCTGGAACTCGCGTTGTATTTCAGGCTGGCTTTGAACTCACAGAGATCCGCCTGCCCTGGGCTCTGGAGTGCTGGGATTAAAGGCGTGTGCCACCCCCGCCACCACCACCACCGCCCCGCTGGTTGCCTCAATTTTACCACACCAAGGACTGTGGTATATCCACCAATAAGAGGATCTAGAAACTCCTGAGGTTCCAGTTGTGAAAACTTGGAAGGGCACACCAGTATGCACGGTGGCACATGCCTGTAATCCCAGCGCTTCAGAGGATGAGGATTCTGAAGTCACTGTGGGCTTGGGCTAGCCTGCACAACTTAAGAGTCTGTCTCAGGGCTGAAGAGATGACTCATCAGTTAAAAGCCTTTATTGTTCTTGAAAGGGACTTAGGTTCCATTCCCCATACCCATTACTGCTCACCACCATCTCTGACTCCAGTTCCTGGGGATCCAGTACCCTCTTCTGGCCTCCATGGGCACCAGGAATGCACTTGGTGCACATACGTGTGTGCAGGCAAAACACTACCACATATAAAATAAAATAAAAATTTTAAAACACTCAGAAAACCAAACCCTCCATGCCTCTCAAAATTCACCCCACACCCCTCACCCCTACTCCCTCACTCCAAACCTTTCACCCCCACACCCCACACCCCTACTCCCTCACCCCAAGCCTTTCACCCCTACACCCCTACTCCCTCACCCCAAACCTTTCATTCCCACACCCCTCACCCCATCCCTTCACTCTACACCCCTGAACACCCACATCCCTCACCTCATCCCATCACCCCATACCCCCTCACATCCACACTCCCGAACACACACACCTCTTACTCCTCACACCTCTTACCCCACTGAGGATTTGTGAAAAGGATTTGCTGAGGGCCTGAGGGATGGACTCGGCTAGTGTTGCCTCAAACAGGAAGAAGAATGCGGTGCCCAGAAGGTGACCCCAGGCCTCAGCTGCCCATAGGTGTGTGACTGGATTTCAGCAAAGTTCTAAGCTTGGCACGGGGCAAGTGGGGCCGCTCGGTGCCACGAAGCCTGAAGACCCAAGTCCAGTCCTCAGAACTCATGTGGTGGAAGGCAAGGATTAGCTACTACACATTCCCTGACGGTGACCATGGCGTGCACACACAAACACACAATAGATAAATGAAATATGATGATTTAAAAATAAAGCCTGCCAACCCTGGCGTGGAAGCCCCCCATCTGGGGACTGAGGCCACATGCCCAGGACTGCCTTGGAGAAGCTTCTATGTCCAGATGTCTCCTGTCTGCAGCAGGCTGACAGATGGGTGAATCTCCATTCAACCTCTGCTCTCCTTCCGGAGGCCACACGGTCAGAGGACAGTATCAGGACACAGGCTCGGAACGGGGGCTCTGCCTGGGAACACGTGGCCCTTTTCTTCTCCTCCTGCTTTCTCCCCCCAGAATTCCGTCTGCTTCGTGTCTGTGACCGAAAGACTGCAAACTCTCCAGAAGAGGAAACGCCATGTGTTTCTCTCTTTGAAAGAAAATGGGGCCATCAGAGAAGCCTTGGCTTCCGCTGGGGACTTAGGGCATCTGAATCTTTTTCATAACTCATTTAATGCCCACATGCACCCTCTAAATAGGTACTGTAGCTATCCCCGATCTTCAGAAGGTGAGCTCAAAACTCAGAGAGGATCACACAGCACTTCCTGAGCTAGGCCTGAGTATGGATCCTCTGTGTCCATGCCCACCTGGCTCTGCTAAGAACACAGAGGCCTCTGACTTCCATCCCCTGCTTGTGCTGCTGGCTGCCTGGATGCCTTTCTTCCACTTTTTGTGGGTGATATGTGCCAGCTATGGGGACAGGTGCTTGATGAGAGCCCTCATCAGCTGGGACAGGAAGAGGGCGCCATGCCCTGGAGGAAAACTAAGACAGTGCACGCTAGCTTTTCACTGCCGCAACCAAAACCCTCAAGACACTAATAGGAAGTGCCTCATGGCTTCAGAGGTGTCAGCCTGGCTAGCTCTTGTGACAATGGGTCTGCGGTGAGCAGAGTGCTGTGCTGGGGGCTTGTGGCTGACAGGGTCTGCTCATAGCACTCAAGAAGCAGAGGGGTGGAAGGTTAGGGGACACAGTGGTCCACCCCCTCCAACCAGACCCTGCTTTCCAGTTCCTACCACTTCCAAGAGTCCATCAGAGAACAAATCTGTTGATGAGGTCCACAGTCACCTCTGAACCCCACATGGGGACTAGGCTTCAGGGCATAAGCCTTTGTGGTGCTTGTCACCTCCAAACTAGGCTAGAATGCACTTGAGAGGAAGCCGGGGGAGGTTGGGAGAAGGGGGGGAGAGAGAGAGAAAAGGGGAGGGCAGAATGGAAAGGAAGGAGGAGGAGAAGGGTGGGGGGCTGCGGGGAGTTTCAAGAAGCCAGAGAACTCCCACCTCTCTCATTGAGCACCCGGAAACATAACTAACACCCAGTGTGAAGAGTACCCTTGGTCTCAGCACATGAGGCCCCAACTAGTGAGCCCCGAGAAGTCCTTGGGAGCTGTGCCCGGTGTCCCTTCTATCCCCTTGGTGCAAAGATGGTCCCCTCCACTCACAAGTGCTAAACAATGAAATGGTAAAGACAGAGCCCCCGACTGTCAGAAAAGACAAGACAGAGCCCCCCAACTGCCAGAAAAGACAGAGGCCCCCAACTGCCAGAAAAGACAGAGGCCCCTCAACTACCAGAAAAGTCAGAGCCCCCCAACTGCCAAGTCTCTGCTGTTTCATGCTCCTGAGAGAAACAGGAGTTGTGTCTCCCAGCAAATGTTGCTAACGAATGGTGCAAGCCAACACGGCAGAGAAAGTGCAGGAGAGAGTGAGGACCATGGAAAACTGGAGGGTGATTTCCATCCCAAACCACCCCAGCCTCTAAGTTCCAGCCAGACAGGTCTCCTGACTAAAGAGAGGCCAGAAATAGCGGCTCAAATTCTTTCAAAACTCAGGACGGCCAACAACATATATCTGTCTCCTAGTTTGATCCCCAGAGTCTAGCTGTGCCGAGGGCCTGCGTTTTGAAACAGTCTGTAGTTGTCTGAGAATCAGCCCCAAGGTACTGCAAGACTAAAGAGAGAGGCAGACAGACCCGGGATGGCAGAGTGGCAGAGTGAGACCTACAGGACCCCAGCTGAGGACACTTAGTGACAGCCAGACCAAGTGGGTTGGCTGCAAAGTCCTGGTTTCTCTCTCTCTCTCTCTCTCTCTCTCTCTCTCTCTCTCTCTCTCTCTCTCTCTCTCTCTCTCTCCTTTTCCTTATAATCTGCTGAGAAACTACAAGAAGTAGCAAAGGCCTCTCGGGCTCAGTTACAGAGATCAGGATTCTGGGGACAACGATCCCAGGACTTAACCAAGTTCATGTCTGCCAGTGAAGTAGCTGGGCAGGTCCCAGTGTGCGTACACAAACCCGACAACCCGAGTTCAATCCCTGGATCTCACAGTGGAAGGAGAAAGCTGACTCCCAAAGTTGTCTCCTGACTCCCACGTGGCCGTGTGGGACACACACCCCCACTCCACATAAAATAGAAAAGACAAAGAATAATAATTCATAACGACCCACACCAGGTACTTAAGTCCTCAGCACCGTGCCAGCCTCTCTGCTGGGAATTTAAAGGAGAAAAAAAAAAAGCCACCTCCTTTTAGACATAAAGCAAAGGAAACCAGCCTACAATTCACAATCCCAGAGAACCTAATGAGGACCCTAAGAGAGACATACATGGATCTAAACTATATGAGATGTAGAAAAAGACAAGATCTCCTGAGTAAATTGGGAGCATAGGGATCATGGGAGAGGAGAGAAGAGGAGGAGAGAGGACGGGAGGGTAGCAGAGCAAAATAAAAAAATAAATAAATAAAGTTTATTATTTTTCTTTTGTAAATAAATTAAAAAGAGAGAGAGAGAGAGCCACCTCATTTCAAGTTTCTGTGCTGTAGATGAAGCGTATCTAGGTCAGAAGCCAAAGCAAGAAACGACCTTCCCCGCAAACCCAGGCCTTTCCGTTCTCAGCTGCAGCAGCCTCCCCAGGGAGAGCCGAATTAGGTGGAGAATGTAGCCAGAACAGATCTGGGACCCAGGGCAGCCCATATGAACACAGTGCTGGCTGGCTGGCGGTCTCTGTTCTTTGCCAGACTAATCCCACCTGGGCCTCAGCTGGGGCTGGGAGACGACTTCATTGTGTCTCCTTCTAACTCTGAGTGCCCAGGACTGGGGTCTAGGCGGCTGCGTTGCTCCTCACAGCCCCTTCAGCAGTCTGGAGTAGGGACGTGATGTAGCCAGCTCTCAACCTTCTTAACTCCTGCAGTCCTGCCAAAAGCCAGCCTGACAGGAGGACAGAGAAGAGGCGCCACCGCTTCATCCCTCTGTCCCCCACGCGCCCCCAGAACTGGCTCACTCTCCTGCCACTTTGAAAGCCTCCCCTGCCCCAGCCTGGGAACCTGCCTTCCTCTGTGGAAAATGAGTACAGTCATGGCTGTTCGGTGTCCAGAGTTGCTAGAGGGACCCAATAAGATGGTGGGGGACAGGGATGGGGCTGCCTAGCAACACTCTCCTTTCCTCTGTACCAGAGCATCAAAGAATAGAGAAGCAAACAAAACCAGCAGAGAAGGGAGTCCATGGATTTTAGTGTGTGGGTGATGGTTCCCCAAAGCAGCTGAGAGAGGGGAAGTCCCAAGGGGTGGAGGGTTGGGGGCAGGGGAGGGGGGTCACTGGTGACACCCCCGGAAGTTTTAGCAAAACCTTTGCAGGGGCAGATGCATGCCTTTATTCCCAACAGATACAGCAAGATCCTTGTGAATCTGAGGCCAGCCTGGTCTATGTAGCAAGTTCCAGGCCAGCCTGGCCTACATAGGGAGAGCCTGTCTCAAAACAAAATAAACACTTCCTGGGAAGAAGCATTCCCTTCTGCTACAGATGGAAGGGAGTTAGGAATGGTGGTGGGTGCCTATCATCCTCATACCGGGGGAAGCTGAGGCAGGAGGATTATGAGTTTAAGGCCAGCCTTACATAGCAAGATCATGTCTCAAACAAATAAAACATAACAGTGTCCAAATCATGTTGACATGAAATGTGGGTTCTGTGTGTGTGTGTGTGTTGTTGTTGTATCGAAGCAAGATATTGATATGTATTCTAGATTGTCCTCAAATTTAGACGTGGGGAGAATCCTTCTGCCTCAGCCACCCCAGTGCTGGGATCACCATGTCTAGCTGGAAAACCAATCTTACAGGTTTTAAAACCTTTAAAAACAACCAAGTGACAATTGCATCTGGGAGGGAGCAGAATAAAGGAGAAGTTTGTGAGCTCAGGGGGAACTTGATAAGGTAAAGGTCAAATGAACACAAGATGGTCACAACAGGACAGGAGGGATGATGGGACAGGAGGGGCAGGCTGCGTGCTCATGAAGCCTGCATTTCAGAGACACATTGCACATTGAGGAAGGAGACAGAGAGCACGGGTGTGGCTGCAGCTCAGCACATATACACACTGTCCTGATGGCCCTGGAGGGGCTGAGAGGGCAGAAATAGCTGGATTCAGTGTTTAAGAAGTACCTAAGGGGTCAGAGAGCTGGCTCACAGGTTAGAAACCCGGACTGCTCCTGCAGAGAACTCAAGTTCCATTCCCAGGCCTACACAGGGTGATTTGCAACTACCTGGAGCTCCAGCTCCAGGGCATCTGATGCCCTTTTCTGGCTTCTGCAGGTATTTGCACATACACGGGGCATAGACATACACACGGGCACACACACATGTACATAAAAACTAGTTATAGCTGTTGTTATTGTTGTTGTTGTTGTATTTCAAGACAGGGTTTCTCCATGCATCTCTGGTTGTCTTGGTCATTTTGCAGACCAGGTGGCCTCAACCTTAGAGATCCTCCTGAGTGTAGCCTGACATTATTTAAAAAAAAAAAAAAAAAAAAAGTCGGAGTCCAGACATACAGGGAACAGGGCAGAGTGCAAGGGATGATCGGGAGAGGGGCACAGCCAGCACAAGTCTCAGCCACGTGACTGACCACGTGACCAGAGAAGCAAGCCCGAGCACAGGAATGGCTGACCGCCTCTGTCCTTCCTTCCCCAATAAAGCCAGCTGGCTGGAGATGAGAGACAGGCAGTTTTTAGGGCGTTAGCCTTCTCCGAGTGCTGGCTTGGTGAGTGAAGCACAGCTTGAAGATTCGATTCCTGCCTCTGCTTGGCCATCGGCCTCTGAAGTGACAGGCAGTGAGGGCCCTGCTTACAATCACACGCTGGAAAGACTGCGATGGGGGACATGAGAGGAATTAAGACAAATTGCAGTGTGGTGGCTTGTGCTGCGACCATAAAGCTTAGGAGGTTGAGGCAGGAGGATTGTTGTGAGTTTGAGGCTAACCTGAGGTACATGGTGAGTTCCAGGCCAGCCTGGGCTATAGAGTGAGACCTTGTCTCAAACAAACAACAAACGAGGGCAAATATGGAAGGAGCCTAACATGGTTCTGCAGGAAATACCGCGATGGAAGTAGACATGGGAAAGAAAGAGAAAAATAAGCAGCTAGGGACACGAGAGCATTAGCTAGACCCGCAGAAATGGCGAGGGCAGGAAGGGGGTAGATGGCAAGAGATGCACAGCTTGGGTCCTCAAGGAAGCCCGAGACAACTGAAAAGATGGACTACGCCGAGACACGCACAGTGCAAACAACCGCAGTTCCACCTCTACACACAGAAAAAAAAAATAGATTAACTCTCTAGGAGCAAACTTAGCAAGAGATGTGACAGACTTGACCTGACTGCTGAGGGACACTGGGAGAGATGGAAGGGTGTACCATGGTCGTAGACAGGAAGGCTCATAGCTACACAGTGTCTATCACCCCCAGGGTGATTCATTGCTAACAGAATAGAAGTACCAGTAGCCTTTCCACTCCAATTTTAAAAGTAATAATGAGAAATTGCATAAGCAAAAATATCCAGAAAATTCTCAAGAATGAGAACAAGGGTCCCAATGAGCTCCCTGGGTCACTAGGGCTTCACCAGGTACTGTAAAGTTGATAATTTAAACTCTTTTCCACTGGTATATCAATAGATGAATGGGGGAAATAGCCTAAGAATAAACCCAAGTCTATTCAGAAATTACTATACAGTAAAAATCAATGTGGCAGATTGTGTTTGTATTTTTAAGATTTATTTGTTTTTTTAATCTATATACACATATGTATATGTGGCAGGGTCAGGGGTATGTACAGGTGAGCACAATGGAACAGTTAATACCAAAAACCACTGACAAAAAGATGTGTTATTCTGTAAGTGGTGTTGGGACAGCTGAGATATTGTCTAAAATAATTAACGCAAGACACATGCTTCACACTTCTGTTGGAAACACACGTTCTCAGGGTCCCACAAAGACACACAGGAACAAAGCAGAAATACCCAGCAAGGCAATTTCTTCTTCACAAAAAGGGTGCTACTTCATGACCCAAACCAGGCTAGCTGGCAGGCTGGGTCAGGATGGTCACGTTGTTTTTATTCTAACATGGTGGTGACTGTGTCTTTTCCCCATTGGCTGGGGTCCAACCCACAGTCCTTCACAGCTGGTAAATAGATCTGAACAGAGGAAAAGTGGCAAAGCAGAGGGAGGGGAGGCTGATCTGGGAGCACAGCAGGGCCTTTGCGTTAGCAAGTTTCACCAGGTGAGGAGACTGGAAGACTGGAAATGAGCCAGGCAGCGGTAGTACACACTTTTAATTCTAGCAGGAGGCAGAAACAGGCAAATCTCTGAGTTCAACACAGAAAAACCCTTTCTGGGAGGAAAAAAACTGACATAAAAGTTTCTAAAATGATGAGATTTAGGGACTATTGGCCCTTGGGGTCAGGGACTAGCTAGACAGAAACCAGGGCAGCTGGGGGTGGTGGACGTACCTATAATCACAGCCTTTATGAAGCTGAGGCAGGTGGATTGTTACTTACCTCGAGGCCAGTCAAATTAAATTAAATTAAGTTGGATTGGATTAGATTAGATTAGACTAGATTAATGTCAGAATAACAAGAAAAGTGCTAAATTGTGGCACACACCTTTAATCCCAGCACTCGGGAGGTAGAGGCAGGCGGATCTTTGTGAGTTTGGGACCAGCCTGGTCTACATAGAAAGTTCCAGGATAGCCAGAGCTACCTTGTAGGAATCTGTCTCAAAGACACAAAACAATAAATAATAGCCAATAATAACAGAAACCTTCCTAGAGCCACGTGCCGTGGCATGAGCCTGTCACCGCAGACTCAGGAGGTGAGACAGGGGTTCAGGAGTTCAAGGTCAACTTCTGCTGCGTAAGCACCTACTTCACAGAAATCAAAACAGCAACACAACAAACACCCTGGCAAAAGGGAGGCCTTCTCCATGACCTTGAAAAGGGGCCCCACAAACTCCGTCACTAGTCTTGATCCAAGCAGTCGCTCCACCTTCCAGCTGAGGAAACAGAGACTCAGACGGGAACTCGAGGAGCTCGAGAGCTCCCCTGGCCTAAGCTCCTGTCCTCCTGGGCCAGCACCCGGGTGACCCAGACCTCTGCACAGTCTACAGAGCCCAGGCCATTTGACACATTTGACATTTAAGCAGATGTCACCCTGGTGGCGGGAGAGCACTCGGGCTTGCGGGAGCACCAGAAACCAACAGGGGCTCACTGGAAGAAAAAGTCAACCAGAAGACTTAAAAGACACAGGAATTGCAGCTCCTGGGCAGGGAGAAACAGAGCAAGACACCCCCACCCAACTCCCACCCTGCTCCCCAAACACTTCCAGCTCAGCTGTTTCCTTTGCTGCCATTGGCTCCCCTGGAGGACCAAGTCTTCCGAGAGAGTCAGGTAGACTGATCTTGGATTGTATGACACACCCACACATCAACCCTGATGGACGGCCAAACAAGGAAGAGGGTCAGGAGGGTGTGTGCCCATTTCACAGATGTGAAACACGGAGGCCAGAGAAGCATAGGCCTTGGCAAGGTGGCCACAGAGCTGAGATGTGGGGTCTGGTCGCCCCTCACAGACAACGGCTGGTGGAATAAGACACCTCACCCTCCTGCAGGATCCAGTCAGTGGCTGGGTCTGCCCAGAAGAGGCCGCCAGGCGGGGCACAGAAAACCGCCACAGAGTGGCCACATCCCAACTGGGGCCTCAGCGGTGAGCTGACTCCCTTAAAGCCCTCAGCCCAGCCCAACGGTTTTATAAAGAAACTGTGGCCAGGGGCGATGCCTGTTTTCCCAAGTGCATTTTTCCAACACGTACACACAGTGCTAAGCAAACTAAATATGCCCAGACCTGGAGGCGGCCCAGCACTGCTAGTTCATGAGCCCTGGAATGTTCTTCTGTGCACAGAAAAATGAAGGCCCTATTTATACAGCTTTGCTGAGGGGGGAGGCGGGCAGGCTTGGGTAACAGAGTCCCCAAGTTCAGTCCTGCTACCAGAGTCCCTGCAGAAACTAGCGAGGGAACTGGTTGGAGCCCAAGGACCTGGGTTCACATCTCAGCTCTAGCACTAACTGTGCAGCCTCGGGTAAGAGGTCCGACCTCTCTGGGCCCAGAGAAAGTGAGGTGGGCACAGTTAGACCACAGCCTGGTCTAGAGGGAGTTTCCAGAAGGCTTTGTTGCAGTGCCCGTGGTCATGAACCCCCACCTAGGAGCCACAGAATCTGACCAGGCTTTCTCCCCCAGGGCCAGCTTCACTAGGGTGTGAGGGGAGGCAAGCCTCTGTTGGTCCACCTCCTTCCTCTTTAGGGTTCCCAGATGGTGTCTGTCTGATCCCACCTTGGTGACAGAGAAACTGAGTCCCTGAGAGGAAGGCGAAGGTGAGGAGCACCCAGGGAGCCAGCCTCAGGGCACTTTGGCACTTCACTGGGAGAGACAGTCCTGCTCCAGGCAGCCTTAGCCCAGGTGACTGATTACATAGCCAGCCTTCTCCCTGTCCAGTGCTCCCATTACTGCTGATGGCTTCTGCACGCCTCTCCACTCACGTCTCTGGTCTGTAAAGGCCAAATACTCCTGCCTCACTGGCCAGAAGAACGGCAACTTTCCAGTTAATGCGGGGAGCGCTCAGGGGTCGTCTAGGCTTCAGGAAGAGGGGGATCCAGGGCTCCAAGGACATCGTCCTCCGAATTCATCTCCACTGCTTCCTGCAGACTGACCCCCGCCCCAGACGGCCTCTGCCACTGTTTTTCCCAAGTCTGTGACCTAGTTCTCGGTGAGTTCATGGCCACATGTGCTGCCTCTGAGGCAAACCTTGAAATGTTTTTGGCGGGTAGAATGGAAGGCTTCTCCCAGCCTCAGCCTCCATCAGGTGACTTTTCTTTGTCCATGGGAGAAGCACAGTGGTTATCAGATGAGGAATCTCATAAGGGCCCTGGAACTAGGGCAGTACCTTCGACAGCAATGCCCTCTGTGTATGGGGTGTACATGTGAGTGTACGTGCACAGATGTGTGTATGCGTGTGGAGGGCAGGGGACAGCCTCTGGCACTGATCTTCGGGCGCCTCTCACCTTCTATTTACTTATCATTACTACTATTATTAAAGATTTATTTATTTATGTATATTTATGTGTGTGGGTGTTTTGTCTGCATGTACGTACAGCTGCATATCCTAAGAGGGCATTTGTATCCCATGGGACTACAGTTATCGACAATCGTGAGCCACCATGTGAGTGCTGGGAACTAAACTCAGACCTCTGGAAGAGCAGCTAGTGCTTTTAACCCCTGAGTCATCTCTTCAGCGTTATTATAATCATTGTTTTTTAAAGACAGTCTCTCCCTAGCCTGAAAGCTGGCTGGCTGGCTGGCTGGCTGGCTGGTGAGTCTCAGGCCTCCTTAGTCTGCTGTAAAAGCTGGGGATTGAATTTCCTTCCTCATGCTTTTCCTGCCAGCTCTTCACCCAGCCATCTCCCCAGTTCACCTGCCTCTCGGCCCCTGCTGTGGGACCTGCGCACAGTAGGAACTCAGAACCTCGATGGTAATGGCAAGTTCTATTTCTATTTGGTGCTTCTGTCTCCTCCAGGAAAAGGTACTGGTGGGACCTTCTCTCCTCCAGAAGGGTGTGGTGAGGTCTCAGCGCTCAGAGCATCACTGACCTGTTCTGACTCATGACACGTCCCAGCTGGAGGCTGATGGCTAACTATTAGGAGGGAGCTGGGTCCAGATAAGATGCGTGGGGAGGACTGGGAAGCCTCAGGGGCTAACACTTGCCCGGAACTTCTCAGCATGATGGTTAGACTTCAGTGCCTGCTAGGGATGTGGGGTCACCGGCCTAAGTGTGACCCAATTTCAAGGGGAGTGGCCCAGGCACGTGATTCAGACGAACACAAGCTGCAGTGGCCAGAGCTGCTCTGAGAGTCGGGAGCTAGTCAAATCCTCGAGGGCCAGGAGTGGAAATAACAGATTGTGGTGGCACACAGCACTGCGGTGTCCGGAAGAGCCCACGTTCAAGGCCAACGCTGAGCTATGCCTGTGGGGACACCATGATGGGCTGAGTTTTGTCCCAGGGCCCACGTGGTGGACGAAGGGAACTGACTTCCTTAAGTTGTCTGCCATGTGCACCTCTGACCACTACACAGAGGTAAACATGCACCCACACTAAAGCAAATAAAATGCAAAATAAATAAAAATATTAAGTTCCTGGTTTAAAAACAAAATGAGGAAGCGGGGCATGGTGGCACCACCTTTAATCCCAGCGCTTGGGAGGCAAAAGCATGGGGATCGCTGTGACATGAAGCCAGCCTGGGCTATGTAGTGAGTCCTGGCCCAGCGCGGACTCCAAAAAAGAGGAGAAACAAAGGCCCAGGGAAGAGGGCCGTGAGTCTGCTAGCCAAAGCCACACCCTGGCTGCCAGCTCCCAGCCTGGAGCCTGCAGGAACAGAACACAGTGCAAAAGGGCCCAAGGGCATACACAAGGAGGACACAGTACAAATGCCTAGGGGGACAGAAAACAGGCCCTCTCCACGCTAGAGAGAGGTACGACATGTCCAGGATCTGGCTCACTGGGAAGGGGGGCTTTAGAGAGAGCAATGGGGACCCCAGAGTTTGTTTCCAAGTATGATCCACACACTACCAGCATCAGGGACTCCAGCAGGGCTGTCAGACTGATCCGTACATGTTTCTGGGACCTGCTGTTTGTACTGCCCCCCTCAAGGGATTCTGAAGCACCCACTGTTTTTGTCAGTTTGGGTGTGTAGCTGACATCCCAAATAAAAGGCCTGGTCTCAAAGAAGCCTGGTTTCAAGTCTCAGCTCTGCTGTTTTCTTGCTGTGTGACTTTAGGCCAGTTTCTGTACCTCTCTGAGTCACATTTTCTCCTCCTTTAAAATAGAGACAATCTTGGGGTTTGTCCCATAATCCTGTTCTAAGAAATGTTAGAACATTTCTTAAACATGTTAGAATGTTAGAACATGTCTAAATGGGGGCGACATTTGTAAAGCGCTCAACATCAATCCCAGGCCCTCAGGTAACTGTAGTGGGGAAGAAGAAGCCAGAGGCAAGGAGGCTGGAGAAGAAGAAGCCACAGAACCCAGAGGCGAGGCCTGTAGCTGCTGCGGAGTCCTGAGTCCCCTGGCTGCTCTGAGGTGGCAGATCTACCTTAATGTCCACTTCTGCCACCATGATCGGCCGCATGACAGCCCATGTCTTCCTCCCTCCATAGCTTTCCCCCATGACGGAGAGCTGGATAATGCCTTGTGGACTTCTTCTATTAACGGAAACAACTGACCACGTCCCCAGACGGGGCCCACCATTTCCAGCAGGTGAAGTCAGCCATTGTTCAGAACACTACCGTGTTCTCACGACACAAGAGAGCAGCTGGGAGGGCTGGAGAGATGGCTCAGAGGTTAAGAGCACTGGCTGCTCTTCCAAAGGTCCTGAGTTCAATTCCCAGCAACCACATGGTGGCTCACAGCCATCTGTAATGAGATCTGGTGCCCTCTTCTGGCCTGCAGCATGCACACAGACAGAATATTGTATACATAATAAATAAATAAATATTTTAAAAAAAAAGAGAGCAGCTGGGAACCCAGAGACCCCCCGACTCCATGTCCACTGTCACCCAGAAACAGTTGTAAGATTGAAGCCAGACACAGGGTCCTGGCAGTTAACGTCAGCTACGAAGTCCCTGTGGTGACAGACCCCTTGTCTGTGTGGCATGTGCCAGGGGACACTGTCTGGCTCCAAGAGATGGTGAGTGGTGAGGAGATGTAGACTCACTGAGGGCAGCCTTGGGTGACGGAGGTCACGGAGCCAAGGCACACAGCACAAGTGGTCAGACCTTCCCCTGGGGTTGTCACTCAATTACCCTCTGACTGGAGCCATCAAGAGGACGAGATGCTGAGGGAGGTCAGGCAGGACCAAGATGGAGAAGCCGGCTGAAGGCTCTCTATCAGGACAGCCCCACCCCGCCAGGACACATCCACCAAGACAAATCCCCCCACCAGGACACCCCACCACCAGGACATCCCCCCACCAGGACAACCCCCCACCAGGACACCCCCCCACCAGGACAACCCCCCACCAGGACACCCCACCACCAAGACAAATCCCCCCACCAGGACACCCCCCCACCAGGACAACCCCCACCAGGACACCCCACCACCAGGACACCCCCCACCAGGACACCCCCCCACCAGGACACTCCTCCACCAGGACACCCCCCCACCAGGACAACCCCCCACCAGGACACCCCACCACCAGGACACCCCCCCACCAGGACACCCCACCACCAGGACATCCCCCCACCAGGACACCCCACCACCAGGACAACCCCCAGCTTTCTAGGAGCTGCAAGCTAAAGTGTTTACAGAGGATTCTCTTTTTCTGCCTGTGTGGGCAACTAGAGGCTCAGAGACAAGAGACAGGATTGGGGTGGGGAAAGGCCAAAGGTCAAAGGTCAGTAGAAAGAGCTCCCAACTCCCAGAATAGTCTGCTCCCTCACTTGGCACCCAGTGCCATCAGGGAGGCCCCACTGCCGCTGCAGTCAGACCCTGGCAGAAGAGTGGAATCCAAAGTATGTTCTGGTTTCCTTAAAGATACTTGGGTATAAAATTTTATGTTTCTTTCTCCAGTTTGGATTTTTTTTTTCTTTAAGCAGGGAAGTTGGAAGTGAGGGCACAACTAATTCAAAAAATCTTGCCCAGAGGAGACTGTTCTCCTAGACCCTAAAATACGTTGTTTCTACAGGTGCCTGGTGAAAGCCTTCCGAGGCCTGAGAATGCGGATGTGATGGGGACAGCCCCACTTCTGCCGCCGTGTGTCCTTCCGCCTTAGCCAGAGCGGAGTCAACCGGCTCTGCACTCCTGGACAGAGTGGCCGCTCTTCTAAGTAAGTCGCGCTGCTCCCAGGTGATGGATGCAGAGAATGTACTCTCTGGCTGCCATTTCCTGTCACCTCTGACCTCTAGGATCTGATGGCCCCAGAGCCGGCAGATCTCAGTGAACGGCTACAGGAAATAGAGTCTGCCAAGGAAGTAAAAGGGGGCTGAGGAGGATGGGTGAGTGGGTAAACGTGTTTGCCCTTTGAGCGTGTGTTCTCGAGTTCAGGCTCAGAAGCCATGTAAAAGCTGGGCGGGGTCACGTAAAAACCTGACCTATGGGAATCTCCCAGGAGTCCACAAGGAGGACCCCAGCAGTATCACATAGCCTGAACTGGCCACCTCCTGTGACCAGACTGGTGCCCAACCCAGTTATCATCAAAGAGGCTTCATCCATCAACTAATTGATGGAGACAGGTGCAGACGCACAGTCAAACACTGGGGGTAGGTGACTCAGAGAATCCTGCAGATGAAGAGGAGAGGGGATTGTGGGAACCAGAGGGGTCAAGTACACCACAGGAAAGTTCCCAGAGTCAGCTAGCCTGGGCTCATGGGGGCTCGCAGAGACCAAGCCTGCTGCCAGAGAGCCTACATGGGACTGACCTAGGCTCTCTGCATGTATGTTACCGTTGTGTGGTTTGAGCCTCTTGTAGGACTCCTGGCAGTGGGAGCAGGGGCTGTCTCTGGCTCTTTTGCAGGCCTTTGGGACCCTATCCCTCATGCAGGGTTGCCTTGCCCAGCCTTGATGCATGGGTGGGTGGGGGAGGGGTGGGTGCTTAGTCTTGCTGCAGCTTGATATGTAATACTTGGTTGATATTCATGGGAGACCTGTCTTTTCTTAAGCGGAAATGGAGGAGTGGATTGGTGGGTGGGGACAGAGAAAGGATGGGGGGAATGGCAGGGGGAAACTGCAGCAGGGATGTAAAATAATAAAATAAATAAGTAAATAAATGTATTTTTAAAAAGAGCTGGGTGTGGCAGCACACATCTATAACACCGGGAAGGGGAGGAAGGGCCTGCCTGGGGCGCACTGGCCAGTCAGGCTAGTCAATACTGCAAGCCCCTGGATGATTAACAGATCCTATCTCATACATAGAAGGTGGAGAGTAAGAAAGACATGCACATCAGCCTCTGGACTCTGCACATGTCACACATGTGCACCTACACACGCACACACGCACACACTCAAAAATGTCAGTGAAGCTACTAAGAACAGAAACACAGCAACCTCACTTTATAAATAGTGGGGAAACTGTATAAGCTCCCCAGCACAGTGATGTGATTCACAGAATACCACTACTGATGGAGCCTTTAACCCCAGAAATGACTCAGGATCTCACTATGTAGCCCAGGCTGGCTCGGACCCCACAATCCCCTACATCAGCCTCCCAGCTGCAGGAATGGCAGGTGTGTTCCCCTGCCCAGCCCCCATCTTTCTTACAAAGGACTTGGCAGGCTGGCTCCATGCTGAGGCTCTCCCCTCTTGTCATTGGACTCTCTCATACCCCTAACCTCTGCAAAGAGACAAGGCAGTGGCCTTCCACGGGCTCCCCCTGACACCCAAGTTCAATAGAGCCTGTACAGAGCCTTGTACAAGTCTTTCTTGTCCTGCCAACAATGGGAATATCCCTCCCCAGCGAGTCACCTAGTTTCCCCACCACAGAAAAGTCTGAGTCCCTCATAGAATCCAGGGATCTCCCTTACAGGAAGAGGCAGAGCAGCGACCATAACAGAACTAAACATCATCACTATTTATGCCCTGGCAACGCTTAAGAATGCATATACATCCATTTATGGCGGTTCTCCAACTGTTCCTATCCTGGACAGCCCTAGACGCTTGTGTTACTGTCACACCCAAGGTTCCACAGTCTTCCTTTGTGCTGTCTATTCAGTGGTTTGGGGCCTCTCCCTGCACCTTATCCTGTGCACTTCTCCAAGCAGTGTTATCTTTGCCTATCTGCCGTCATTCATTCTCCTAACGTGGCTGAAGTATCTCAAGCACCATCGTCGTATCCTGTAGTTTACTTCCTTCTGTAGATGGAGATGTCTCGTAATGTCATCGTTGTGTGGCCTGTCTCGTCATGTGACCCCTAGAATCCTCCTGAGGCATGCCATCTCAAACACATTCAGCCGCTGCTCTGAGGAGCGTCTCATTGTCCAGGTTCCGGAGTTGTGAAGAAGTCAGCTCAGGGCAAGTGTCTCATACACTTGTAATTCTGTTGTTGTCGTTATGTCTCTTGCCAACCACACCTTTGCTAGTACCTGGAATGCAGCCTTCGCTGTCCCTGTCTGCCTCTTGACATCTGAAATAGTTCCCTCCTTTGAACTGAGTTTCCTCCCAGATAGAGTTGACTGCTTGCTTGAGGTTCTGACTCCTTATGACAATGTTAAAATCCTTGCGTGCCCTTCCCATGTGTTGTATCTCAGTCTTCTCGATGTTTACTTTCATGCCAAGGTTTTCACTGACTTCCACCCTCTGTTTACTATGACTTGCAGCTTGTTTGGACTTTCAGCAAGTGGTGCTGTATCATTGGCAAAACGCAAGATATTGATTCGCACACCACCGACTTGCACGCCTATGTCCCCATCCTCCAGGGCTGTTGCTGTTATTAACTCCAGGACTATATTAGAGAGCAGTGGTGAGAGGGCGCATCCCCGCCACACTTCTACAATCGTCTTAAACTCATCACTTGGTTCTCCACAGACTTTGACTGATGCAAAGGTGTCTTTGTAGGCATTTTATAGTATCCGTATGCTTTTCTCTGGTGCCTGTAGGACCTCACTGCTTCCCAAAGCACTTTCCTCCAAATGCTATCGAACGCCTTCCTAAAGTCGATGTAACTGACTTATAACTCTTTTCCAAATTCTTCACATTTTTCTGGCAGTTGTCTCAAAGCGAAGATCTGAGCAGCTGTGCCCTTGTTAGGTCTTAACTCCGTGCTGGGCCTCTGCTACGATTGCCTCTGTTCTGCCCTTGTTCCTTTGCAGGATAATGGAGGAGAAGGTCTTACTGCTATGACAAAACAAACTAATGCCCCTCAGATGAACAACTGCCAGACATGCTCCTCAGATTCAGGTGAATACAGGTGGGCAAAGTCATTTATTAACAGGACCAGGGGAGGTAAAGCAAAGATGGAGACAATAGTGTGACACCCTGGACAATGACCCTAATGCTGCCAACATAGACTACAACAAGAAACACTGTGGCAGCCACTCAAATGCCAGAGACGATGAGGAAATATTAAATATTGACAGGGGCACGTTAGAGGAAGCTATCAAGAGAGCTAAATGCAGGAAGGCCCCAGGAATGGATGAATCATGGTAGAGAAGTTGGAGGCAGCTACAATAGGCTCAGGGGCCAAGGCGCTTCTCAGACTCTTCAGAGAGATATGGGAACACAAAGTGATTCCCACGGAATGGATGAACTCAGTCGTAATTCCCATACACAGGAAGGATGAGCTGGACTGCTCAAGTTACAACAGAACTCATGATGAGTACATATTGATACCCACAGCCTGCCAGGCCCGAGTGGGGCTGGGAGCCCCTGGCCTCAGTGCAACCTCCACACCCTCTATGGGATGGATGTTGTGTACCCTCTGGCAAAGGAGGAGACCTCTGGAGCCAAATGGTGAAGCCCCCACCTAGGCCACAGTTGGTAGAGGTGGGTCTGTGTAGCGCACGATGTCCGTCTGCACTCTATATGTCACCATACAGTTCGTGAACCGGGCAAAGGGCTGGAGTTTGAAACACACAAAGACTCACAGACAGAGAGAGACACGGCTCATCCTTGAAACAGGAATGCCCCAAAAATGCCATCTTTATTGTGTCCAGGGGCAGCTTATATAGAGATAGCCACGCCCCAGCCAAACACACCAGAAACCATTCCCCTGCCATCAGGAACTCCTGAGGGTCTCGTGCTCAGAGCAGCTGTAGGCACTCAGATCAGGGAAAAACAAGTTGTTTACAAGAAATTCAGGATCTGGGGGTTCAGAGCTCCTAACAGGTCTGACCAGGCAGTCCGCCTCCTGGGCTTTGGGGAGCTGAAGTGTCATTGCCATTTGTCCAGACCCACCTTCCAAGATCACCTTGTCCCAGGCAGGCTAGCCTCTCTCCCACCACCTGCTCATCTGCTCTGAGAAGACTCCCTTCCTTGGGATCCTTGGGCTCTAGGGTTCTAGGAGGGAGGGAAAGTGGGGTGACACGGGTCACTCTGAGACTAGGGTGGTGACTTAGTCAGTTTTCTCCAGACTCAGTTTCTCAGAATTAGTCTCTGGCCATGCATCAATCTATTTCTCTTCTACCATCCATCCATCCATCCAACCATTCATCCATTCATCCATCCATCCATCTATCCATCCATCATCCATCCATCCATCCACCCATCCAACCATCCATCCAACCATCCATCCATCTACCCACTCATTCATCTTCCCACTCAGACATACAACCATCCACTGTCTCCTCTATCCTTCCATCCATCCATTTCCCTTCTATCTATCTATAATCCATCCATTCACAAATCTACCATCTATCCATTTACTCACCCATTCATCTACCAGTCCACCATTTATTCACGCATCTCACAATCTACATCCATCTATCTGTCCATTCTCTCGTCCATTCTTCTAACCACCATCAACCTATCCATCCATCCACTTGCCCATCTGCCTATCCTCACATCCATCTGTCTTCCTACCCACCCAAACATCCATCCGTCTGTCCACCTATCCCTCTATCTAGTTATTTTCCAACATTCAGCCAGCAGACATTTATTGCAGGCTTGCAATGTGCCTACACTGCACAGGCTGGGGACTGGGTGGGCCTGTCTGAGTCCTACTCATTCAGCAACTGGGGCTTCAGGACGAAGAGTTCCAACATGCCATGTCTGATGACACCCCTCAGTTACAGACATCTTGGAGAAGCAATAGAAAGGAAATTTAATCGGAATGGACATTCCAGAATGTCTTAGGGTTTCTATTGCTGTGAAGAAACACCATGACCACGGCAACTCTTAGAAAAAACAAAACAAAGCAAAAACATAAAAAAGTCATTTAATTGATGCGCTTACAATTTCAGAGGTTTAGTTTATTATCATCATGGTGGGACATGGCAATATACAAGCAGATGTTGGTGCTGGAGAAGGAGCTAAGAGTTCTACATCTTGATCCACAGGCAACAGGAAGTGAACTGTATCACTGGGTGTAGCGTGAGCATAGGCAACCTCAAAGCCCACCCCCACAGTGACACACTTCCTCCAACAAGGCCACACCCACTCCAATAAAACCACACCTCCTAACAGTGCCACTTCCTATGGTGGCCATTTTCTTTCAAATCACCACACAGAAGCTGGAAAGCAGGAGCCTTGCCCATCTTCTGAGTACTGCGGGCTTTCCATTTAAAAAGAGAGAGAAGAGGGGTGGGAGGGACTCTGAACTAAGCAGACTGAATGACACAGTTTTCAACTGATCTCTGGTTCTGCATGATCCCCCAGAAGTTCCTGTCACCTAAGGGAACAAGGCACTCCGATCAGATTGTTGCTCCTGCTTGGAGGAGATCTCATCCTGGGATTATCTGTCTGTCAGCCTTCACATTCTTGGAACCAGATGTGACCACGGGTTTAAGACAAGAATGGAGACCCCAAATGTCTCTCAGGTCTGGAGAAGGACACAAAACCTGACTATAGGGAGCCTCGGAGATGTTTATCTTTGCCCCTTCAGCCTCAAAGGGGATTAGAGAGGTCAGCTGCCAGTATTTTTTAGACAAACAGTCCACCGTGACTCACAGTTCTTCAGAAATATGTCTGGACAGAGAGGCAACAGTACGCGGACAGACAAGAGCCCGGCTTTATCCTGTTCTTAATTCCCTTGGGGCCCAGGTGGGCAGCTTCCAGCTCCTCTGGGGCTGATGCTCCCTCCAACTGGAAGAACCTCTCCTGGGGGCAGGGCTGGTTGTGGGTGGGGGGATTAGGATTCAGGGGCATCTGTCCACTAGGGCCTATGCTGCTTAGGAAAAGTGGGAACCTGGGGCTGCGGCTGAAGTTGGGGCCAAGCTGAGGCCAAGCTGGTCTGGGTTGTTTGAAGTGCTGTGGGTTTAGCTTCCCTCTGGGAGGTTCTTGCCGGGGCTGTGTCGGTCCTGGTGCTGGAGCAGGTGCAAGTGATGGGCGGGGCTGTGTGTGTAGGGGGTGGGGAGGTTTACAGAGGACTGCCGGGAAGACAGATCACTGCTGTCTGGGTCCTGGCCTGAAGCCTACGACTCCCCAGAGCTGGGCTCCAGGCCCTGCTATCTCCATGCCTCCTCCCACACTCACCAGGTATCAGTTTGCTGCAGTCAGCCAGAGGACAGAGGATTTCGTCAGCCAGAATCTTCTGCTGCCGTGAAAAATAATTACCACCACCAACATGACCACGTGGACATAGGAGGGGCCATATCAGCTCCAGCCTCAACTTGGTGGCTTCCCTGTTTCCAGCCCTGTCTTACCTTGTCCTGTCTGCTCCCTGTCAGTCAGCCCGGGTTTTATGCACATCCTGTAAGGGTCGCTCAGCTCTGGGAGCCACCACAACAGAGCTTTATCTTTCTGTTCAGGGGCCATGGACTAGCCAGAGCCAGCACTCAAGAAATCAGGGCCAAAGAACCAGGGGCAGCTTGGGTCAGATGCAGACCCCACCCTGGATATGTGCCCCCCCCCCCCCGACCACCACATGTTCTTGCTGAGCCTCTGCTTAGCACTTGAGTAGTGACCAGGCCAGGCTTGTCACTGGGTCCCATGTGTACTTGACATTCAAGGGAGCAGGATATGGTGGTACACCATATTTGGAAGGCTGAGACAGAGGATTATTTCGAGTTCAAAGCCAGCCTGGATAACATAGCAAAAACCTATCTCAAAATAAAAAAAAAAAGAAGAAGAAGGAATGTGCCGGGTGTGGTGGCACACACCTTTAATCCCAACAGAGCAGAGGCAGACAGATCTCTGTGGTCTCTCTGAGTTCGAGGACAGCCTGGTCTACATAGCAGGTTCCAGGATGGCCAGGCTTACATGACTGAGTCTCAAAAATAACAAAAAAAATTAATAGTAACAAGATGAAAGAGTCAGAGAAAGAAATGAAGAAAAAAGATGTAAGACAAGATGGCGTGGTGGGTGGGACCTACTGACCCAAATTCAATCCCCAGATCCCATATGGTAGTGCAAGAAAACCAGCTCTCGAGGGCTGTCCTCTGAGTGACAGCCACGTGTGAAATGTGTGGTGTGCCCACACACAGGAGTTGTAGTCCCAGGGCACAAAAGAGGAAGAAAAGAGTCTCCTCTGGAGGGAACCTCAGAGTCTGGAGCTGAAAATTTAGTTCACAAGAGCCCAGGCAGGAGCCAGCAATGACCACAGAAACTGGGCGGAGACTTGGCAGTGACTCCCCAAGCCTGGTCATCCATAAGGCCAGCTCTTTCAATTTCTCAGAAGCCAGGAATCTTGAGCTTCCAGCTCTCTTTAATTCTGTGTGTTGACCATCAACTTAGGAGATGTAAACACATCTGTTAGAAGGATGTAGCTGTCAGCTGTTCATTTGAGGCCCCTGACTAACCTACGCACTTCAGAGCAGAGGGACATAGCGGTCCAGAGATGGGGAGCCATCAGCCCCAGGCCATGGAACACAGGAAGGGAGGAGACACGGTGACCTCTCTTCTTGGGCCACAGACAACCGCCCAGGCTTGGAATGGCTATCCTTTGACCCCAGCCTTATCCTCCAGGCCTGGCAGCTAGTGCTAAGGGCCATATGGTCCTGACCAGGGTGCTGCAACCTCTTCCTCTCTGACCTGTCCTGCCTTGCCAGATGCCAAGTGTTGTGGGATATCCACCAGAGAGAATGACCCGGACACTGGTGTAAGCCAATAGAAAGTCTTTATTAGCGGGCCAGCAGCTACACTGAGGACTCTGGAGCCCAGTGTAGCCCTGAGCCTTTCTTGGGGTGAGCTTTAACCACAAACACCACATTCTTGTGTTGATATACTTCACTTTCCTATAAGCATGGACTTTGATGGATTAGGCCTTTGTTTCAGTTTTGGCAGGTGGTGCTGTCTACAGGCTGCGTTTTACAACCTGAATGGCGTTTCCATCACGGAGTCAGTTGTGCTAAGTCTGGGGTCTGGTACCCCGAGATCAAGAGAATGGCTTCAAGAAGAAACCTCCCTAGGAGGCAAGACCCAGGGAGTGGTAGTGAGGAAGGGCTCACTCCTTCCGTGTTTCGGTGACCTGGAAACTCTTTTGGCAAGCTTGGGCAGAGATGGGGAGCTGGGGAGTGGGCAATTAAAGTCCAGTAACATGGGGTCAGGGAAATGGCACAAATGGGTGAAGTATATGCCACGCAAGCATGAGGACCTGATTCCTAGCAGCACATAAAAGCCAGGTACGGCGGCGTGCACCTGCACTCTCGGGACTGAGAGGCAGAGGCAGGAGGGTCCCTGAAGCTCACTGGCCTTGCTGTCGTCAGAACAACAACCTCCATGTTCAGGAAGAGATTCTATCTCAAAAAGTAATGCAAAGGGGATATGAAAAGGCCATAACTGGCATTTTGTTTTTGTTTTTGTTTTTTTTTGTTTTGTTTTGTTTTTCAAGACAGGGTTTAGCTTTGGAGCCTGTCCTGGAACTCGCCCTTGTAGACCAGGTTGGCCTTGAATTCACTGAGATCTGCATGCCTCTGCCTCCCAAGTCTTGGGATTAAAGGCATGCACCACCGCCACCACCCGGAAAATCTTTTCTTATACACACACACACACACACACACACACACACACACACACACACACTGTTTTCTGGCTATCCTCACATTCCCCTTGCCTTCTCTGCCCAGCCTTCAGGCTGCCTGTACCTAGGCTGCACCAGATACACTCCCACCTCAGGGCGCATCCAGCCTGATTCACTCCTCTCATTAAGCACATAACTTGTGATCCACAGTCTCACCTCTTCTGAGCCTCTGCTTCAGGGCCACCTTGTCAGTCAGGCCCTGTGGGAACATACACTAGGGTGTTCCCTTCCCATTGCTTGCATTAACCAATCATCATAGACTTGGTAGCAGAAAGTAACATGGAGCTATTTTCTCACAGTTCTGCAGATCAGAAGAGCAATTTGGATATCAAGAGGCCGAAAACAAGGTGAAGGCAGGGCGGGGGCCTTTGGAGCTGTTTCCCTGCCTTTCCCACCTTCTAGAAGCTGTTGCCCCTTGACCGGCAGTTGCCTCTGTAGGTCCCCCAAGTCAGCACATATCTCTCCAGTTCTGTGTGGTGCTGCCTCTGACTCTTGTGCTTCCTGTTATGACTCTGGAGTCCTGTAGAAGGCCGCAACCACACTCTCCACCATAGATGGCGCTGCACCGCCAGGTGAGCTAGAAAGCTCACAAGTGTTGGTATTTTCCACTACTCCCAAGGTTTCACCTGGGACTGGGAGCAGTTGACCAATCCAAGAATGACACGTCCAGAGCAGGGTCTGTTTCCTTTATAAGGGATGGGTTCCATCTTATCTGGGTCCCCGGCCATGTTGGCTTATGCTCTAGCTCCCAAAAGGATTAAAGCCATTCCTGCAGAAGGATCCTAGTGTTCCGCGTGGTTCTTGCTGGCGAGACGGTAGCGCGGGACAACTGGTGCCGAAGCCCTCGGGACGCCGAGGAATCCTGACCACCGCACCGACGGGGATCTCTTGGATTCACCTTGGATTCAGGAAGGATTCAGAACTGCGGGTCTGCATATTCAGAGAGGTAATGTCTGTTCCTGGATTTTTCGGTTTTGAGCTTGACTTGTCTCCGCATTGGGAAGGTTTCATACAGGCCTTGATGCTTATCTTAGCAATTCTCTTATTTTCCGTCAGAAATTGCTTAAAAGATGAATCTTGCCAAGCGGTTGTTGCAAAGGCGGAGGAAATTCAGGACAGAATATCAGAAACTGAATGCAGTGGGAGGTTAGACGCGCGCGTGAGAAAAAAAATTCAGGAAAAAGGACCCTCCAGGAATTCTAAGGAAGTAAAAATGGGGGAGAACATTGGCCCACAAGGCCAAAAGCTTTCTGATATTAATAATAAGAAAAAAGGAAAGAACAGTAATTTGCTGATCGAAAGTGACCTTGAAAGTGACCATGAAAGTGAGTACGAAAGTTCAGGCTCAGGAGAAGAGGAAGGAGAACTGGATACAGAGGAGGAAGTAGAATTAGCCAACGGCAGGGCCATGAGGTTATCCCAAACGGCCCATCCGCCTTATTATAGGCTACGCCCTCCCCCAATTGCCCCTTCGGCGCCTCCTTATGAGGAACGCCTTGGGCCAAAGACCTTTTCATTTATCCCTGACAAGGTCAAGAGAAAGCTACACTTGGCCTTCCCCGTTTATGAAGGGGAAAACGGGCGAGTACATGCGCCTGTGGAGTACAACCAAATCAAAGAGTTAGCAGAGTCAGTCAGAAAGTATGGAGTGACTGCTAATTTTACCTTAGCCCAGTTGGACAGATTGGCCTTGTCTGCCATGACTCCAGCGGACTGGGAAGCAGTTGCAAAAGCATCGCTCATCAGCATGGGTCAATATTTGGAATGGAAAGCGCTGTGGCACGAGGCAGCCCAGGAACAGGCCAGAGCTAACGCTCAGGCCTTAACTCCAGAACAACAGCAATGGACATTTGACCTCCTGACTGGGCGAGGGCACTATGCCGCTGCCCAGACAAACTACCATTACGGCGCCTACCGCCAGATAGCCGATACAGCTGTAAGAGCATGGAAAGCCTTGTCAAAAAAGGGAGAAGGGAGCACTCCGCTCACCAAGATTATACAAGGGACTCAGGAGCCTTTTTCAGATTTCGTGGCAAGAATGATTGAGGCAGCAGGACGCATTTTTGGCGATACTGATACGGCCATGCCCCTAATTGAGCAGCTCATTTTTGAGCAAGCCACGCAGGAGTGCCGTGCCGCCATAGCACCTAGGAAAAATAAAGGGCTACAGGACTGGCTCAGGGTCTGTAGAGAACTAGGAGGACCCCTGACGAATGCAGGTTTGGCTGCAGCCATCATGCAGTCACAAAAACACCCTTTTAAAGGGCCAGACAGAAGAGTTTGCTTTAAATGCGGGAAGCCAGGACACTTAAAAAGGGACTGTAGGTCATCAGAAAAGGAGAGAGCGCCCCCTATGCTTTGCTCACGCTGTGGTAAAGGTTATCATAGGGCAGAGCTCTGCCGCTCCGTTAGGGACGCCCATGGTAAGATCCTCCCACCATTAGGAAACCCACAGATTGATGATCCAAAAAACGGGATGGCGGGCCCTCGGTCCCAGGGCCCCCAAAAATATGGGAACAAGTTCGTCAGGGCAACGACCGAGGGACCCTCGGAGGCAGAACAAGAGTGGACTTGTGTGCCTCCACCGACTTCTTATTAATGCCTCAAATGGGGGTACAGCCCGTCCCTGTGCAGCTGCCTGAGCCCCTACCCCCTGGAAGCATGGGCCTGCTTTTAGGACGTGGCTCGCTTACCCTACAGGGATTAATCGTCCACCCAGGTCTCGTTGATAGTCAGCACACTGCTGAGATACAAGCCCTATGCTCTTGCCCTAGTGGAGTTTTTTCCATCAGTAAAGGAGACAGGATAGCTCAGTTACTGCTTCTCCCGGCAGACATCCACCAGAGGCCGGAGAATAGATTAATGGGGTCAACAGGACAGGATTCAGCCTACTTGGTTGTTAGCCTTCAAGATCGACCCAAACTGCCCCTTTGGGTCAATGGTAAATGCTTCGAAGGCATTTTGGACACCGGCGCGGACAAAAGTATTATCTCATCGCGCTGGTGGCCACAGTCCTGGCCAGTTACTGAGTCGTCTCATGCCCTACAGGGCTTGGGCTACAGTGCAAACCCCACCATTAGCTCCACCAGATTAACCTGGGAAACAGATGAAGGGCAGTCAGGATATTTTACACCATATGTCCTCCCCCTGCCGGTCAACTTATGGGGAAGAGACGTGATGCAGGGCATGGGATTGACCCTATCTAATGCATATTCATCTCAGGCCCAAGATATAATGATCAGAATGGGTCATAGGCCAGGAAGGGGCTTGGGTCGCTCCCAGCAGGGAATACGGGAGCCAATAAATCCTAAACCTAATATCAGCAAACAGGGCCTGGGTTTTTCCTAGGTGCCACTGGGGCAGCACGGCCCATACCGTGGAAAACAGAGACCCCCGTATGGGTTCCCCAGTGGCCACTTACCTCTGAAAAACTGGAAGCAGTGAATCAGCTAGTTAATGAGCAGTTGGCTCTGGGACACATAGAACCATCCACCTCTCCGTGGAATACACCCATTTTTGTCATTAGAAAGAAATCCGGAAGGTGGCGCTTGCTGCATGATTTGAGAGCAGTTAATGAACAAATGCACCTCTTTGGGCCTGTGCAGCGAGGACTCCCGGTGCTTTCAGCTTTGCCCAAAAATTGGAGTCTGGTAATAATAGATATTAAGGATTGTTTCTTTTCTATTCCATTGCATCCTGCTGATAGGCCTCGCTTTGCTTTTACGGTTCCTTCAATTAATCATATAGAGCCTGATAAGCGTTTTCAATGGAAAAACCTCCCTCAGAGTATGTGTCTCAGTCCGACCATTTGTCAGATGTTTGTGCAGGAGGCTCTTAAACCGCTTCGTGAACGGTTTCCATGTTTGCTCGTGGTTCATTATATGGATGATGTACTTATGTGTCATGAGGACTTACAGGTCCTAAAGGAAGCCTACCCACTGCTCGTTAAAAGTTTGCAGCTATGGGGTCTTCAAATAGCCGCTGAGAAGGTCCAGATTGCAGATACTGGTCAATTTTTAGGTTCTGTTATTCTTCCTGAAAAGATTCTGCCTCAAAAAATAAAAATTTATAGGGATGATTTGCGAACGTTAAATGATTTCCAAAAGTTGTTAGGAGATATTAATTGGCTGCGACCGTTTTTAAAAATCCCCTCTGCTGATTTGAAGCCATTGTTTGATATCTTGGAAGGGGATACTCATATTACCTCCCCTCGGGCCTTGACGCCGGCAGCAGAGGCAGCCTTGTTGCTAGTAGAGGAATCCATTAAGGAGGCACAGCTGTGCCGTATTGATGAGACTCAACCATTTGCTCTATGCGTGTTTAAAACAAGAAAGCTACCCACCGCTGTGCTATGGCAGGACGGACCGTTACTGTGGATCCATCCGCATGCTTCTCCTAACAAAAGTATTGAGTGGTATCCCGCCGCTATAGCTCAAATTGCCCTTAAAGGCCTTAAAATGTCTGTTAGTCATTTTGGCAAGCACCCAGAGGTTATGATAATTCCCTATACCTCCTCTCAGGTACAAACTTTGGCCGCTGCCTCTGACGATTGGGCCATTTTGGTTACCATCTTTTCAGGGAAAATTGATAATCATTATCCTAAACATCCTCTACTGCAGTTCGCTGCATGTCATCCCATTGTGTTTCCCCGAGCTACATCTTTTGCTCCGTTAAAAGACGGGATGACGGTTTATACAGATGGCTCCAAGAATGGTGTGGGAGCCTATGTTGTCGGTTCTAAAACATATATAAAGAACTTTTCTGCCACCTCGCCCCAGGTGGTGGAATGTATGGTGGTTTTAGAGGTTCTTCAAAGATTTCCTTGTCCCCTTAATATTGTTTCTGATTCTGCCTATGTGGTTAACGCTGTTAAATTATTAGAGGCCGCTGGAATTATAAAACCTACTAGTACAGTGGCAGCTCTTTTCCAGAGGATACAGGATTGCTTACTAAGTAGGAGAGCTCCATTTTTTATCACACACATAAGAGCACATTCGGGGCTTCCAGGACCAATGAGTTTGGGCAATGACCTGGCTGATCGTGCTACGCGGCTTGCTGAAGTAGCTCTTGCCTCCCCGTTGCAGACCGCTAAAACCTTTCATGATAAGTTTCATGTTACAGCTGAAACCCTGCGCAAACGTTTTTCTCTTACCAGAAAAGAGGCTCGCGATATTGTAACCCAATGTCACAGCTGTTGCCAGTTTCTTCCTATCAGACACACTGGCGTGAACCCCAGAGGGATTACGCCCTTGCAAATATGGCAGATGGACGTAACTCATATCACTGCCTTTGGAAAACTTCAGTATGTGCATGTGTCGATTGACACATGCTCTGGCATTATTCATGCCACACCGCTTACAGGAGAAAAAACCTCTTATGTCATTCAACATTGCCTTGAGGCATGGAGTGCTTGGGGCAAGCCCACATCTTTAAAAACGGATAATGGGCCTGCCTATACTTCTCAAAAGTTTAAGCAATTCTGTGCGCAGATGCAGGTCACCCACATTACAGGCCTGCCTTATAACCCCCAGGGGCAAGGTATCATAGAACGAGCGCATCGCACCCTCAAATCTTATCTACTTAAACAGAAAGGGGGAATATTGACAGAGCTGCCCACGACACCAAGGGTGGCCATCGCCATGGCTCTGTTCACCATAAATTTTTTAAATCTGGATGATAATGGCCAAAATGCTGCAACACGACATTGTTCAGATCCGCAGCGGCCCAAAGATTTGGTTAAGTGGAAAGATGTGCTTTCTAATGAATGGAAAGGCCCGGATCCCATCTTATTGAGATCCAGGGGAGCTGTTTGTGTCTTCCCACAGGATCAAGAAAGCCCATTCTGGTTGCCAGAGCGATTGACCCTAACAGTGAAGAGTGATCCACAACACACGGATTCGCCTGAGGACCTGGCTGCTGTTCCTCCTGCCATTTTGCGGATGGATGACAGAGCACCGATGGAGGACACTCTCAGCCTTCCTAAAGTTGTTACCAGTCAACTATAGGATGGCGGTGTCTCCCCGATTTTTTACAACCAATAAGACTCTGGGCCCCCTCCCTACCGTCCTAGAGATGATTTATAAGCTTGGCCGTAGGACTTCAGTCCTGGGCCGAGTCTCTCATTCCCCTACTTCAAAGAATGGGTGGGGGTGGAAATGTTTTGGAACAGTCCTATGCTATGGATTAGTGTTTCTCCTCTGGATGGTCTGCTGACTCAAATCCCAAAATCGTAGGGACAAAGTGGTTATTGCACAAGCGCTGGCTGCCCTGGAACAGGGGGCCTCTACTGATGTGTGGTTATCTATGTTAAAGCAGTAAGGTTTAAGCCAACCAGCTCCTGCACCCCTAGGACTGTGGTCCATTGCACAGGGTGGAGTGCTTGGCTTAGCCAGCCCTGAAGGTTGTCGAGCTGAAGAGCATCGCACAGAGAATGACCCTCTCTGAGAGATAAGTCGCTCTGCTTAAGGGTTTCTTGCCGTATATTCCCTTTCCCAGAAAATTGGCAGAGGGCAGGCCGGATAGGTTCCAGGTGTCATGAGCCTAGGGACAGATTCCGTGTAAGCCCATTTTAATGTTTTCATTTTGGGAAGTGCGACCTCTATCTTTACCTTCCTAGGGAGTTGCCTTTCTGCAAAGAAGTAAAATTAGGGGGAGATGTAGAAGGCCGCAACCACACTCTCCACCATAGATGGCGCTGCACCGCCAGGTGAGCTAGAAAGCTCACACGTGTTGGTATTTTTCCACTACTCCCAAGGTTTCACCTGGGACTGGGAGCAGTTGACCAATCCAGGAATGACACGTCCAGGGCAGGGTCTGTTTCCTTTATAAGGGATGGGTTCCATCCTATCTGGGTCCCTGGTCATGTTGGCTTATGCTCTAGCTCCCAAGAGGATTAAAGCCATTCCTGCAGAAGGATCCTAGTGTTCCGCGTGGTTCTTGCTGGCGAGACGGTAGCGTGGGACACATGAGAACACCTGTGGCCCAAGTGGCATCCTCAAGAAGATGTGCTACTTGATCTACTTGGTGCCTGGCACTGTTGGTGGCTTTGTGGATGAACTCAAGGGTGACAGAGAGAAATGTGGTGACTGAAAGAGGCGGGGCAGGAAAAATTACTCAGACACATCAGGCGTCTCATCAAACCAAAGAGGCTGGTAGGGACCTCCATGCCAAGGGCCAGGACCAGTACCAACAGCTTCTTTCTCCATTACACAGAATACACCTTGGGAGGCTGGGCATCCCAGGGAGCAGGCTGGAGGAGTGGGAAGCCTTTGGTGCGGGGTGGGGCTTTGAACAGGCCAGGTCAGGTGGTGGGTAGCCCTTAGCCCAGCCCCAGGCGCAGGGCAAGGTTAGTTTATGGCAGCCAGGGTGAGGCTGCTCCCTCCTTCCCTGCATGTCTCCCCAGCTTTGGCACCACAGCAGACAGGCTCCAACCCAGGTTTCCTCACAGCTGAAAAATGTTCTGGCTGGGAGGATATGACAGGAGGGCTCAGAAAGGAAACAGAACTAAAGGGCTTTGGGCCTCAGAGCAGGCGTTGGCCCACAGAGGTCAGGGAACAGGAGGGCTCCAGACAACATTCGAGAGTGCTGTGGCATACGGGCAGAGCCAAGGCCTGGGTACCAAGGATGAAGGAGAAAACAAAATGAGATATCAAAAAACAGGACCAGCGAGATGGTACAGCTACCAAGCCCGATGACCTGAGGTCAACGTCTGGGACTCACAGGGTAGAAGAAAAGAACCAATTCCTACGAGCTATTCTCTGAACTCCACACACTCATAAACACACACACACACAGCACACACACATTGACACACAGAACACAGACACATACAGCACACATTCACACACACAGAACACAGATATATACAGCACACATTCACACACACAGAACACAGATACATACAGCACACATACACACTCACACAGAGAACACAGATACATACAGCACACACACACCCTCACACACAGAACACAGATACATACAGCACACACACACACTCACACACTCACACACAGAACACATACACACATGATACACACACTCACACACAGACACACAGTATATACAGACACAGAGGCATGTAGAACACAGGCACATACATACACACAGACACACAAAACACAGACACACACACACATACAAATACACACATGCATACTTACACACATACACACACACACACAGAGCTTTCTGATGATGTCGATACCCACATACAAGGCTCTGTTTCTGAGAAATGTCACCTGGACTTTTTTTGTTGCAGCATGGAAGCCAAAGCCAGGGCCTTGTGCATGCCAGATAAGTGCTCTATCACTGAGCCTCCCCTGCTCTCCCCACCTCTCCTAGTCCTTCAGTGTGTCCCCTCTCTCCCAGCCTCCTTGCTCTGCCCTTATTACCCTCCCAGCCACACAGCTGGGTCTGAAGTTACAATCAGATCCACCCTTAGCCTGCTCTGAGGCAAGCAGAGATGGAACGAGGGGGGGCACCTAAGAAACTGGTGCCAAATGGATCCCCTCTGGAGGTCTTGTCCCTTCCAGCCCTCTCCCTGGCCAGGGCCTGGGGTTCTGTCCCCTCAGTGGCCATCTTGGCCTTCCAGAAGTTTCCAGAGTCTGGAGTAAGCCTCTGGGCTCCACGATGATCCTGTGTGTCCCCCTCACTGTATCACACCCACAAATATTTGTCAATCAGGGACAGCGAGTGTGATGGGTTGAGGGGGCAGTAGCAGCTTCCTTGCTCTGGGAGTAATGACCCCCTCCATACCCCATGTCTCCCTTTCTCCTCGGTGTGGGGAATACTTTTTAAAATCTTTCTTAAAACAAATACTGTCAGCCTGGCGGTGGAGGCACATGCCTTTAATCCCAGCAGTTGGGAGGCAGAGACAGGTAGATCTCTGAGTTCAGGCCAGCCTGGTCTTTAGAGTGAGTTCCAGAACAGCTAGGGCTACGCAAAGAAACCCTGTCTTGGACAAAAGAAAAGGAAAAAGAAGGAGGAGGAGGAGAAAGAAGAAGAGGAAGAGGAGAAAGAAAGAAAAAGGAAAGAAAGAAAGAAAGAAATTAAATAAACTAAAAAACTAAAACCCTACTCTGTTGCCCCTTGCAACTGTACATCCATGTTGCACTGAGGTCAAGCCACAATTTTTGGTGCTGTCTCTGGAACAGCTGTCATGGGGCCCCTTCAGGATGATTCTGAGTCCAGATGGTAGAGAACTGATTGGTGGGGTCATCACCCTTTGAGGCTGCAGACACCGTTCAGGGCCCATATGTTCAGGTCCTGACACACTCCGTGAAGGACACAGAAACTCTCCGCAGCTTCAGGAAAGTCCCAAGCTGGTCCAGACAGTGCCTTTGTCCCGTGGGAGTGGCTGGTAGAATGGCCTGTAATTTCAGCCCTTCCTTGTCCCTGAAAGTATTTCCTATGTGACATGGGTTTTCAAGCCCTGCCCAGGAAAGAGTTGGTAGCACAGGGAATGGTTCACTATACAAAAGAGACACAAATAATAATAAAAAAAAAATCGAGCCTCCTAATAGACGCCCAAGGCTCCGGAGGCCCGGCTGAGCACCAGCTGTATACCCTGCCTCAAGAGGTCTCTGGGTGAGTGCGTGCCTACAATCCCACCACTCCAAAGGGCCGAATGATCTCTGTGAGTTCATGGCCAGCATAGTCTGCACAGTGAGTTCCAGGACAGCCAAGGCCATGTAGAGAGATCCTGTCTAAAAGAAAGGAAGGAAGGAAGGAAGGAAGGAAGGAAGGAAGGAAGGAAGGAAAGAAGAGGAAAAAAGAAAAGAAAAGGCGGGGGGCAGGGGAGAAAGAAATAAAGAAGAAATCACTGTCTAGAAGAGCAGAGGGGAAGAAGGAATAACAGGTCTCTAAGCCAGGATTCCCCATCTCACCCTGAGCCTGCGCAAGGGTGTGGTGGACTCCAAGTCTGGAGGCCTCAGACAAGCCAAGGAGAAGATCTGGCCTGTGTCCACCTGAGGCCTGGAGTATTCTGGGTCACACAAGCCAGGGAGTCATCAACTGGATGTTGTTTTTATCCGGACTCTCTGCAGCAGCTCATAGCCTTACAGGACACGGCATTGTATCCCTGGGTTCCCTTCCTCCCATCCTCTGGCAGGGCTCTGTCATGGGACAGACAGTCCAGCCGCTAGAGCCTGCAGGAAAGAATGTTCTTCAACCCCTGGGGTACTGATTTTCTCACTCCTTCATGGAGATGGCCGCCTAAACCCAAGATTAAGCTCTACGATAGCGCCATCTCTTGGTCACAAACGGTACTTCTCTTCCTTTGATGGGCAGGCACACTCAGCCTTCCCTGAAGGATCCAATACAAATGTTTAAGACGGTCACACTCTTATCCCGAAGCACGGCACCTGCCTCCAAATTCCTACTAGGAAGTGGTGAGACAACCCTGCCTCTGGCTAGTGGCCACTCTTATTCAGTCTTGTCCTTGTCCAGCCCCTGACTAGCAAGGATGGCCACGGAGTCATCTTTTTTAGCACACAATGTAGGCCACAGTGAAGGAAACAATATTTATGGGAGAAGTGAGCGCTCTGTGCAGGGAAGAGGGCCAATAGAGCACCCCAGGTCAGGTGACTTGGGGGTGAGACATAAAGAGAGCTTGGGCCCTAGAGGCCAGAGGTAGGCACCTGCTCTCTCTGAGCTGGGAGTCCCTGCAGCCACCGAGAAACCGCAGGCTCCATTCGCCCCCTGCTGGCCATCATGCAGAATGACAGTCTGGGCCTGGATCCCTCTGAGAGCTTGGCACCACAGCCTCAACACCAGCACTTACTGGGCACCTACTGCGTTCAGGGGAGGAGTGACCAGACTGAACACAGCTCTCCCCTGAAGGGACTAGAGGCAGTGAAGGAGGAAGTTGGGCATGGTGACTGAAGTAAGATACTGGCCTTATTAAGTACCTATTTTCTATTCTAGAGAAGTCAGAAATTCTGTCCTGGTGCCTGGTGCACTGTACACATTTGCTGAGAACCCGCTCTGTGCTGGGCCTGGGCTTAGCTCGGCGTACACAATGGCTACTATATACTGAGGACTTACAGAACTTGAGCTGGGAACAGTTTTTAAATATTTGTTTTCGTGTGTGTGTGTGTGAGTGTGTGTGTGTGTGTGTGTGTGTGTGTGGCATATGTGTGAAGGCACCCTTGGAGGTAAGAAGAACGCTTTGGATCACCTAGAGCTACTGAGCTCAATGTGGGTGCTGGAAATCAAACTCAGGTCCTCTGGAAGAGCAGCAAGTGCCCCCCAATTGTGTGTGTGTGTGGTGTTGTTGTTGCTTATTTGTTTGTGACAGGGTTTCTTTGTGTAGTCTTGGCCGTCCTTGAACTCCCTCTGTAGACCAGGCTGGCCTTGAACTCACGGAGATGAGTTCAGAACTCATGGGGATCAAAGGCATGCACCACCAGCCCCTAGCTCAGCAAGTGCTCTTAAAACCACTGAGCCTCCTCTCGGGTCACGATAGGGACTATTCTTACATCTGAGGCCCAGAGAGATTTTAACCTGCAGGTGGTGGGGGTGGGACTAGGAAGCACAGTGTACGGGTGGGGTGGGCTCTGACCTCTCACAACCCTCAGTCAGTAAAGCACCTGGCAACGTAAGCACAAAAGCCTGAGATTGATTCCTGGCACCCACATAAAAAGCCTAGTGTGGTGGTGTGCACCCCAGTACTACAAGATGCTCCCAGGGTCGGGGGGCTGGAAAGATGGCTGAGTGGTTAAGAGTAACTACTGCTCTTCCAGAGGATCCAGGTTCAATTCCCAGCACCCACATGTCAGCTTCTAACTGTCTTTAACTCCAGTTTCATGGGCCCAGACACCCATGGCAAAACACCAATGCACATAAAATAATAAATAAATAAATAAGCCTCCCAAGAGTGCACTGACCACACAGCTTATTCTAACCTGAGTTCCAGGTCAAGGTGAGAGGCTTTGGGTTGGGTTGGTGAGATGGCTCAGCAGATAAAAGTGCTCGCCACGCTAGCCTGACCATGTGAGTGTGATCCCAGAACCCACGGGGAAAGGCAGAATGCAGTGACTTGGCTGTGAATCCCAGAGCATCTACCGTGAGGATGTGGGAGACAGACAGGACGCCCGGGAGCCGGTGGGCCAGCTAGTGGAGATAAGAAGCATAGGGCAGGACTGAACTGACAGACATGAATGGCAGAGCCCCTCATGAACCTTCAATTGTCCAGGTTAGACTGAGGCCAGTCCTGCCACTGTGGCTAGTGCCACCTGGTGGCTGTAGGAGACATTGCTGCACCTGAAGGGCCCTCCTGGGCCTGAGGGTCCCATTGCACTAGCTTCTAGTTCAAGTACTATGTGTGTCACCAGGACCATAGCAGAAGTGGCCATGGTCACCTAATGGCCCTGACTCATGGTGTGTTGTAGGAGGCCGCTTGTTTGTTCCCGACTGCTCAGATCTGAAATAACCACACAGAAACTATATTATTTGCAATACTGTTTGGCCAATAGCTTAAGTTTATTTCTAACTAACTCTTATATCCTAAACTAACCCATCTTCATTAATCTATGTATCATCATGTGGCTGTGGCTTACCCACAGAGTTTTGGTATGTCTGTCTCTGGCGGCAGCTCCATGGCTTCTCTTGACTCTGCCTTCTTTCTCCCAGCATTCAGTTTAGTTTTTCCTGCCTAGTTCTACTCTGCCCTATCAGGCCAAGTCAGCTTCTTTATTAACCAATGGTATTCACAGCATACAAAGGGAACCCACATCAACGGTATGTCAGTCAAAGACTGTACGAACCATCCCCTCAGCAAATGGTTCTGTGAGGCCTGGTAGCAACTCTCTAGAATGTAGTTCTGTGCACAATAGGCCCATGCTCCAGGCAGTCCCTCTCCCCAGAGGCTAAATTAACCTTGTCAACCTGACACAAGCTAGAATCTGAGAAAAGGAAACCTCACTGGAGAAAATGGCCCTGTCAGGCTGGCCTGTGGGCAAGCCTGTGGTACATTTTCTTGACTGATGATTGATGTAGTTAGTTCAGCCACTGTGGTACCATCCCTGGACTGTGGTCCTTGGTTCTCAAAGAAAGCAGGCTGAGCAAGCCACAATGAGCAAGTCAACAAGCAGCCCCCCATTCATGGCTTCTGCTTCAGTTCCTGCCTCCAGGCTCCTGCCCTGACTTCCCTTCAAGATGGACTATAAACTGTAAGTTGAAACAAACCCTTTCCTCTCCAAGTTGCTTTTGGTCTTGGTTTCTATCACAGAAACAGAAGGTAAACTAAGATACTCTCTCTCTCTCTCTCTCTCTCTCTCTCCCCCTCTCCCTCTCCCTCTCCCTCTCTCTCTCTCTCTCTCTCTCTCTCTCTCTCTCTCTCTCTCTCTCTCTGTGTGCCCGCGTGTGTGTGTGTGTGTGTGTGTGTGTGTGTGTGTGTAACCACCAAGGCCAGCAGTGTCGATCTACATGAGGCAAGAAAGAAGTCCCGTTCAGCATGACTCGGTAGCCAGTGTTGGTTCAGACTTCTAGAGTCTAACCCAGGCAGCTATTTTAGGCATATTTAAATTCAGCATGACATTGGGGGAAAAGTTTTCAGGTGATAATTAACTCTGTCGTTTTAACTTTGGCACAGTGGCTAAGCCTTGATCCACTGCTATTTCAGCCGGCAATGGGACTGTGCAGTTACCAGCCTGCTCCTCTGGCAGTGGCCTGGCCACTTAGGTCACAGCCTGGTGGGAATTCCACAGGCATTGGCTCAACTGCAGCCACTAAAGGTAGCTTTAGTTAAATTTCTAGCATTCTATTTGTAAATAAGACTCGAGATTCAAGGCTGGAGTGAAAACCTGCTAGCTCAGAGAGGTTGAGTAACATCTAGCTAACCTCCTCTCCTTGTTGGTGGCTCCCAAACAGCATGGCCTTCTGCTCCACCAAAACCAAAAAAAAAATGTGCCCCTCCTAATCCCTCCCTGATCCCCCCCTCTCTATTTCTCTCTATCTCTTCTAGATGTCCTCTAATACTCTATGGTTACTCTCTGTAAACTACTTGCTAACTCATCCTCCTGACCCAAGGGTAAGTTTATCTAATTAATGCGTAGGCAGACTTGGGGTTCACTGTGTGATCGAATATCTCCCAACATAAATCAATCCCATGTGCACAACAAAGTTTAAGACATGATTATATTGAAACTCTTTTCAAAGTACATGTGATCTTTTCCATAAGAGTGGGTTCTGACTGACAGAAACAATACTCAATGGGAGGAAGGGTCTGGGAAAGCCAGGTGTGCCTGGCCCTACAGATAGTGCAAAAGTCACCAGGGTGTTAGCCACCTCCACTCCCAGCCTTCTGGGTGGAAAACAGGTGATACATTTGGCGGGGGGCAGGGTTTCTCTGTGTAACAGCCCTGGCTGTCCTGGAACTAGCTTTTGAGGACCAGGCTGGCCTCAAACTCACAGAGATCCACCTGCCCCTGCCTCTGAGTGCTGGAATTAAATGTGTGTGCTACCACTACCTGGCAAAATTTTTTTTTGAAGAGACAGTCCTGCTTGTTTAACATTCTGGTTCCCCTAGCACTTGTCTGCGAACACAAGGACCTCTGTGCCCCCAATATACCTGATTGTTTGCCTGCTATGTTTCACCTACTCTCAAGACACCATCAGAATGTGACTCAGTTTCCCCCAAAGACTAGCCCCTCTTGTCATATCATAGGCTCTCCCTCCACCTTGGTCCTCTTCATGACACCAGAAGCCTGGAGTCTCCTGCCTAATTCACAGTGAGGTCCATGGTCCCAAAATGGCCCACAAGAGTGAGAAGGGCTCTGTGTGTGTGTGTGTGTGTGTGTGTGTGTGTGTGTGTGTGTGTGTGTGTGCGCGTGCGTGCGCTTGTGCACAGGCACAGATAAGTATGTTCATGTGTGGCGTGGGTGCGTGCGTGTGTGTGTGTGTGTCTGCGTAGGTCAGAGATCTCTCTCAGGTATGGCTCTTCACAGACTGATTTTTTTCTTTTTTTAATCATTAAAAAATATTTTCGCTGAGTGGTGGTGGCATACACCTTTAAACCTAGCACTCAGAAGGCAAAGGCAGGTAGACCTCTGAGTTCGAGGCCAGCCCATTCTACAGAGTGAGTTCCAGAACAGCCAGGGCTACACATAGAAACCCTGTCTCAAACAAAACAAAACAAAACAAAACAACAACAACAAAAACAACTAAAGATATTTGAAGGGAGTGAGGAGCTGGAGAGATGGTTCATCTGGAGAGATGACTCAGGGGTTGAGAGCATTGGCTGCTCTGACAGAAGACCCGGGTTCAATTCCCAGCATACACCTGGTGACTCGCAACTACCTGTAACTCCTGTCCTAGGGGACATGACACATTCTTCTGAGTTCCAGAGGTACCAGGCACATACATAGTGTGCAGACAAACATCCAGGCAAACACTCATACATATAAAATGAAGTAAATACATCTTTAAAAGGATCATGATTGTGTGTATGTGAGTGTGGGCACTGTGTGCCATGGGAATGTCTATAGGGAGTAGCAACATGGAAAACCATATCCACCCCTGCTGTGATCCTGGTGACACACTCTCAGTACTTGAACTAAACGCCAGGGTAATGAGACCCTCAGGCTCAGGAGGGCCTTCAGGGCCAGTAATGTCTCCTGCGGCCACCAGGTGGTGCTAGCCCCGACTGTAGGACTGGCCTCAGCCCTAGTCTGGTCAACCCTCAGTGTTACAGATCATGCAGGGATGGGGTAGGGACTCTGACTTTCATGGCAGGCTGTTAGGGCAGTCTTGGTCTGTTAATTCAGGCCTGTGGCATGCCTCTTCTCTCACACAGAGCCCATCATAACTGTCTCCTGACACTGGTGATGTGGGATTCCCCTCTGTATTCTGTGAGTAACATTGGTTAATAAAGAAACTGTCTTGGGCCTGTGCAGGGAAAAGAGTTGGCGGGGAAAACTAAACTGAATGATGGGAGAAAGAAGGAGGAGTTGAGGAGGAGCCATGGATGTAAAAGTTAGCCAATAAGAACCTAGAGCTAATGGGCCAAGCATTGATTTAAATAATATAATTTCTGTGTGATTATATCAGGAGTCTGAGCACCCAGGAGACAAACAAGCAGCCTCCATAATAAACAAACAAACGAACAAACAAACAAATAAATAAATAAATAAAAATGCTACTGAGAGAAAATGATGGCCAAGAAGGGTCAGGTATGGTGGTGGTGCACACACTTTACATCCCAGGACTTCAGCAGGCAAAGAGGCAGGTGGATCTCTGCGTTCAAGGCCAGCCTGGTCTACACAACAAGTTCCAGGCCAAACAGAGCTACGTATAGAGATCCTATCACAACACAGATGATCCCAGAGAGGTGATTGCTGCCGGGCCCGTGACTCACCTCGTGTTTTCATTCAGCGTTCCTGTCACCTGGGACTGGACTGGGATCTGAAGGAGGAAGCAGGAGGGGGTGTCACTGACCCCATGGCGCTCACAGGCAGAGGAACCACCAAGGGCAAGGGTCTCTCAGCCAGACAAAGCTGACCCCAGGGGTCTAATGCATGCAGCAGCCATTCAGGGAGGCATGACAATCAAATCAGTACATACCAGGATCCATTAAGCCATATCCTATCCTACACTAGGCAAACTCTGGGACTTCTATGCCCCTGTACGAGTTCCATCCCATCTCCTTGGACGAACACCCCTCTGCTGCCTCCGAGTGAGATGGCTCAGGCTCCTTGGAGAGCCCATCTGTGCTGGCGCAGGAACAGCTTCAGGACATTTAATCTTGCAGGTTCCTTGGACACTTTTCCTGCTGGGTCAGACTCCTCTCCTCAGGTGAGTCTCTCCAGAACACGGTGCTCTCCTCAGTATGTCACAGTGAACGGGTCAATACCTGTTTTGTAACTCCATACAAGTATGTCTCTGGCAGCACCCCTAGTCAGTCAGCTGTTTGAGAGGTTGGGAGGGAAACTGAGGACAGGCCCCTTGTCAGGCAGAGGAAATGACAATTGCAAGGATCCCGCTAGGTGGCCTGCTCTGGAAAAACCGGCTCACACATCACATAGAGTGGCTGGTCTAGGACCTTGAGAGCCAGCGAGCCCAGCAATTTGAATACAGAGGCCTGGTACAGGCTGCTGGAAGAGACAGGGGGACCCTGCCAACAAGAGCTCCCAGCCTCAGTCAGCAGGACAATTGGTGATAATAAGAATACAGTGATAATTCTCAAAGCATCTATCTTTCTCACACTAGGACGACAGGCAGGGACCTGGTCACCTGGACATCAAGGGCAGCAGGACGGCTGTGAGGGCCACAACAAGCCGGCTGAACGGTTTGAGCCATGTCAGGAGTCTCTTAAGCTTCAGACTCAGTGCCCTCCCCTACCATGGTGAGAGAATAGACCAGTCCTTGCTGGCCTCCAGTACATATATGTAGAGGTCAATTTTTGTGGAAAACTCTTTATGAATACTGTGAAGATGAGTCACTCAGATTGGTTTACTAAAAAGCTGAACGCCCAAGAGTTAGGCAGAATTTTCAGAGCAGAGAGGATGCTGGGAAAAAGAAGGGTGGTGTCGCGTGGAGACACAGAAGAAGAAGGACAGTAGGATGGACAGAACTCAGACAGGTGAATGAGCCTTGGGTCAGCACACACTGTAGCAAGGATAATAAAAACCCAGAGGCAAAAATTGGGCCTCAACCCAAACCCCAGAAAAGCAAAGCAAGCAAACCACTAGAGACGTAGCACCACTGCCAAGGCTGGGCAACCGTGAACTAAGCACTCCGAGCCTCTCTGTCCTCCCATTTTATATTCCCTCTAGTGCAGGGAGGAAAGGCGCGACTCCCTAGTGCTGGGCTTAAAGGTCTAGACTGCCTCCACCTGGATTTCTCTCTGCCCTGATCTTGTGTAGCCCAGGGCAGCTTCAAACTCACAGAGATCCATCTGCCTCTGCCTCCCAAATCCTGGCATTAAAAACGTGTGTCACCATTACCTGACCTCTAGTGGCTTTAGCTTTAACTCTGGTCTTCGGGCAAGATTTATTATTAAAATACAAATAATACAGCAACACATCCTACTTTATTAGAAATTGTTTAATTTAAGTTCCAAGAGCTAGCTAAAAATAGGCATAAAGTATCGGCTGAGATTTCATACTTAATAATAAGTCTCGATGTCACGATTTCGAACTGGCTGATAAAAAGAAGAATCTACCTGCAGTCAGGTGTGATGTATTCACAGCGATGGTCACTGTGAGAGTCAACTTTGAAGGACTGGTGCAGTTCAGGGTCGTGGTCTTCGTGGTACTTATTGTGATAGCCAACCGTGATGGACTTCTGAAGGTGACTCTCATGGCCACCACGGTGTTTACGGTGACAGTCAGCCTTGATGGACAGATGTAGTTCAGTGTCATGGTCACCATGGTACTTATTGTCATAGCAAACCTTGATGGACTGCTGAAGATGACACTCATGGCAACAATGGTGGTCAGTGTGAGAGTCATCCTTGAAGGACTGGCGTAGTTCACTGTCATGGTCACCATGGTTGTCCATACGATAGTCAGGTTTGAAGGACTGCTGTAGTTCACTGTCAGGGTCAGAATGGTGGTCGCTGTGATAATCAGCTTTGATGAACTGCTGCAATCAATTAACATGGCCAACATGGTGATCCCAGAGATAGTAAGCCATGATAAATGACTGAAGCAGACTGTCATGATCACCATGGTGGTCCGTGTGATAGTCAGCCCTGATAAACTGCTGTTGAGCGTTGTCATGGTCACCATGGAGAGCACTGTAATAGTCAGCTTCGAGGAACTGGTGGATTTCACTGACAAAGTCACCATGGTGGACAAGGTGATAGTCATCATTGATGGACTACTGTAGATCATTGTCATGGTCACCATGGTCGTCAGGGTGAGAGTCAGACAAGATGGGATGCTGTAGTTCATTCTCATGGTCACCTCAAGAGTTACCAGGATTGTGAGCATTGACGGACAGCTGAAGTCAACTCTCATGGTCACCACGGTGGTCAATGCAATAGTCGGCCTTGATGAGCTGCTGAAGTTTACCAGCATTGTCAACATGGTGGTCATATTGAAAATCATACCTGATGGAGAGTTGTTGTTCAATGCCATGATCACCATTGTGGTCCGTATGATAGGCAGCCCTGGTGGACTGCTGTCCATCATTGTCGTACTCACCATGGTGGTCAGGGTGACAGTCAGACCCGATGGACTGCTGTAGTTCACTGTCCTGGTCACCGTGATCATCAGCCTGGATGGAGAGATGTAGATCACTGTCCTGGTCACCATGCTGGTCACTGGGATAGCCAGTCCTGATGGACTGTTGTTGTTCACAGTCATCACACTAAGGGAGTCGGCTGGATCATCCGTTGTGATGGTCATATTTTCTTAAGCTGTAAAGGTCAGCTCTAGCAGACCCAGGGAAGCCTCTGGGGAAGAGGGTGGAGAGACAAGATTGCGCCTGAAATCCGGACCAAAATCACCACCACAAAACCAAGTCGGATTCAAAAAACTAGGAGTTTTTCCTTGCTCATGAACTCAGATCCCTCTGTCCACTTGAAGCAACAGCAGCAGCAGCAGCTATGGGAACAGCAGGCCAGTTTATATAGAGGAAGAGGCTTCTGTGTTTGGCATTGACTGCTCCTATGATGTCATTTCCAGACCAGAGGGGTTTGCAAAATACCTGATTTAGCAGAGTATTTCTACCAGAAAAGACTCTTGTTGACGGGATATTTGTAGCACAACGAAAATCACCTCTTCGGTCTCTAATAGAAAACTGCTGGGGAGAATAATCTTGGACATTCTTTTTCTGCCAAGTCAGTCTACTATGAAGCTGCTAGGCCCGTAGCCAGGCAGGAAGGGGGTTCCCAAATACCTCGGTTAGCGGAGTATTTCTACCGGAGAAGATTGACTCTTTTGGATAAATTTTTTGTGGCACAGCGAAAAGCACCTCTTCGGTCTGTAATAAAAAACTGCTGAGGAGAATAATCTTGGACATTCTTTTGCTGAAATGTCAATCTACTATGAAGCTGCTGGGCCCATAGCCAGGCAGGAAGGCGGTTCCCAAACACCTTGCTTTAGCAGTGTATTTCTACCGGAAAAGACTCTTTCTGATAGGATATTTGTAGCACAACAAAAAGCACCTTCTCGGTCTCTAACAGAAAACTGCTGGGGAGAACAATCTCGGACATTCTTTTTCTGAAACGTCATTCTACTATGATGCTGATAGGCTCGTAGCCAGGCAGGAAGGAGGCTCCCAAATACCTTGTTAAGCAGAGTATTTCTACCGGAGAGGACTGACTCTTTTGGATAGTTTTTTTGTAGCACAACGAAAAGCACCTTTTCGGTCTCTAAGAGAAAACTGCTGGGGAGAATAATCTTGGACATTCTTTTTCTGAAACGTCAATCTACTATGAAGCTGCTGGGCCCATAGCCAGGCAGGAAGGAGGTTCCCAAATATCTTGTTTAGCGGAGTATTTCTACCGGAGAAGACTGATTCTTTTAGATAGATTTTTTTGTAGCACAACGAAAAGCACCTCTTCGTTCTCTAATAGAAAACTGCTGGGGAGAATAATCTTGGACACTCTTTTTCTGCCAAGTCAGTCTACTATAATGCTGGTAGGCCCGTGCCCAGGCAGGAAGGATATATAGGTGGGTCAAAGAGGAGAGGAGAATTCTGGAAAGAGGAAAGGCAAGGAGGCAGTCACCTGCCAGAAGCTGAGGAGGCAAGAGAGGAAGGGCTGCACTGAAACAACCTCTGTGCCTGTACTTGGACCCGAAGGACTTCATTGGGGAGCAGGCACAGAACCTGCCTCAGGGCCTTTGTTCTTGCTGCTCCCTTAGACACTTTCCTGCTCGCTCAGCTTCCTCTCCCCAGGTGACTCTCTCCAGTACTTGATGCTTTCCCCAGCATGGCAGAGCGAGCAGGTCTCACCTGTTGTGGAAATCCTTCTCACCAGTTCGTCTCTGCTCCAGACAGAATGTCAGCTGCTCGGGAGGTTGGGAGGGAAACTGAGGACAGGCTCCTTGTCTGGCAGAGGGAATGACAACTGCAAAGATCCCGCTAGGTGGCCTGCTCTGGAAAGACCGGCTCACACATCACATAGAGTGGCTGGTCTAGGGCCTTGAGAGCCAGCGAGCCCAGCAGTGTGAATACAGAGGCCTGGTACAGGCTGCTGGAAGAGACAGGGTGAGCCTGCGAGCAACAGCTCCGCGCCTGAGTGGGCAGGACCGCTGGTGGGAAAGACAATATGGTCGGCATTCTCAGAGCATCGAGCTTCCTCACACTGGGAGGACTGGCAGGGACCTGGTCACCTGGACACCAAGGGCAGCTGGACAGCTGTGAGGGCCACATCAAGCCGGCTGAACGGCTTGAGCCATTTCAGGCGTCTCTTAAGCCTCAGACTCAGTGCCCTCCCCTACCATGGTGAGGGAACAGACCAGTCCTTGCTGGCCTCCAGTACATATCGGCAAGGGTCAGTTTCTGTGGAGGGCTCTTTTTGGATACTGTGAAGATGTGTCGCTCAGATTGGTTTACTAAAAGGCTGAATGGCCAAGTGTTAGGCAGGCTTTTCGGGGCAGAGAGGATGCTGGGAAAAAGAAGGGTGGCGTCGCATGGAGACACAGAAGAAGGAGGCCAGTAGGATGGACAGGACTCAGACAGGTGAACGAGCCTTGGGCCAACACACACTGTTAGCAAGGATAATAAAAACCCAGAGGCAGAAACTGGGCCTCAACCCAAACCCCAGAAAAGCAAAGCAAGCAAACCACTAGAGAAGTCTCACCCCTACCAAGGCTGGGCAACCGTGAACTAAGCACACCGAGCCTCTCTGTCCTCCCATTTTATATTCCCTCTAGTGCAGGGAGGAAAGGCGCGACTCCCTAGTGCTGGGATTAAAGGTCTAGACTGCCTCCACCTGGATTTCTCTCTGCCCTGATCTTGTGTAGCCCAGGGCAGCTTCAAACTCACAGAGATCCATCTGCCTCTGCCTCCCAAATCCTGGCATTAAAAACGTGTGTCACCATTACCTGACCTCTAGTGGCTTTAGCTTTAACTCTGGTCTTCGGGCAAGATTTATTATTAAAATACAAATAATACAGCAACACATCCTACTTTATTAGAAATTGTTTAATTTAAGTTCCAAGAGCTAGCTAAAAATAGGCATAAAGTATCGGCTGAGATTTCATACTTAATAATAAGTCTCGATGTCACGATTTCGAACTGGCTGATAACAAAGAAGAATCTACCTGCAGTCAGGTGTGATGTATTCACAGCGATGGTCACTGTGAGAGTCAACTTTGAAGGACTGGTGCAGTTCAGGGTCGTGGTCTTCGTGGTACTTATTGTGATAGCCAACCGTGATGGACTTCTGAAGGTGACTCTCATGGTCACCACGGTGTTTATGGTGACAGTCAGCCTTGATGGACAGATGTAGTTCACTGTCCTGGTCACCATGACCATCAGCCTGGATGGAGAGATGTAGATCACTGTCCTGGTCACCGTGATCATCAGCCTGGATGGAGAGATGTAGATCACTGTCCTGGTCACCGTGACCATCAGCCTGGATGGAGAGATGTAGATCACTGTCCTGGTCACCGTGATCATCAGCCTGGATGGAGAGATGTAGATCACTGTCCTGGTCACCGTGATCATCAGCCTGGATGGAGAGAGGTAGATCACTGTCCTGGTCACCGTGATCATCACCCTGGATGGAGAGATGTAGATCACTGTCCTGGTCACCGTGACCATCAGCCTGGATGGAGAGATGTAGATCACTGTCCTGGTCACCGTGACCATCAGCCTGGATGGAGAGATGTAGATCACTGTCCTGGTCACCGTGACCATCAGCCTGGATGGAGAGATGTAGATCACTGTCCTGGTCACCGTGACCATCAGCCTGGATGGAGAGATGTAGATCACTGTCCTGGTCACCGTGACCATCAGCCTGGATGGAGAGATGTAGATCACTGTCCTGGTCACCGTGACCATCAGCCTGGATGGAGAGATGTAGATCACTGTCCTGGTCACCGTGACCATCAGCCTGGATGGAGAGATGTAGATCACTGTCCTGGTCACCATGCTGGTCACTGGGATAGCCAGTCCTGATGGACTGTTGTTGTTCACAGTCATCACACTAAGGGAGTCGGCTGGATCATCCGTTGTGATGGTCATATTTTCTTAAGCTGTAAAGGTCAGCTCTAGCAGACCCAGGGAAGCCTCTGGGGAAGAGGGTGGAGAGACAAGATTGCGCCTGAAATCCGGACCAAAATCACCACCACAAAACCAAGTCGGATTCAAAAAACTAGGAGTTTTTCCTTGGTCATGAACTCAGATCCCTCTGTCCACTTGAAGCAACAGCAGCAGCAGCAGCTATGGGAACAGCAGGCCAGTTTATATAGAGGAAGAGGCTTCTGTGTTTGGCATTGACTGCCTCCTATGATGTCATTTCCAGACCAGAGGGGTTTGCAAAATACCTGGTTTGGCAGAGTATTTCTACCAGAAAAGACTCTTGTTGACGGGATATTTGTAGCACAACGAAAATCACCTCTTAGGTCTCTAATAGAAAACTGCTGGGGAGAATAATCTTGGACATTCTTTTTCTGCCAAGTCAGTCTACTATGAAGCTGCTAGGCCCGTAGCCAGGCAGGAAGGGGGTTCCCAAATACCTCGGTTAGCGGAGTATTTCTACCGGAGAAGATTGACTCTTTTGGATAGATTTTTTGTGGCACAGTGAAAAGCACCTCTTCGGTCTGTAATAAAAAACTGCTGAGGAGAATAATCTTGGACATTCTTTTGCTGAAATGTCAATCTACTATGAAGCTGCTGGGCCCATAGCCAGGCAGGAAGGCGGTTCCCAAACACCTTGCTTTAGCAGTGTATTTCTACCGGAAAAGACTCTTTCTGATAGGATATTTGTAGCACAACAAAAAGCACCTTCTCGGTCTCTAACAGAAAACTGCTGGGGAGAACAATCTCGGACATTCTTTTTCTGAAACGTCATTCTACTATGATGCTGATAGGCTCGTAGCCAGGCAGGAAGGAGGCTCCCAAATACCTTGTTAAGCAGAGTATTTCTACCGGAGAGGACTGACTCTTTTGGATAGTTTTTTTGTAGCACAACGAAAAGCACCTTTTCGGTCTCTAAGAGAAAACTGCTGGGGAGAATAATCTTGGACATTCTTTTTCTGAAACGTCAATCTACTATGAAGCTGCTGGGCCCATAGCCAGGCAGGAAGGAGGTTCCCAAATATCTTGTTTAGCGGAGTATTTCTACCGGAGAAGACTGATTCTTTTAGATAGATTTTTTTGTAGCACAACGAAAAGCACCTCTTCGTTCTCTAATAGAAAACTGCTGGGGAGAATAATCTTGGACACTCTTTTTCTGCCAAGTCAGTCTACTATAATGCTGGTAGGCCCGTGCCCAGGCAGGAAGGATATATAGGTGGGTCAAAGAGGAGAGGAGAATTCTGGAAAGAGGAAAGGCAAGGAGGCAGTCACCTGCCAGAAGCTGAGGAGGCAAGAGAGGAAGGGCTGCACTGAAACAACCTCTGTGCCTGTACTTGGACCCGAAGGACTTCATTGGGGAGCAGGCACAGAACCTGCCTCAGGGCCTTTGTTCTTGCTGCTCCCTTAGACACTTTCCTGCTCGCTCAGCTTCCTCTCCCCAGGTGACTCTCTCCAGTACCTGATGCTTTCCCCAGCATGGCAGAGCGAGCAGGTCTCACCTGTTGTGGAAATCCTTCTCACCAGTTCGTCTCTGCTCCAGACAGAATGTCAGCTGCTCGGGAGGTTGGGAGGGAAACTGAGGACAGGCTCCTTGTCTGGCAGAGGGAATGACAACTGCAAGGATCCCGCTAGGTGGCCTGCTCTGGAAAGACCGGCTCACACATCACATAGAGTGGCTGGTCTAGGGCCTTGAGAGCCAGCGAGCCCAGCAGTGTGAATACAGAGGCCTGGTACAGGCTGCTGGAAGAGACAGGGTGAGCCTGCGAGCAACAGCTCCGCGCCTGAGTGGGCAGGACCGCTGGTGGGAAAGACAATATGGTCGGCATTCTCAGAGCATCGAGCTTCCTCACACTGGGAGGACTGGCAGGGACCTGGTCACCTGGACACCAAGGGCAGCTGGACAGCTGTGAGGGCCACATCAAGCCGGCTGAACGGCTTGAGCCATTTCAGGCGTCTCTTAAGCCTCAGACTCAGTGCCCTCCCCTACCATGGTGAGGGAACAGACCAGTCCTTGCTGGCCTCCAGTACATATCGGCAAGGGTCAGTTTCTGTGGAGGGCTCTTTTTGGATACTGTGAAGATGTGTCGCTCAGATTGGTTTACTAAAAGGCTGAATGGCCAAGTGTTAGGCAGGCTTTTCGGGGCAGAGAGGATGCTGGGAAAAAGAAGGGTGGCGTCGCATGGAGACACAGAAGAAGGAGGCCAGTAGGATGGACAGGACTCAGACAGGTGAACGAGCCTTGGGCCAACACACACTGTTAGCAAGGATAATAAAAACCCAGAGGCAGAAACTGGGCCTCAACCCAAACCCCAGAAAAGCAAAGCAAGCAAACCACTAGAGAAGTCTCACCCCTACCAAGGCTGGGCAACCGTGAACTAAGCACACCGAGCCTCTCTGTCCTCCCATTTTATATTCCCTCTAGTGCAGGGAGGAAAGGCGCGACTCCCTAGTGCTGGGATTAAAGGTCTAGACTGCCTCCACCTGGATTTCTCTCTGCCCTGATCTTGTGTAGCCCAGGGCAGCTTCAAACTCACAGAGATCCATCTGCCTCTGCCTCCCAAATCCTGGCATTAAAAACGTGTGTCACCATTACCTGACCTCTAGTGGCTTTAGCTTTAACTCTGGTCTTCGGGCAAGATTTATTATTAAAATACAAATAATACAGCAACACATCCTACTTTATTAGAAATTGTTTAATTTAAGTTCCAAGAGCTAGCTAAAAATAGGCATAAAGTATCGGCTGAGATTTCATACTTAATAATAAGTCTCGATGTCACGATTTCGAACTGGCTGATAACAAAGAAGAATCTACCTGCAGTCAGGTGTGATGTATTCACAGCGATGGTCACTGTGAGAGTCAACTTTGAAGGACTGGTGCAGTTCAGGGTCGTGGTCTTCGTGGTACTTATTGTGATAGCCAACCGTGATGGACTTCTGAAGGTGACTCTCATGGTCACCACGGTGTTTACGGTGACAGTCAGCCTTGATGGACAGATGTAGTTCACTGTCCTGGTCACCATGACCATCAGCCTGGATGGAGAGATGTAGATCACTGTCCTGGTCACCGTGATCATCAGCCTGGATGGAGAGATGTAGATCACTGTCCTGGTCACCGTGACCATCAGCCTGGATGGAGAGATGTAGATCACTGTCCTGGTCACCGTGATCATCAGCCTGGATGGAGAGATGTAGATCACTGTCCTGGTCACCGTGATCATCAGCCTGGATGGAGAGAGGTAGATCACTGTCCTGGTCACCGTGATCATCAACCTGGATGGAGAGATGTAGATCACTGTCCTGGTCACCGTGACCATCAGCCTGGATGGAGAGATGTAGATCACTGTCCTGGTCACCGTGACCATCAGCCTGGATGGAGAGATGTAGATCACTGTCCTGGTCACCGTGACCATCAGCCTGGATGGAGAGATGTAGATCACTGTCCTGGTCACCGTGATCATCAGCCTGGATGGAGAGATGTAGATCACTGTCCTGGTCACCGTGATCATCAGCCTGGATGGAGAGAGGTAGATCACTGTCCTGGTCACCGTGATCATCAGCCTGGATGGAGAGATGTAGATCACTGTCCTGGTCACCGTGACCATCAGCCTGGATGGAGAGATGTAGATCACTGTCCTGGTCACCGTGACCATCAGCCTGGATGGAGAGATGTAGATCACTGTCCTGGTCACCGTGACCATCAGCCTGGATGGAGAGATGTAGATCACTGTCCTGGTCACCGTGACCATCAGCCTGGATGGAGAGATGTAGATCACTGTCCTGGTCACCGTGACCATCAGCCTGGATGGAGAGATGTAGATCACTGTCCTGGTCACCATGCTGGTCACTGGGATAGCCAGTCCTGATGGACTGTTGTTGTTCACAGTCATCACACTAAGGGAGTCGGCTGGATCATCCGTTGTGATGGTCATATTTTCTTAAGCTGTAAAGGTCAGCTCTAGCAGACCCAGGGAAGCCTCTGGGGAAGAGGGTGGAGAGACAAGATTGCGCCTGAAATCCGGACCAAAATCACCACCACAAAACCAAGTCGGATTCAAAAAACTAGGAGTTTTTCCTTGGTCATGAACTCAGATCCCTCTGTCCACTTGAAGCAACAGCAGCAGCAGCAGCTATGGGAACAGCAGGCCAGTTTATATAGAGGAAGAGGCTTCTGTGTTTGGCATTGACTGCCTCCTATGATGTCATTTCCAGACCAGAGGGGTTTGCAAAATACCTGGTTTGGCAGAGTATTTCTACCAGAAAAGACTCTTGTTGACGGGATATTTGTAGCACAACGAAAATCACCTCTTAGGTCTCTAATAGAAAACTGCTGGGGAGAATAATCTTGGACATTCTTTTTCTGCCAAGTCAGTCTACTATGAAGCTGCTAGGCCCGTAGCCAGGCAGGAAGGGGGTTCCCAAATACCTCGGTTAGCGGAGTATTTCTACCGGAGAAGATTGACTCTTTTGGATAGATTTTTTGTGGCACAGTGAAAAGCACCTCTTCGGTCTGTAATAAAAAACTGCTGAGGAGAATAATCTTGGACATTCTTTTGCTGAAATGTCAATCTACTATGAAGCTGCTGGGCCCATAGCCAGGCAGGAAGGCGGTTCCCAAACACCTTGCTTTAGCAGTGTATTTCTACCGGAAAAGACTCTTTCTGATAGGATATTTGTAGCACAACAAAAAGCACCTTCTCGGTCTCTAACAGAAAACTGCTGGGGAGAACAATCTCGGACATTCTTTTTCTGAAACGTCATTCTACTATGATGCTGATAGGCTCGTAGCCAGGCAGGAAGGAGGCTCCCAAATACCTTGTTAAGCAGAGTATTTCTACCGGAGAGGACTGACTCTTTTGGATAGTTTTTTTGTAGCACAACGAAAAGCACCTTTTCGGTCTCTAAGAGAAAACTGCTGGGGAGAATAATCTTGGACATTCTTTTTCTGAAACGTCAATCTACTATGAAGCTGCTGGGCCCATAGCCAGGCAGGAAGGAGGTTCCCAAATATCTTGTTTAGCGGAGTATTTCTACCGGAGAAGACTGATTCTTTTAGATAGATTTTTTTGTAGCACAACGAAAAGCACCTCTTCGTTCTCTAATAGAAAACTGCTGGGGAGAATAATCTTGGACACTCTTTTTCTGCCAAGTCAGTCTACTATAATGCTGGTAGGCCCGTGCCCAGGCAGGAAGGATATATAGGTGGGTCAAAGAGGAGAGGAGAATTCTGGAAAGAGGAAAGGCAAGGAGGCAGTCACCTGCCAGAAGCTGAGGAGGCAAGAGAGGAAGGGCTGCACTGAAACAACCTCTGTGCCTGTACTTGGACCCGAAGGACTTCATTGGGGAGCAGGCACAGAACCTGCCTCAGGGCCTTTGTTCTTGCTGCTCCCTTAGACACTTTCCTGCTCGCTCAGCTTCCTCTCCCCAGGTGACTCTCTCCAGTACCTGATGCTTTCCCCAGCATGGCAGAGCGAGCAGGTCTCACCTGTTGTGGAAATCCTTCTCACCAGTTCGTCTCTGCTCCAGACAGAATGTCAGCTGCTCGGGAGGTTGGGAGGGAAACTGAGGACAGGCTCCTTGTCTGGCAGAGGGAATGACAACTGCAAGGATCCCGCTAGGTGGCCTGCTCTGGAAAGACCGGCTCACACATCACATAGAGTGGCTGGTCTAGGGCCTTGAGAGCCAGCGAGCCCAGCAGTGTGAATACAGAGGCCTGGTACAGGCTGCTGGAAGAGACAGGGTGAGCCTGCGAGCAACAGCTCCGCGCCTGAGTGGGCAGGACCGCTGGTGGGAAAGACAATATGGTCGGCATTCTCAGAGCATCGAGCTTCCTCACACTGGGAGGACTGGCAGGGACCTGGTCACCTGGACACCAAGGGCAGCTGGACAGCTGTGAGGGCCACATCAAGCCGGCTGAACGGCTTGAGCCATTTCAGGCGTCTCTTAAGCCTCAGACTCAGTGCCCTCCCCTACCATGGTGAGGGAACAGACCAGTCCTTGCTGGCCTCCAGTACATATCGGCAAGGGTCAGTTTCTGTGGAGGGCTCTTTTTGGATACTGTGAAGATGTGTCGCTCAGATTGGTTTACTAAAAGGCTGAATGGCCAAGTGTTAGGCAGGCTTTTCGGGGCAGAGAGGATGCTGGGAAAAAGAAGGGTGGCGTCGCATGGAGACACAGAAGAAGGAGGCCAGTAGGATGGACAGGACTCAGACAGGTGAACGAGCCTTGGGCCAACACACACTGTTAGCAAGGATAATAAAAACCCAGAGGCAGAAACTGGGCCTCAACCCAAACCCCAGAAAAGCAAAGCAAGCAAACCACTAGAGAAGTCTCACCCCTACCAAGGCTGGGCAACCGTGAACTAAGCACACCGAGCCTCTCTGTCCTCCCATTTTATATTCCCTCTAGTGCAGGGAGGAAAGGCGCGACTCCCTAGTGCTGGGATTAAAGGTCTAGACTGCCTCCACCTGGATTTCTCTCTGCCCTGATCTTGTGTAGCCCAGGGCAGCTTCAAACTCACAGAGATCCATCTGCCTCTGCCTCCCAAATCCTGGCATTAAAAACGTGTGTCACCATTACCTGACCTCTAGTGGCTTTAGCTTTAACTCTGGTCTTCGGGCAAGATTTATTATTAAAATACAAATAATACAGCAACACATCCTACTTTATTAGAAATTGTTTAATTTAAGTTCCAAGAGCTAGCTAAAAATAGGCATAAAGTATCGGCTGAGATTTCATACTTAATAATAAGTCTCGATGTCACGATTTCGAACTGGCTGATAACAAAGAAGAATCTACCTGCAGTCAGGTGTGATGTATTCACAGCGATGGTCACTGTGAGAGTCAACTTTGAAGGACTGGTGCAGTTCAGGGTCGTGGTCTTCGTGGTACTTATTGTGATAGCCAACCGTGATGGACTTCTGAAGGTGACTCTCATGGTCACCACGGTGTTTACGGTGACAGTCAGCCTTGATGGACAGATGTAGTTCACTGTCCTGGTCACCATGACCATCAGCCTGGATGGAGAGATGTAGATCACTGTCCTGGTCACCGTGATCATCAGCCTGGATGGAGAGATGTAGATCACTGTCCTGGTCACCGTGACCATCAGCCTGGATGGAGAGATGTAGATCACTGTCCTGGTCACCGTGATCATCAGCCTGGATGGAGAGATGTAGATCACTGTCCTGGTCACCGTGATCATCAGCCTGGATGGAGAGAGGTAGATCACTGTCCTGGTCACCGTGATCATCAACCTGGATGGAGAGATGTAGATCACTGTCCTGGTCACCGTGACCATCAGCCTGGATGGAGAGATGTAGATCACTGTCCTGGTCACCGTGACCATCAGCCTGGATGGAGAGATGTAGATCACTGTCCTGGTCACCGTGACCATCAGCCTGGATGGAGAGATGTAGATCACTGTCCTGGTCACCGTGATCATCAGCCTGGATGGAGAGATGTAGATCACTGTCCTGGTCACCGTGATCATCAGCCTGGATGGAGAGAGGTAGATCACTGTCCTGGTCACCGTGATCATCAGCCTGGATGGAGAGATGTAGATCACTGTCCTGGTCACCGTGACCATCAGCCTGGATGGAGAGATGTAGATCACTGTCCTGGTCACCGTGACCATCAGCCTGGATGGAGAGATGTAGATCACTGTCCTGGTCACCGTGACCATCAGCCTGGATGGAGAGATGTAGATCACTGTCCTGGTCACCGTGACCATCAGCCTGGATGGAGAGATGTAGATCACTGTCCTGGTCACCATGCTGGTCACTGGGATAGCCAGTCCTGATGGACTGTTGTTGTTCACAGTCATCACACTAAGGGAGTCGGCTGGATCATCCGTTGTGATGGTCATATTTTCTTAAGCTGTAAAGGTCAGCTCTAGCAGACCCAGGGAAGCCTCTGGGGAAGAGGGTGGAGAGACAAGATTGCGCCTGAAATCCGGACCAAAATCACCACCACAAAACCAAGTTGGATTCAAAAAACTAGGAGTTTAACCTTGCTCATGAACTCAGATCCCTCTGTCCACTTGAAGCAACAGCAGCAGCAGCAGCTATGGGAACAGCAGGCCAGTTTATATAGAGGAAGAGGCTTCTGTGTTTGGCATTGACTGCCTCCTATGATGTCATTTCCAGACCAGAGGGGTTTGCAAAATACCTGGTTTGGCAGAGTATTTCTACCAGAAAAGACTCTTGTTGATGGGATATTTGTAGCACAACGAAAATCACCTCTTAGGTCTCTAATAGAAAACTGCTGGGGAGAATAATCTTGGACATTCTTTTTCTGCCCCGTCTGTCTACGATGATGCTGCTAGGCCCGTAGCCAGGCAGGAAGGAGGTTCCCAAACACCTTGCTTTAGCAGTGTATTTCTACCGGAAAAGACTCTTTCTGATAGGATATTTGTAGCACAACGAAAAGCACCTCTTCGGTCTGTAATAGAAAACTGCTGGGGAGAATAATCACGGACATTCTTTTTCTGAAATGTCAATCTACTATGAAGCTGCTGGGCCCCTAGCCAGGCAGGAAGGAGGTTCCCAAATACCTCGGTTAGCGGAGTATTTCTACCGGAGAAGACTGACTCTTTTAGATAGATTTTTTTTGTAGCACAGCGAAAAGCACCCCTTCGTTCTCTAATAGAAAACTGCTGGGGAAAATAATCTTGGACATTCTTTTTCTGCCAAGTCAGTCTACTATGATGCTGCTAGGCCAGTAGCCAGGCAGGAAGGGGGTTCCCAAATACCTCGGTTAGCGGAGTATTTCTACCGGAGAAGATTGACTCTTTTGGATAGATTTTTTTGTGGCACAGCGAAAAGCACCTCTTCGGTCTGTAATAAAAAACTGCTGGGGAGAATAATCTTGGACATTCTTTTGCTGAAATGTCAATCTACTATGAAGCTGCTGGGCCCATAGCCAAGCAGGAAGGAGGTTCCCAAACACCTTGCTTTAGCAGTGTATTTCTACTGGAAAAGACTCTTTCTGATAGGATATTTGTAGCACAACAAAAAGCACCTTCTCGGTCTCTAACAGAAAACTGCTGGGGAGAACAATCTCGGACATTCTTTTTCTGAAACGTCATTCTACTATGATGCTGATAGGCTCGTAGCCAGGCAGGAAGGAGGCTCCCAAATACCTTGTTAAGCAGAGTATTTCTACCGGAGAGGACTGACTCTTTTGGATAGTTTTTTTGTAGCACAACGAAAAGCACCTTTTCGGTCTCTAAGAGAAAACTGCTGGGGAGAATAATCTTGGACATTCTTTTTCTGAAACATCAATCTACTATGAAGCTGCTGGGCCCATAGCCAGGCAGGAAGGAGGTTCCCAAATATCCTGTTTAGCAGAGTATTTCTACCGGAGAAGACTGACTCTTTAGATAGATTTTTTTGTAGCACAACGAAAAGCACCTCTTCGTTCTCTAATAGAAAACTGCTGGGGAGAATAATCTTGGACACTCCTTTTCTGCCAAGTCAGTCTACTATAATGCTGGTAGGCCCGTGCCCAGGCAGGAAGGATATATAGGTGGGTCAAAGAGGAGAGGAGAATTCTGGAAAGAGGAAAGGCAAGGAGGCAGTCACCTGCCAGAAGCTGAGGAAGCAAGAGAGGAAGGGCTGCACTGAAACAGCCTCTGTGCCTGTACTTGGACCCGAAGGACTTCATTGGGGAGCAGGCACAGAACCTGCCTCAGGGCCTTTGTTCTTGCTGCTCCCTTAGACACTTTCCTGCTCGCTCAGCTTCCTCTCCCCAGGTGACTCTCTCCAGTACCTGATGCTTTTCCCCAGCATGACAGAGCGAGCAGGTCTCACCTGTTGTGGAAATCCTTCTCACCAGTTCGTCTCTGCTCCAGACAGAATGTCAGCTGCTCGGGAGGTTGGGAGGGAAACTGAGGACAGGCTCCTTGTCTGGCAGAGGGAATGACAACTGCAAGGATCCCGCTAGGTGGCCTGCTCTGGAAAGACCGGCTCACACATCACATAGAGTGGTTGGTCTAGGGCCTTGAGAGCCAGCGAGCCCAGCAGTGTGAATACAGAGGCCTGGTACAGGCTGCTGGAAGAGACAGGGTGAGCCTGCGAGCAACAGCTCCGCGCCTGAGTGGGCAGGACCGCTGGTGGGAAAGACAATATGGTCGGCATTCTCAGAGCATCGAGCTTCCTCACACTGGGAGGACTGGCAGGGACCTGGTCACCTGGACACCAAGGGCAGCTGGACAGCTGTGAGGGCCACATCAAGCCGGCTGAACGGCTTGAGCCATTTCAGGCGTCTCTTAAGCCTCAGACTCAGTGCCCTCCCCTACCATGGTGAGGGAACAGACCAGTCCTTGCTGGCCTCCAGTACATATCGGCAAGGGTCAGTTTCTGTGGAGGGCTCTTTTTGGATACTGTGAAGATGTGTCGCTCAGATTGGTTTACTAAAAGGCTGAATGGCCAAGTGTTAGGCAGGCTTTTCGGGGCAGAGAGGATGCTGGGAAAAAGAAGGGTGGCGTCGCGTGGAGACACAGAAGAAGGAGGCCAGTAGGATGGACAGGACTCAGACAGGTGAACGAGCCTTGGGCCAGCACACACTGTAGCAAGGATAATAAAAACCCAGAGGCAGAAACTGGGCCTCAACCCAAACCCCAGAAAAGCAAAGCAAGCAAACCACTAGAGAAGTCTCACCCCTACCAAGGCTGGGCAACCGTGAACTAAGCACACCGAGCCTCTCTGTCCTCCCATTTTATATTCCCTCTAGTGCAGGGAGGAAAGGCGCGACTCCCTAGTGCTGGGATTAAAGGTCTAGACTGCCTCCACCTGGATTTCTCTCTGCCCTGATCTTGTGTAGCCCAGGGCAGCTTCAAACTCACAGAGATCCATCTGCCTCTGCCTCCCAAATCCTGGCATTAAAAACGTGTGTCACCATTACCTGACCTCTAGTGGCTTTAGCTTTAACTCTGATTTATTATTAAAGATTTATTATTAAATAAATAACTTTTATTTATTTAATAAATAGATTTATTTAAAAATTTATTATTAAAATACAAATAATACAGCAACACATCCTACTTTATTAGAAATGTTTAATTTTAGTTCCAAGAGCTAGCTAAAAATAGGCATAAGATATTGGCTGAGATTTCATTCTTAATAATAAGTCTCGATGTCACGATTTCGAACTGGCTGATAACGAAGAAGAATCTACCTGCAGTCAGGTGTGATGTAGTCATAGCAATGGTCACCATGGTGTTTACGGTGATAGTCGGCCTTGATGAGGTGCTGTATTTTATGATTATTGTTAACATGGTTGTCCCTGTGATAATCATCCCTGTTGGAGAGCTGTGGTTCACTGTCATGGTCACCATGGTGGTCCCTGTGATAGTCAGCCCTGATAAACTGCTGTTGATCGTTGTCATGGTCACCATGGAGAGCACTGTAATAGTCAGCCTCGAGGAACTGGTGGATTTCACTGACAAAGTCACCATGGTAGTAATTGTGATTGTCGGCATTGATGGACTACTGTAGATCATTGTCACGGTTACTAATGCAGTTACTATGACAGTCAGCTTGGACAAGCTGCAGTAGTTCAATGTCTTGGTCACCATGGTGGTCACCGTGATAATCAGCCTGGATGGATAGCTGTAGATCACTGTCTCGGTCACCATGGTGGTCACTGGGATAGTCAGTCCTGATGGACTGCTGCTGTTCACAGTGATCACACTAAGGGAATCAGCTGGATCATCCGTTGTGATGGTCATATTTTCTTAAGCTTTAAAGGTCAGCTCTAGCAGACCCTGGGAAGCCTCTGGGGAAGAGGGTGGAGAGACAAGATTGTGCCTGAAATCCGGACCCAAATCACCACCACAAAACCAAGTTGGATTCAGAAAACTAAGAGTTTTTATTTCCTAGTCAACTCAGATATCTTTGTGCATTTGAAGGATGGCAGCAGTGGCTACTGGAACAACAGGCCAGTTTATATCGAGGAAGAGGCTTGAGCAATTTCAAGCCTCTGGGTTTGGGATTGACTGCCTCCTATGATGTAATTTACGGGCCTGGGGGAATTCCCCGCTGCTTTAGAAACAGCTGTGTGGTTTTCCAAAAGTGCTGTGCTTGCTGTGAATGATGGTTTGTTGTGCAATGAAAAGTGTCATTTTTGTGTATTGTTACAAATCGGAGCTTTACTCTGCAAAGAGTTTTTAGTCACCTCAATTTATTAAAACACTGCTTGGCCAGTTGCCAGGCAGAAAGTATATATTGGCAGGGCAACCAGACAAGGAGAATTCTGGAAAGAGTAATGCAGAGAGGCAGTCACCTACCAGAAGCTGAGGAAGCACGAGGAGAATGCATCACTGAATAAGCCTCTGTGCATGTCTTTGGGACTGACCAGCCTATGCTAATGTGTATGTATTCCGCTATAAAGGGTAGGGCAAATGGCCCTGTTCTCATTGGTCAGTCTCCACCTCCTGCCTGGGTGGCTTTGGAAACTTATTAGTTCTATTAATAATTGGTTCACCAGACCAGGCAGGATCTTCCCTGTGTAGAAAACAAGTAAAGAGAATTTAAACTCTGCATTTTGCAGTTATGCTAATGGTTGTTCTGTGCCAGAGTTAGATTGTTAGCTTCTCAGAATTGTGTTGATTCATGTTAAGGCTACGGACCCTTGGAGTCCCAAGATAACCACAGCAGCATAACAAAAGAGAGAAATCTGGAACATGTTTCATTCTTTCAAATGTCTCAAACCATGTGCCTTTGTCACCGAGCCAGCTCTTTATCCCCTGACCGGCATAACTCACATGTACATGCTTTATTAATGACCATTTGCATATTATAAGACACCTTCCTAGACCCTCAAACAGTCCTAGGTCCTCACTTCTTGAGTTTTGCATCCTAAAACCCCTTTTATTAAAACACGGTAGGAAGTTATGCTGACATCTGTCTTGGGAGGTTGTCTCATTTAAACTGACAAACCTCCCAGCTTTCAATCTGCACCAGAGTTCTTGAGAACGAGAACGTTTTACCCGAGTTGTTGATTTAAAAATGACAGAAGATTTACTTGATTGGCTACTTAGACAGCCACCCTGGGGTCCTCCATGGCCATTGAGGGCAGGTCTTAGGGTAGCATCTGTCTTAAGGCTGGCACTGTAGGGCCTGACAGCTTCAGATGATGCTGTGGATTAGGAGGTTGCAGGAGGACCAGCTACCCAGCCCTGGCAACGAGCCAGTGGACTTCTCTGTGTCCTGTTGGGCATGGTCTGAAGAGGTCTGGGCAGCAGTTTTGATAAAAGGCAGTTTGGCTCAGTGGCTAGCGCTTTCCCTTGATGACGTGTGCTACAGATGGAAGTTCTGTGCCCGTTCATCTTCCTTGAAGGAAGTAGTGGTTGCTGCCAGGAGCTAACCTGTCTCTCTGTTATGAAAAACCTTTTAGTTAAACATTTAAATGCCACATTCCCCAGATCTCTGAGCGTTTGAGGGCTGTCTGCTGGGGTCTATGTGAGTTATGACTACAGTATGGGATCAGCCTGGAGAGTTGGCTGGATCCAACTGAGAGGTTGTGGAGCAATGCTTTACCCAGAGTCCTTCAGCTTGACTGTAACTGGTTTTCCCTTAGCAGGTATGACTTCTACTTGAGAAGGACATAGAAAAAAAAATTTAGCAATAGAACCTTAACAGCAAAAATTGACAATGGTGAAGAAAGGTTCCAGTAAACCTCTAGGTTAGCTTTTGTTCATTTGTAGATGTTTATAACATTAAATTTTAATCATCATATAGAATATATGTTAAAGTAGGGTTGAGTCACATAAAGTATATTGTAATAAATTTAACCATATATATATATATATATATCATCACTTAAAATATATACCAATTTAACAGTTTGAGACTTATTGCTTCCTTATTCTAGAAGGAGATACAATGAACAGAGCTCATTGGGATTAAGAAAGCATTGTGACTGTTTAAAGCATTTTTCTAAATTGTAGGTGAATGTACACAAAGGGCAGCTGAGTTTAAGCTGCAGAGAGAGAGAGAGAGAGAGAGAGAGAGAGAGAGAGGTAGCTGAAGCGTCATATGAAGGGTGAGAATGAAGAGCCTGAATATTTTACATTTCTGATTCCCACATTGCAGACTCAGCTGCCGGCCCTGAATTAAAGGCAGAGATTCGTTACAGGTGTGAGGGGCTGTTCCAGGCGTGTAGGTTTCCTGCATGCAGGTATAGTTCTGTTCTGCTTGGTTAGAGGCAGAACTGCGGGAAATGCAGCTCCTCTCTGTCTCAGTCCCACTTGCTACCCAGGGTTGAGTGGCATGTTGGCAGCTGGTCCCATAGTCACCCATAGCAAAGATGGAGGCTTGGTCATCTGATCTGCCTTTTTTGCCCTTAGTCAAGATGGTGGTGGTCAAGTGGTCGACCATAGCAAAGACGGCGGTGAGATTATCTGACATGGCCTTAGCCACAATGGTGTCTGCCATGTTTTGCAAGGCACTGAGAATTCATGTGTCTCATAGAGCAGTTGTACAAGTTTGAAATGGACCCAAATGACAAGACAGACATGCAGAACATGTAAAACAAACATTTAAAACAATCAGAATCACATCTGTGTGGCCACAGCATCCATCATCCTCTGCGCTGGATGGTCCAGCGGCAGCGGTGGCAGAGGCAGAGTCCCATGAGCAGTGGGTGAGGACGGATAGAAGAGAGAGACATTTTGAACAGGAGAGCAAAGCAGAATGCTTCCGGGGGAGGAAGGTTCCCGCCCCAGACAGGCTTAATCATGGTGGGAGGTGGTAATAGGCTGCCTGGCAGGACAGACTTTAGCATGGCTGGACCACCAGAACGAAAGACAGACAGACAGACAGATAGACAGACAAAGAGAGAAGGGACACGAAGCAGAGCCCACACTTCCAGCTAAGTCGCTATGTGGGTCGACTATTGAAGGGGGGCGGGGACAGTTTCCATGAGTGAGGTAGAAAAGAAAACATCCAAGGGACTGAACTCCAGCATCCCAAAGGTTCAGGATAGGTGACGGGATAGAAGATTGCAGGGTTCTGTAGCTCCTGAAAGAGCCAGGCAGGGGGAGGTGACAGAAGAGCCTGTCGAGTGTCACAGGCACCACTGTTAACACATAACACCAGGAGGACTATGGTGGCATCCCATAGCAGTTTGGGCCCAAACCACAGTGGGTGTCAGAACCATGCAGACATAATTTGGGTTTGGAATTTATTGAGGGGAGAGGAGGGTTGGAGGGGGAGACACAGAGAGGGAGAGAAAGAGGGAAAGATGGAGGGATCCGAGTTCACTCACAAATAAAGACTCTTGGTGGTGGTGATTCAGGTTCCGAATTTCAGGCATAACATTGTGTCTCTGCCATCCTCCCCAGAACATTGGGCCCACAATAGAGATTTATGCCAGTTTTGTTTACTGCTTGAGATAGAAGCCAGGTGTACAACAGAGGACCTGGATGAAGCAGATGCTCAATAAAATATTAATGGGCAGATGGAGAAAACAGCCATATATAGGAGTCTCAGTTACAGCTTTAATGACCCAACTCTCTCCCTCAAGAATCTTCTCTGTCTCCCACTGGTCTATAGAGTAGACAACAAACTCCTTTTGGGGACCTTCAAGGCTTCTTTTGTTTTGAACAAACCCAACTGTTCCCAAGATGGGTGCTCACTGTACGCCCAGAAGATAAGCACGTAATTCATGCAGGAGTATGAGGAAAACAGCCACAGGTGGTGAAATGGCCAAGTGGGTGTCTCGGTTTGCTTTTTTTCCCCTTGGTTATCAAACACTGTGACCAAAATCAGATAGGAAGAAAGAGTTTATTTCACTGCACAGGTCTCAGCTCATCATCACAGGAAGTCAGGGCAGGAGCTCAAGCAGGACGCTGGAGGCAGGAACCGAGGCAGAGGCCATAGAGCATGCTAATCGCTGGTTTGTCACTCAAGGCTCACTCAGTTGACTTACTTATGCACCTCTGGACCACCTGCCCCAAGGGTAGCACTGTCCACAGTGGGCTATTGTTTATTAATCAAAACAATGTCCCCACGCTTCCCCACAGGCCAGTCTGATTGAAGCATTTTCCCAATTAAGGTTCCTCCCCACAAGTGACTCTACCTTGTGTCAAGTTGATATAAAAATTAGCCACCATAGTGGGTAAAGGCACCAAGCTCAAGAACCTGAGGTCAATGTCTCAGGACATTTATGATGGAAGGAGGGAGCCAACTCAGGTAAGGAAAGTGATCAGGCAGCCATCTGCCTCCCAGCATCACTGTGAGCATGACTCCTTATCTTCATAATGAAAGACCCGGATAAATCCAGACCTCTCTAGCAGGAAAAAAATAGAGCCAAAGAGAAGAGTCAAAAATCTAGATTAGCCGGGTCAGTGACTCTGTTTAAGTAACTAGCTGAAAATAAAGTTAGATTATAATCTTGAGAATAATCTTGAGAAACAGGAGTTACCCCCTTGTGATTATATCACTGGTATTTTTGGAATTTTCCAATGACGCCCTCCCTACCTCCTTTGGATTATTGGGTTGTGGTTTCTTCCCTTAAATACCCCTTCTCCCAGCCACTCGGGGTCGAACTCTTCCCCTGCATGGGATATGAGTCCCGACCCCAGTGCTGGTCCCTGTCAATAAACCTCGTGTGATTGCAGCAAGGATGGTCTCTTGTGAGTTCCTGGGTCGTGTTATCCCGAGACTTCAGCGAGAGTCCCCCCACACCGGGGGTCTTTCAATCAGACTCAGCATTCCACCCCTGCTCAGCCACATCAGTGATCACTGATGAAGTGTGTGTGGGTGTGCGTATGTGTGTGAACACTGACTGTGGGTGGATGAGTATGAGTGTGTAAGAAATTCATGACTGTGAGTTGATAGGCACCACCACTCTGATGAAGAGCAGAAATATAAGTAGGGATACTGCCCTGCCCCATTGAGTGACACTTCTGCCTTGGTCACTGCACAGGTCGGGGTAGCAACAGTGACCAGTGGCAGGTGTCTGCAGGAGGGTGGTCTGAGTGAATCCCGGGGCCACACCAGGGCTCAGTGTGTAGGAGGTCTAGACCTTTGTCCAAGTATCCTGCCATGCAGCTGTCTTTGGCCTGTCTATAGCGGGAGATCCTTGTGAGCAGTGGGGTACGACTGGAGACCCAGGGCCACTGATGGAGGAGGGTTATCTGTCTATTGTGTTATTTTCATTGGTCAATAAAGAGACTGCCTTGGCCCTTTGATAGGACAGAAAATTAGGTAGGTGGAGTAAACAGAACAGAACACTGGGAAGAGGGCAATGAGGCAGATGCCATGGAGCCACCAGGTCAGACATGCTGAATCTTTTCCAGTAAGCCACCACCTCGTGGTGCTACACAGATTATTAGAAATGGGTTAATATCAAGATATGAGAGTTAGTCAGTAACTAACTCTCTAGAGATAATGGGCCAGGCAGTGCTTAAATGAATACAATTTGTGTGTTGTTATTTCTGGGACTAAGCTAGCCGTGCGGGAGCCGGGTGAGGCGAAAAGCAGGCCTGCCCGCAGCCCCTTACTACATATGGCGCCCAGACGTGGATAACTGCATCCACAGAAAGCCTGAGGAAGCTTGGGAAAGAATAGAGTAAAGCATGTTTTGTTGGTAGCAGCAATTTCTCGGGTCTGCTCTGCTTGCTAGAGGCAAGCAAGCGCTCTCATCTAAGAGAGGCTTCCTGACTCAGCTTTAGCTGCTAAACCTTGTAGCTCTTTTAAAAGGTCCTGCCACAAAACACTTAAACAGTGTTGATGAAAAGCTGAATGCATGCTTTTCGGGTTTTCAACTGTGGCAGGAGAAAAGCTGTGCTGTTTTAAAATGCCGGCTTTCTGGGCTGTCCTGCCAGGGCAAACTCTGACTCTTTCAGGCAGGCAGTTCGACTGAGTGTGGTCTGTGAGCAGAATGCTGCAGCTTGCTGGCAAGGACCATGAAACGCCATAGAGTTGTGGCAGTGAACACAGCACTGGCTGGTACCTCAGCCATGATGCTGGAAAGCTAAATAATGGGCTGGATCTAGCTGTCAAAGCCACGGCTTTAGTCCTACCAATATTGCTTGGTAAATTAAAGACTCATGTGGTCAAAAAAAGAGAGATATACAGTAAAGAGAGATTCAAAGACGAAAAAAACCTCTAAATGGTTTATAGTGTGTTACAAATAAATGCAGGATAAAAGTTAAAGTTCTTAAAGTAAAAAGAGTTGTTATGTGTGGTGGTACACACCTTTCATCCCAATGCCCGGGAGGTAGAGGCATATTGACCTCTGTGACTTCAAGGGGTAGAGGTAGATTGACCTCTGTGACTTCAAGGTGTGGTAGCACACACCTTTAATCCCAATGCCTGGGAGGCAGAGACAGACAGATCTCTGTGAGTTCAAGGACAGCCTGCTCTACAGAGTTATTCCAGGACAAAGATATACAGAGAACCTGTGTCAAAAAGTAAAAGTAAAAATAAAAGAAATAGAGGTTAAAAATAAAGCTGCATAAAGATGAAAAATACACAGAGAATCTTGATACTGTATGCTATTATGCTCTCTTTGAATTGTTTGAATGCTGAGGAAGGAGCAACAGCTGCTAAAAGATATTTGTTTATAAATGCTGCTGAACTAATCCAAGATAGATATGTTAAAAATACCTTGACTTCTGAATTTGGATCTAAGGATATGATACTTTGGAAAGGAGGTTCTTCTTTTGTTTTCACAGAGGATGAGACCCTGTGGATTGCTTCTATCCCAATATGGTATGATAGACCACGCCCTCCTGAAAGGTTTCTGTGAACACCCTCAAAAAATTACTTCACTCAACTGCCGACTGAGATGAACCTGGCAGACAGGTTATACCATGAAAGACCCGATTAACTGCGCCCCTATACAGCAGGAAGAAATTTGGAGAGAAATAACTACGTCCATATTCCCAAATATTGCTTATAAATGTTCTTTTACATTTAAAGGGGGGTATGATATAGATATTAATAATTTGCACTGGTATGGATTTTAAGGTCAATTTTGTTATATGTGTATATATTTCTGATTTTGATTGTGTAGTTCATTTAAAAATGCAATGTATAATTAAAAATATAGGTTGTTAATGGATAATCATTGATAATAGTCAAGCTTGTAGTAATGTTAGTCTGATTTTCTAGAAGTGCATAGATATATTTCAGATAGACATTCATATCTTTCAAAGACTACAGAACATGGCATTTAATGTTTTAATAACTTAGGACTTTTCATGACAATGAGACACGTCTGCTCCTGGCAGCACCAATCTACTTCAAGAGGAAGATGGGCATCGAAGAGGCTCCTTATGGAGTTTGATAGCCATTTTGGGCAAGAAACTGCTCTTGCCTGGACTGTTGTATAAACTGGACACAGAGAACCTGCAGAGAGAGGACTGCTGAACTTGCCTAAAGGTGAGATGATCTTTCGGGGTTCCTGATTCATGAAAGAGTCTGCGAGACATTCTGCAGGACACAGCAGATAGTGACTAAACTGCCTTTGAAATTTCCTGCTTCATGGAAATGTCTCTGGATATTATGGGCCTGAAGGCTGAAGATGGGTGCCCCAATGATACAGAGGAACTTTGGGTGACTGTCCAGGCAGCGAGATGTCTCTGTCATTTCTAGAGTTTTAGAAGTTGCTTACTTCTTGTTTACTTAGGTAATATATCCTTCTGGAGTCTTTGATGGAGTTGAAGAATGGATAGTCGTAGTTATAGTTTTCCATTATTATGATAAAGATATAGTTATAAATATTGTGACTAATTCTTGCTTGATAATTGTTTTGTTATGTGTAATTTTACTATGTTAAAATGAAAGCCTTTCTTTTTTGTTTAACAGAAAAAGGGGAAATGATGGAGGAGGGTTATCTGTCTATTGTGTTATTTTCATTGGTCAATAAAGAGACTGCCTTGGCCCTTTGATAGGACAGAAAATTAGGTAGGTGGAGTAAACAGAACAGAACGCTGGGAAGAGGGCAATGAGGCAGATGCCATGGAGCCAGCCACCAGGTCAGACATGCTGAATCTTTTCCGGTAAGCCACCACCTCGTGGTGCTACACAGATTATTAGAAATGGGTTAATATCAAGATATGAGAGTTAGTCAGTAACTAACTCTCTAGAGATAATGGGCCAGGCAGTGCTTAAATGAATACAATTTGTGTGTTGTTATTTCTGGGACTAAGCTAGCCGTGCGGGAGCCGGGTGAGGCGAAAAGCAGGCCTGCCTGCAGCCCCTTACTAAAGGCCACCAAAGCCCAGCTGTCGTCAGTGTGGCTCTGCTTTCCGCCAGCATCTGGGTATACCAGGTGACACAGAGGGGCTGACTGGCATGCAGGGGCTGGCCCCTGGCAAGGGTGAAGAGCAGAAGACCGAAACAGAGTGTGTGCACTGGGAAGGACAGTGTCCCTTCTGAGCTGCCTCACGCAGAAGGGGATGTCCTCTAGAGACCTCAAGTCAGACATGTGGAGTGACTGACTGGTTTGTTAGTCACTCAAGTCAGATGTGGAGCCTTAGACAAGGCCACATTCTCAGGTTGGCACCAGCTTCCCTCCCTGGCAGCTCCAGGGGTCTCTGTCCTGAAGAGACACCCACAGAGCACTGGGCACTCCTCTATGGGGTTGCCCTTTGCTCCCACACACCTCTATCACCCATCACTTCCCACATGGACAGGGCTACAGGCTTCCTAGGGTCCAGGTCCACGCTGGCTCCTTTCCCACAGCCCCCGTCAAGCCTCAGGGTTGTTCTAGAGCAGGAGCTGGGAGTCACTGACTCCTCTCCACTGCCCATAGCCTCTCCAGACAAGACATGCAGCAAGGTCCAGCTTCTCACTTAGTCCATGTGGCCCTGCAAGAGCCCCCACGCCCTAAGTGCTGCCTCCCTCTGCTTCCTTCCTTCCTTCTCTGCGGCTCTGGTCTGCCTCTGTTCCTTGGCACCTGTTTGTTGTCCTTATTTCTTGCAGACCTCGGTTTATTTTATTTACAGCATGTGGCCTCACCCTTGCCTGGCCAACTTGATCACTGAACTAAATCCCCAGACTTCTTTTGAATTCATTCAGTGACATATTCAAGCCTCGAAGCATCAATTCTCCAGCCCCAGTCTCCCAAGTGTCTGGGATATGGGCCTGTGCCTATGAGAACTTCCCAGAGCTGCCTCTGCCCACATCAAGCCTCCCATGAGCGACCTCCTCACAGGCACGGAGGAGCCTGATCACACTGCTTTCCTATCACGCCACCAGAATCACTTTGTCTTCTCCCTGGAGAATGAGCCCGGGAGGGCGGGCATCCTGGTAATTGTTTCTGCTCTTTGCAGCTCTTAAACAAGCGTTCACAGTGGGTGTTTCTGCACTCAGAGAAGCACCTGGGACTATATATCCTTACTTCCCCCAGTCCTACTCTTCCTGGTTTTTCCTTAGCAAGGGTTGTTGAGAATTTTCCTGCCATCCTTCCCCCTCCTTCCTTTTCCCCCAGTGTTTGGATGAAACTTTCTGCAAATGAGGTAAAAGCTCAAACACTGGGTTTCACCTAGTTCAGTTCCTTTTCCTCCCTCCCTCCCTCCTCCCTCCTTCCATCCCTTCCTCCTTCCGTCCCTCTTTCCTTCTTTCTTTCCCTCTCCATCTCTCATCTTTAAAGCTTCTTTGGTTTGTCATTTTGGTTTTTGAGGCAGGGTCTCACAATTTGCTATTTAGCTAAAGTTGATCTGAACTTCTCTCTCTCTCTCTCTCTCTCTCTCTCTCTCTCTCTCTCTTTCTCTCTCCTATTTTTGTTTCTTTGTGGGGGTTCTGGATTTTAGAGACAGGGTTTCTCTGTATACCCTTGGTGTCCTGGAACTCGCTCTGTAAACCAGGCTGGTCTTGAAGTCAGAGATACACCTGCCTCTATTTCCCAAATACTGGGATTTAAACACAGGTGCCACCACACCCAGCTTTAAATAAACATTTTGTTTTGTTTTGGAGGGTGGGGTTCGAGATAGTTTTCTCTGCATAACAGTCCTGGTTGTCCTGGAACTTTGTAGACCAGGCTGACCTTGAACTCCAAGCTCCGTCTGCCTCTGCCTCCTGAGTACAGGGATTAAAGGTGTGCCCCACCACCGCCTGATTTTTTCCCCCTCAGGACAGGGTTTCTCTGTGTAGCTCTGGTTGTCTTAGAACTCACTCTGTAGACCAGTGTGGCCTCAAACCCTCAAACTCACTTGTTTCTGCCTCTGGGATTAAAGGTGTGCGTCAGCACCCAGCTAAACAAGCATTTTAAAAGTCATTACTTGCCTCATTGTTTGGACAAAGTGCCTAATACAAGCAATCAGTTTAAGGATTTGTTTTTGTCCAGTCTGAGGGTGCAATTGGTCAAAGCAAGGAAGGTGTGGCAGCAGGGACTTGAGGTAGCTGATCATGCTGTATCCAGTCAGGGAGAAAATGGACCCTGGTGCTCGCTTTCTCATTTTGATTCCTCACAGTACCCCAGTCACAAGATAGTGGAGCTCACATACAGGGTGGGTCTTCCTCCTCAACTACCTCAGTCTAGACGCTCACTCACAAACATGTTTCCATGGTGATGTTAGAGCCTGTCACCTGAGGAATTTGGAGTCTGCTAATCACTATTCCTAACTGTCTGAAAGTACTAAGTATAATTGGCTTGGAAGAGTCAGTGAACCTACAGTTACCATCTTCCTGCTAAAACACACTGTGTTCCTCTGTCTCAGAATTTGTTTCCGGTCTGAAAGGCAGTTTTAGTGAATAGTGAGTCTCTATAGAAGGGGGGGAGGGACAGTCATTTGGTCAAAGGTAGGGAACACAGGTTTGTCTAGAGGCCACCCAAACACTTCCTCATTTCTGAGGCTGTATGTTTACCCAAGGTGGCTGGGGAGCTATTAAAGTTATAGCAAGGGGACCAAAGGCCCCTTCTATAGCCTGTCATGATGTCACTGCTATAAGCCAGGTCCTGAGACTGCTGGTTCCCCCATACCCTGGTCCCTCAACAGCACAGTGAGATGTTCTACGCCATAGGTTTTCTGCCCCCATAATAAGTTTCTCTGCTAACACAGGGAGCCAGATTAAGCTGAACTGAAAGAGTTTAACAGCAGGTTTATTGAGAACAAAGCAACTCCTGGGTGGGTTCACTGGTCTCAGAAAACAAGGCCAGGAAAGCCACGTGCCTGAGCTAAGACGGGGGCGGGGTTTCATTGTTGAGGAATATTATTTTCAGGTGTATTACTTTTATTTATGCTGCATTTGATTAACGATGAAGCTGTGGGTCTTTGTTTAAAACGCCTGATGGTCCTAATAAAGAGATGGATGACCAATAGCAAGGCAGGTACAAGGATAGGCGGGGTTAGCAGGCAGAGAGAATAAAAGGAGAAGCAAGGAGACGAAGAAAGAGCAAGCAAGAGAACAAGGAGAAGAGGATGTTGGGGACAGCCACCCAATCACCCAAGAAAGATAAACACCCAGAGGGAAAAGGTAGAGGGGGTAATTTAAGACAAGAAAAGCTTGCAAGAAACAAGTCAAGCTAAGGCCAGGCACTCATAACTAAGAATAAGCCTCTATGTGATTTATTTGGGAGCTGGGTGGAGAGCTCCTCAAAAAGCTAAAGAGCAACAACATTTCACAATATTTCACAGGTTGTAGGAGAGGGGTGTCTACCACAAGCTGGGCTTATGCCCAATACAGTCAAAAGCTGAGCGCTTAAGATGGGGACTGGAGCAGCTGGTGGTATCAGGGGAGGGAGCGGCAAAAGTCGCAAGAATGCAGATCAGTACTTTGGGAGCCTTTCCTTTGTTTGGAGACTCTCGGAGCAGGCAGGGTTTGGAGGGAGAGAGACAGGAATGGGGCTTCCCAAACTGTGCAGAGGCGAGCCCAAGGCTCCAACTGAACACTACTGACCTCTGAAACTGTAAGCAAGACAATGAAACTCTTTCTATGGTGTCTCTTCACGATAAGCAGAAAGCTAGTCGGACGTTTCATTCATTCAATTCCACATCATTCACTAACATCGCCCACCAGACCCTGCTCTAGACAGCAGTGAGAACCAATGACCCTTTCCCCATGAGTTACCACTGATAGGAGAAGACAGATCTATAAGCCAGAAAACAAACAAAACATCAACTATCATTTGGGGAATAACTGGCAGGAAGACTTTTTTTTTTTTCTCTTTGAAATAGGATCTCACTATGTAGTTCCAATTGGCTTGGAACTGAAAATGTAGAACATGCTTGCTGTGAACTCATAGCGATTCTCCTGCCTCTGCCTGACTGCTGTGTCAGCACCACACCCAGGAGGAGTTATTGACTGGCCATCCAGAAGGGAAAAGGCTCCTCCTTCCTGGTGACACACTTCAGTCACACTGCCCCACCTCACTGAAAACTACACAAATATTTGTGAATGAAAAATAAAAGGAGGAGGTGACTGCTCCTAGGTATGGTGGAGGAGTTCATTGTAGCTATAAGGGAGAACATAGCCAGAGATATCTGGAAGAACCCAGAGTGAACATGACCCTGAGTCGGGCCAAGTTAAGGAGAAGGGATAGGGGAGAGCCAGGGGATCAGGAGACCAAGAGGCAAAATGGGTCCGTAACCAAGATGGCTCTGATAGGAATCAGAGAAGTTGGGGGAAGAGCGGGCCAGCCCAATCCCTGGGTGGAGAAGTTTAGGGTAGGGCCCTGGCTTGCCAGCCAGGGGGACCCTTTATCAGGTAGGGACTGAGGGATGCTGGGAGAAGCTCGCCAGAGCTACTTTGATATGTTAATAGGAATCTCAACAGTTTGTCCTGGGTTTGAGACCTAACACTGATGAAGGAAGGAGTCTAGAAGAGACCAGAGAAGCTAAATGGGGAGGGAGTGGTGCCTTACTGGTGTACACCCTGGGTGTTCACACAGGGCTTCCAGGGGCAGTGACACTTAGGAAACCTTATAAAGTAATGGGCCAATTACAGGGCCTTTTACAAATCATGTATTTATCCCCCACATATGTATATATGTAGGCAAACTATTAAAGAGCGGATTCAACTCTCCCCCCACTCCCTAACATAAACCCATTTATTGCTTTTAGAATAAATTACTTTTAGGTTATGCCTGGAAAAGCTTTTAAGAGCCCACAACAAAAAGCAGTTGTGGGCTTCAGGGCTTTCCCCAGGACGATGCTCTGCAGCTCACTTTCTGACCTCAGGGCATTCTTGGCTTCCGTTTCCCCAAAGCAATTGCCTCGAGTCATCGAAGTCTGGTGATGTTTCTGGCTGGCACTTAGACACAGAGGCTGCAGAACACCCACTGAAGTACAGCCCACTGCCCCACCCTCAGCCCTACCCCACAGGAGTCTGAAGAAGTCAAGTGTGAAATTGAGACGGGATACCCTTCTCCAGAGGAAGAGGATGTGGTTATCTTCACAGCCCACTCGGCAGACTGGGCCCCCAGGACACGTTTCTCATTGGTGGACATTTGCAGGCAGACGCCACTCTGCCAGAAGTGGTGGTAATGCATTCTGACAGACTCAGTTCTATGTAGTGATATTTTATTTGTATTCTTTTTATTTTTTATTTGTATTTTAATAAATAAAGCTTGCCTGAAGATCAGAGTGCAAAATTAAGCCACTAGAGGCCAGGATGTGGTGATACACACCTTTAGTCCCAGGACTCAGGAGACAGAGGCAGACAAATCTCTGAATTCAAGGCTACCCTTGCTACACAAGACTGATCCAGAAACAGATCCAGGTGGTGGTGGCTCACACCTTTAATCCCATTGTTTGGGAGTCAGATACCTTTAATCTCAGCACTAGGGAGGTAGAGGTATGGCTGAGTGGATAGAGAAATATAAAAAAGAGACAGGAACTCACTGGAGTGTTGGTGGAGACACAGTGCAGTCTGGGCAGTCTGAGTATTGCCCCTTCGGTCTGAGCATTGGTAGAGGTAAAAGGTCTCTCTAGCAGCTACTGTTCTGCTTCTCTGGTCTTCAGCTTTAACCCGTCTCTGGGTTTTTAATACTTGTGCTACAGTTCTGCTCACTGGATGGAGCCTGTCTCATGATGTCACATCAGCCAGTAAAATGGCTCCCCTCCCATTGGTATTGAGATTTCTCTGCTGCACTGAGCCAGCTCCTCAGGGCCGGCACCCCTGGATCTTCCTGCCACTTTCCTTGGAGGACAGTACCTGGCTTCCCCACCACCAATTTGCCATGTTCCACCCTTCATCCCCTGTCACTTTTGTGACTTCCCCTCTCCTGTGACTCTCCTGCCCAACCTCTCCAGGGGTGCACCAAAGCTCCATGCTTCCTGCAGGCAGCCCCACAGCCCCCACCCCAAACCACACTTCTTGTTCTCTGTGGCCCCCACCCCCCACAAATTTGGTTCTCAGCCCCCCCCCCCCCGTCCCAACTCTCCATTCATCTGAGGGACTGACCCACCAGGCCTCAATGGTCCCTTCCCTGATGACCTCACCAGAGCATACAGCTGTCCACTTACTGTGCTTTGTGGTCTCCAACCCCTAAAACACAATACAGAAAGTGGTACCATGCATGTGGGAAAGTCGGCAGCTCCCAAGGACTCCTCCATCCCCCAGCCCTGGCCAGCCCTGGTCCTGCCCAGCCTCCTTCCCTGACTCACAGGCCCTGACCAGCTTTGCTACTTTCTGCTGCTGTGCACATGCAGCTTACCCGACCCAGTTCTCCAACTCTACTTCACTAGGCTTCCTCCTTGGCCAAGTACCAGCCAGGCCTTCTTCCCAACACATCCTGTGGACTGGGAGCGGCTTCCTGGAACCTCAGACAGCTTGCTCTGAGAGGTCTCTTATTTTACCTATCTTGTTCCCAGTGCCTAAGTGCAGGGCTGTGTCCTCTATGTTAAAAGAAAAAAAAAAAACAAAACACTGGGGATGGGGGCACTGGACAGTTGGCTCAATGGCTAAGTACATAGACTTTCTTGAACCATGGAGGCTCATAATCATCTCTAACTCCGGCTCCTGGTGAGCCAATGCCCTCTTCTGGCCTCATTTAGGCAAACATATGCACTCATAAAGTAAAAAATAGCAAGAAAGACGGTTGGGCCTCCACTGATAGAGAGTTGGGCGAGTATGCACTAAATCTGAGTTCTTTCCCCAGCACCACACAAACCTGTTGGTGCACACCTATCGGAAGTTCAAGGTCACCTTCAAGTACATATATGGAACAGGTTTGTGACCAGCCTCGGCTATAGGAAACTGGAAAACAAGGCAACCCCCCCCCACACACACACAATCTGTGAGTAGAATCAGGTAGAAAGCAACCCAGAACAGGCCACAGAGACTGTTCTAGAACCCAATTGTCACCCACGTGTGGTGTTCTACAGAGGAGAGAGAATCTCCCTGAAAGGCAGTTAGAGAGAGAGAGAGAGAGAGACAACCATTGAAGTCTGGTTCTTGAATATGTATTTTTACTGAAAAAATCATTCATAAATTAACATACAAAAATGTACAAACACATGAGTGAACAATGTAATGACAAAGGACTGCTTCTGTGAAAAGTGTTTTTAAAACATCTTTAGATTTCAGTGCAAAAATGTACCCCTGGCACCTTTTAAACAGAGAGCAAGCTCAAAACAAACAGAAGTAACGATGGAATAAGCTAGCTGCGTTCAATGCCTCATCAGTGGTGTGTGGGTACAGTCAGTACATGCTCCGCTACTGGCCTCTGAGGAAGGAAGGTGCTGACAAGAGTCCCTGTTTCAGCAAAATCAAAGGTTTGCAAAATCCCTCTCCCTCGAAAGAAACCCTGTGTGAAGGGGAACCTTCCACACACAAGGCAGTCAAGGGCAAGGCTGGTTTGAGGGTCACTCGTCTGTAGCACTGAATAATCTCAGCTGCCAAAATACACCAAGGTCATACTCGCTCCTCGCTGTCATTTTCTTTAAGCATCCTGTGACCTAACTAACATGTGGCCTGGTGGTATGGTTCTGACTGTGACATTTCCCACTCAGCATGTGACTTAGTGGACAATGATCGACAGTGCCCGCTAAGAGCCCACACTAAAAACAAACTTGGACATGATTGCAAAAGAATATAAGCGACCCTACTTTGAGCAGTAAAAAGACCTTTTCTTTTGTCCCCAAATCGGTGTTTCTTTCTTAAATCAAGTATCAGCCTTTGGCCCAAAGCAGTACCCTGTGGCATGTGTGAGAAGGCAGAGCTTCAACTGGGACACATGCGGCATGCACCACTGTCCCTCTCTGGAAGCCCCTCTAAAGGACCATGGCTCTGCCACACTGAAAGCAGTTCCTGGCCTTCAGTGCAGAAACAGAAGAATGAGGGGAGCGAAGGCTGGGCCCACGGCTCAGTGGCAGAGCACTCACCTAGCATGCTGAAGCCATGAGTTTCATGCCCAGCACTTCAAAACTAACAAGAGAAGGGCAGAGGGTCTGGACTGGGGACCAACACAATCTTTATTGCTGTGTACCGTAAGACAAAGGCAAGTCAACGCAGCCGTGCAGCTCCTTGCCCAGTGCAAACAGATGACGCAGCTCACCAGCGCTCTCAAGGGCAGGCACCTGCTCTCTCATACGAGCGGGAAGCATTCTGCAATGCCATCTGTTCCCTAGATACCACTCTATTCTACAAAAAGAACAAAAACAAGAAAGAAAAAAAAAAACAAGGCCTGGCCAATCACTCCCACAGTCTGTGGGGATCATATGTCCACAGAACCAACTTGTGCAACGCAAAAACCCCAACCCCACATATTTACACATCCCACACCCACTTATGTAAACCATGAACATCGAGGGCGCTGAAGGCAAAAAAGGCAAAGAACAGAAGTTGGAGGCCTAAAGAGAGCACTCCTCACCACACACAGATCCCTGTTGTAGGGACAGGGCCACAGCAAAGGCAGACACAGGAAGGGGCCTTGGCTCAGGAAGGAAGAATTCTTTTGACTGCAGTTTAGGAACTGCCATCAGGAAGCAGGGGTGACCTCTGCTGGCTGCCTGTCAAAGCTCTGGTGAGATCTCACCTGGATCCTAGCTGACACACAGCACCCAAGTGCCACCTACTCCTTGACTGAGCCCTTCCCAATCAATTGCTTGTTAGTACAACACAGCATCTTCCCAGAAACCAAAAAAGGGAAACGGAGCAACCACTGAAGCCAGCTGGTCATGCAGGCACAGCTCTGAGAAACTGGCCAAGTTCAAAAGAAAGAGGAGCGTCACCCAACAGGCACTCTGAGATGTTGAAGGGATAAAAAACAAAGTCCAGAGAGCTGGGTCCGCACAGTGCCACCCCCTCCTGGGGGGGGGGGGCAGATCCTGCTACACAGCTCAGGTTGGCCTGGAACTTGCTATGTATCCCACAACGGCTTCAAACTTCCTGTTCATCAGCCCCTGCCTTTCACACTGGAGTGATAGCCCTGCACCCTGCCTCGCCCAGCCTCCACATACCCTGGCACTGAGGGGGTCTGTAAGAGGGGAGAGCACTGTGGCCCTAAGAGCAGTCCCTGCTTAGCTGTTAAGTCTCTGGAGGGGAGGGAGGAGTGAAGGGGCTGTAGTGATAGGTTCTTTGTTCTGCCCCGTGTCTACTCCCTTCTGAAATGACAGGGATTTGGGTGATGACACTCTCCAACTATGTGGTAACTCAGTTATGTTTGCCACCCAAGGTGATCTAATATACGAAGCCCTCACTCTGAAGTGGAGCCAGCTATAAAATTAAATTTTAAAAAGGCATTTTACATGGCTTATTTACAACTACACTTCTTCAAGAAGTGACTGTTATGTGCCTATCACTCCATGTCCCTCCCCTCCGCCCTTAGTTCCCACCCAATGCAGCTAATTTTCTTTTAAAAAAAAAAAAGGATAGAAAAGATAAAGAAAGAAAAAGAAAAAAGAAAGAAAAAATTCTCCCCAAAACCAAACAAAATGAGAACCAAAGAGAACACCAGAGATGCAGAGAACGGTGTGGCAGTCCTCCTGCTTCAAGCCATGGGTGGCTAGCCATGGTGGCCTCTGGGTCTGGCCATTCATCTCTCCGAGGGGCACCAAGCCTGGCCCTGGGGTGGGGACAGACGAGAGCAGCAGGGCAGGCATCTGTCTTGTAGAATGAAGCCAGTGCTGATGAGAGGTGTCCCCAAGCCGCCTGCCCCTGTTTGGGCCTACAGCTGAGGCCTTTGTGCGTGTGCTCTGTGACAGTTTTCTGGAACCCTATGGTCCTGCACTCCACTCTCTTTCTGTCCTCGTCCTGTGTTGACCCCCAGGACGGCGCATCATAGCGCTTCTGAGGGGGTGGTGGGTAGGTGGACACGACTTCTCTCCACATCTTAGTACTCAGTCACCTGAGCCAGCTCGGGTGTCAAGTTGACAGTTATGTTTTTATACAAGGCGTCGTATGTGATGTTTGCAAAATAGTTTAGGTTGTTGAGGCCGTCTAGCCCTTGCCGCTCCTTAGACTTCCTCAGCAGAGCATACCTGGAAAGACAAGGACAGAGAGGGACTCAGAGCCAGCATCCCAGCTCCACACAGTCAGGACAGCTGCCTCACCAGCTTTACAGGATCTCATCTAACGCCTCTCAGGCCAAAGAAAATGGAGGCTCAAGAGACTAACCCAAGGTCAGACTGGAAAAGCCTCAGAAAGAGATTTCAAACAGAGGAGGGGACAAAAAACAGCCAAGTTAGAGCCCTGCTACTCCCCCTGGAGACACTTTCACAGGGCAGGGCTTAGCAGGAGGTCACACCAACTCTCTCAGGTTGCACAGGAGACCCAAATATCTAAATCTCACCAATGGTCACGCACAATGTCTACCTTGGCTAATCAGAACAGACAGCCGTGACACTTAGTCACACTGCCGGTGCAGAGGGATGGTACAGCCAGATAAACAATACCAACCTTCCAAGAAACTGGACTTCTCCTCGATGGTGGTGAGGAATAGACTTGTATTTTCCTGTGTCCCCTTCTGGCCGGCTCACAGAATAGCCCGCATTCTGTACCCTGTCCAAAACCAAAGAGACAGCAGTGAGATGTTGAAGACCCAGAGACTAGCAAACTCTAAAGACACCTCACAGTTTCCCCAACAATGTCCAAGTACCTTCTCACTCATATAACTGATTTTAACGTGCTAACATTTCGTGTGTATGTTTACATGCATGTGCTTGGAGAGGTCAGATGACAACCTTGCATGTCATTCCTCAGGCACTATGTCATTTTTCTTTTTGGAAATAAGGTACCCTACTGTCCTGGAGCTCACCACATGGGCTAGGCTGTGGCTGGCTAGCCCAGGGGATCTGTTGGCTCTGCTTTCCCATTGCTGAGATTATAGGCATGTGCTACAGAGAACAACAACCTTTTCTGAGACAAGATCTCACTGTGTACCTCTGACTAGCCTGAAACTCCCTATATAGACCAGCCTGACCTGGAACTCAGGGATCCTCCAGCCTCTACCTCTCCAGGGCTTGGATCAAAGGCATATGCTATTATGATGGTTTGAATGAGAAATGTCCCCCTAGGTTTCAGTATTTGAACTCTTGGTCCCCAGATGATGGTACAGTTTGGGGAGGTTTAAAAGGTGTGGCCTTTCTGGAAGAAGTCAGCCATTGGGAGCAGGCTTTAGTTTAAATCATTTCCAGTTTGCTCTCTCTGTTTCATGCTTGAGGCTGAGGATGTGTGCTCTCAGCAGCCTGCTCTAGTCACCATGCCTGCTGCCTCCCTGCCATGATGAACACTCACCCCTCTGGAACCGTAAGCCCAAATCAACTTTCTTCTATGAGTTGGCTTGGTCATGGTGCTTATCACATCATCAGAAAAACAATTAATGCAGCCACCAGACCCAGCTTTCAAAAATAGCAAGAAATATGGTTTCAGAGGTCAAACTCAGCATTTTAACAACTATCTCCCCAGCTCGCTCTCTCTCTCTCTCTCTCTCTCTCTGTGGGGGGGGGGGGCACACACACACACACAAACAGCTAGTGCATGCTAGGAAAGTGCTCCATCCCTGAGCCACACCCCAGCAACTGTCACAATGTGTTTTTTGACTGTGTAGTCACACTAAGCATTTCGATAATCTGGAGCGATGCCTCCACATGTGAACAAAAGATGGCATACTCCCATCAAATGCCCATCAGAAGAGTAACTAGGATTTCTGTCTGTGGTAAGACCATGTAATTGCTATTGAAAACAATGGAATAAGGGACTAGGGAGATGGCTCAGCTGATAAAGTGCCAACCATTCAAGCATAAGTTGAGTTTGGATCTACAGGAACCCACTAAGAGCTGAGCGAGCAGTGCTGTGTATCTATAATCCCATCACTGGAAAGGGGAAAGGGAAATGGACAGCTGACTCGAGTTCAGGGCTAGTCAGCCTAGCTCAATCAACAAGCTCCAGCTTCAATGAAGGACCTTGTCTGAAAACACAAGGTGGAGAGCCACTGAGGATGACCCCAACACCCACCTGAAGTCTTCACCTGCATGTAGCTGCAGACTGCAGGGACACATCTGTGAACAGGTCACCAGGCACTCCACCCCTCTGCTTGGGGAGGTTTCACTAACATGGGCACAGAGTACACAGAGAACCACAGGGAACATGGGGAACATTGCTATATCATGGCTCAAGAGCCCTAACACATCACATTCAGACCAAATTTATTTCAAAGACCTTTTCCTAAGTACCAGTGGGAATGAGACAATCTACTAAGTTACCACCTGTATGCATGGGAACACTGAAGGCTAAACAAGCCAACAGGAAGCTATGTAAGCTTCAGACAGCATCCCACACAAGACACCGTGTGTTTCTAACACTTACATCACCCAGCCCCAAGCAGTGACACTTACCCTGAGACTGTGGTGACTGACACTTACGGGTCTGATAAACTGACACAGGTCTGATGTGGTTCATTCACCATGTTTTAAAGACAAACTGAAATGGTAATAAAGTTGTTTTGGGGTGCACAGACTGGGGCAATTTATTTTTATTCGCATATGAATTTTACGATGCACATATTTCTTCCCTCCCCTGTTCTATGAATGAAGTCTTACTAGGTAGCCTGGCTTTGAAGTCAGAGAACTCTTTCTTGTCTCCACGGCCTCCCAAGTGCTGGGATATACCACACCCTGCTATTACTCTCTTTCTAACAAAGTATTGAACATTTTTATTTTAACTTTATGTATAAGCACCTTGTGCAAGCTTGGTACTGTTGGAGGTCAGAAGAGGGCATCAGATCCCTTGGAATTGGAGTTATAATAGACAGTTGTGAGCTGCCATGTGAGTGCTGGAATTGAACCCAGGATCTCGGCAAAAGCAGCAAATGTTCTAAACCAGCAAGCCATCTCTCCAGCCCCAAATTAATCTTACGTTTTAATTATGCGTGTGTTTCTATGTCTGTGTGTGAGTATGTGCCAGTGAGTACAGGTGCCTACAGAGGAGGGCACTGGTCCTCTGGAGCTAGAGTTACAGACAGCTGCGAGTTGCCCAATGTGTGTGCTGGGAACCAAACTGAGGTGCTCTGGAAGAACAATAGGCGCTCTTAACTGCTGAGTCATTTCTACAGCCCTCATATATGTTATTATAAAAAGACTGTTAAGCTGTCATTTGTTTATTTTTATTTATCAAAAGAGAAATTGAGAATAGTTGCCTTCATAGAAAGCAGAGATATATTTTTAGTTTTGGTTAGAAGAGTTTTTCTGTTGTTATTTAATGTTATAACTATAATTTTTAAAACAAACTCCAAATAATCACAACTCCCAATATTCATCTCCATCATGAAAGAAAATAAGGCAGTCACTCCAAGAATCCCATCAGAAGGATGGGTGGAGCTGCTGTGTAATGTGGTGGGGGCACACAGGAAACACCCACCAGCCTCACACCGACAACTGGCTGAATATATGGTTCTTTCCAATGTGGCCTCAAGGACACCGGGTGACACATGTAGCTCCTGGTGGACACTGTGGCAGCGTGGGGGTAGGACGGGCTGTATACCTGTTCCACAGATCGTCATCTTCTCCACCCCAGCCCCAGAAGGCATTAGGAAAGCCATTGATTTTCCGAAATTGTTCTACAGTCAGGCCGCTCACTCCACCAAAAAACTCTGCGTAGGGAAGCCTGAAGGAAGGACAGCAGTCATGTTAGAAGACCTAGAGTTGAATTTCCTGATGATTTTGTCTGTTTTCCTGTACTGCAGGGATGGAACCTGGAGGCTCACACAGCCAGGCAAGAGAACTGAGCACCACTCCAAGCTCCCAACTGGTCTGCAACAACTTTATTGTGCAGTGAGTGACAGCACAGAATTTACTCAGCGTGTGTGGAGTTGTGCAACCATGGCCACCTTCGGTGTTCGGTCACTCCACACTGGTCATCACCACTCAAACATTTCGCTCCCCATCCCCAGTCACACTACTAACCCACTTTCCATCTCCACAGCCCGCCTACTCTGGACACTTTCCACAGTGAACAAGATGGTGACTCTGGGCCTCACGCCTGCTCACTGCTGAGCTCCTGCATACAGTACTACACTTAACAAGTCGCCCATCAGCTGACACAGCTGGTCACAGCCAGCTGCATCTCGTGTCTATGACTGGCCTTTGGGAGGAGGAGACACTCACAGGTACATGTATTTGTCCAGTTTGGTTGCAAAGTGCCTGGGCATTTGTCCACAGCCATAGTAGTTGCGGTCGCTCTCGGGTATGTGATCCACATCATGGAAGATCAGGCAGTCCCAATCCAAGTCCTTCATGGCTTCTTGAAAGCCGACATTGAAAAGCATGGCTCGGTTAAAGGGCTGGGTACCAACCTAAAAAAACAAAGGATCTTGAAGCAAAGACCTTACTGCCTTTGCTGCACACCAAAAGGGCTCCTAGGAGCCAAGTGGACAGACCACTGAGCCCACATAGACTGCAGCATTTCTCAGCCCACAGTCACCCAGGGAGTCCACTGGATTCTGTCTTGTTTCTTCAGAGAGCACTGCATCGACACAAACCGCAGCTGAAGACAAAGGCCTACAGCCACGGCATATACAGGAAACAGGCCAGGCACTACCAAGCCTCAATCCATGCTGCTCACACATCTAGTGAAAGAGGGTGTGTTCATCTCAGCTTTTTATTCTGAAGGTCCCACTACAATAGTCATTGAGATCTCCAGGGATGACTGTCTGAGGATTACAAATTCTGTGGCAGGTAGAAACCAGTTCATACCAGTTATGGCCTACTTAACTACATGTTAACCTTCTTATCCAGGCTAACACCAAAACATACACTCAGGACAGGGGCAAGGGAGGTGCTGGATGGTTTTGATGTTTGTCAACTTGACACAAACCTAGACATATCAAGGAAGACAGACTTTTTTGTTTTGTTTTTTTGAGACAGGTTTCTCTGTGTAACAGCCCTCCCTGGCTGTCCTGGAACACACTCTGTAGACCAGGCTGGCCTTGAACTCACAGAGATCTGCCAGCCTGGGATTAAAGTTGAGTGCTACCACACCCAGCGAAGAGGGACCCTTAATTAAGAAAATAACTCCCTAAGACTGGCCTGTAGGCAAGTCTATGGAGCATTTTCTTAATTAATGATTGATGTGGGAGGGCCAAGCTCATGGGGACAGTGTCACCCTGGGCTCTTTATACTGAAGACAGTGTCACTGCTGCTTCCCAGATTGTGGGCTCAGAAGAGAGAGAAGAAAACTAAATGTCACTCACTTGCTCGACCACATAGAAGGCAAACTGCAGGCGCTGGCGCTGAAGCATTGGGAGCAGGTGTCGCAGGAGGACTGGGAGGTGCTCATGACGGTTCCGGAAGGGGATGAGGATGGCCACCTGCAGTGAACCACAGGACGACAGGAAGCCACCAGTTAGTTAGCTGTTGGCCCTAGCTGCCCAATTTTCTACTTTGCTACACAGTTGGAAAACCCTAGATATGCAACCCTTAGGGAGTGCTGAGAGCCCCCTGACATTCTCTAATGCTGGTCTATGCAAGCAATGGCACCATGGAATTATCTGGATCCTATCTAGTCTGCAGCTCTAAGAGGCAGATAGACCCAAGGTGACCCAGCACAAAGGTCTCTCTAGAAGTATGCCAACACAGAGTGAGTGAAGCTCCTCAATGCTGCACATAGCTCATTCTACAATGGTCATCTGTGCACACTTGCTACCATACACTAAGTTTATCCCATGGCTTGTGTCATGGTCTGTCCCTCACAGGATCAGCAGCATCCAAGTACTTTATCAAATACTTGTCAAAGAATGGCCTTTAGCTTCCGCCTCCTCTCCTGACTACAGTCACCCTACAAAGACCCAAGGTCTGTAGGAAGGTCTGTTCAGCTGGAGAACTGCACTACGGTTCACTTATCTTCCAGTAACTTGGGAGACCAGACAGGAAGCTGATGGAGGAAGGTCATCTGTCTATTGTGTTACTTTCATTGGTTAATAAAGAAACTGCCTTGGCCCTTTGATAGGATAGAAAACTAGGTAGGTGGAGTAAACAGAACAGAATGCTGGGAAGAAGGCAGTGAGGCAGTCGTCATGACTCTCCTCTCCGAGACAGACGCAGGTTAGAATCCTCCTGGTAAGACACCACCTTGTGGTGCTACACAGATTATTAGAAATGGGTTAGATCAATATGTAAGAGTTAGCCAATAAGAGGCTACAGATAACGGGCCAAGCAGTGTTTAAAAGAATACAGTTTCCGTGTAATTATTTCGGGTGTAAGCTAGCTGGGATCTGGGTAGCGGGAAAGCAACCCGCCGTTCCTTTTACAGGAAGCAAAGACACAGTCCACAAATGTGTCAGCTGACTTATTGACCCTCTCTCCCACAAATAATCCTGCCTGGGAACAAAGGGGTTCAGTGCAGCCACACGTCAACAGGGTGCTGTCAATCTCTCTGGCTGCAGGAGAGTGCTTGGGGAAACTCATTTCTCAAAAATGAGAGGCAGAGTGCAAGTTCCCAGATGTTACAGTTCTTGAACCCCAGATGTGTTAACACCTGTGGTCTGACTCATAGCCCACCTTCCATCGAGGCACACAGTCCGAAGGCTTCCAGTGGCCTCCAAGCTTGATGGCTGGGTCTCTGGAGAAGAGCTCGTGAATATCGTCCATTCTGATCTCACTCATGTTTATGTCTATCGGGCCCTCTGGACACACAGAGAGAAAAAACAATTAAAACTTTCCCAGGCTGAGCCCTGGCCAGGCTGTTTCCCATCTCTCTGCCCTTTAGGGTGTCACTGCCATCTGACAAAGAAGTGTAATAAAGGGACAACACCTTAGAGGTTGGCTCCTGCCAAGGTGGGGAAGGAACAGAGACCTTGAAGCCAAGGGGAGGCAGCTCTTTTCAAGTCCCCCCCACCCCTGCCACAGGGAACTCCATTTCACTCAACACACTCACTGCTCACTCTTCCAAAAGTCCATGAGGTGGTAGCTCAATTCAGAGGTGCGCTCAGGCTTGGCAGCTCGTTCAGGCCAGCTGCCTGTCTCAACCCAGCCACCAGTGAGTAGGGGTTCTGAGTAACAGTGCCCAAACTCAGAGCACACATCTCTGACGAAGCTCCAAAACTGAAACCATGGCAACTATAAGTGCTAGGGAAGCCAGGAGTAGGGCACAGGCCTTTGATACTAGTCCCCAGGGCTGCAGAGGCAGGAGGATCTATCTTTGTGAGTTCCAGGCTAACCTAGTCTACAGAGCGAGTCCCAGAACAGCTAGGAGCACTAATGCTGGAATAAAAGGTGTGGCCACCATGCAGGGCTTGAATTTTTTTTAAACCAGCATTTTGTTAGGAAAATAACTTTTTGCTGGAATGTGGTGGCATACACCTTTAATCCCAACCCAAAGGAGGCAGAGGCAGGTGGATCTCTGTCTACAAAGGACCCTAGTCTACAAAAGACCCTATCTCAAAAAACAAAATAAAAACAACAACAACAAAAAGAAAATAACCTTTAGCAACTAGCCAGAGTGGGATGGACAGGAAGTGTGGGGAGTGGGGGGGGGGAACAAATGGGAACAAAGCAGCAGGACACAGAAGAAGAAGGTGGGTAGAGGGTCTATTGTATCAAACCAGATATAACCAGTGGGCAATTTACACAAAAATGACAAAGCCTTGGCCAGATCTTTCTCCAGGACACCTCATGAAGGCCATCACAAAGGGCAGAACACAGCACCGCTGAGAATATGGGTCAACAGCAGCAGATTCGGCTGAAGAGAAGCTGAGGTAAAAGAATTCCTCTGGCCCCAACTCCCAGAGCAGGAAGCCTTTCACTATCCAAAGTCAGAGAAGCCAGCTGGTCACACTCTCCCTTCCGCATTAGTTAACCAGAAGTTAAGTAACTTGTTAAGAACTAGTTGCATGAAGCATCGAGGTAAGCCGGATCTACTTACTCATGGAAGGGAGCCTCTCTGGGCAAGGGTGGTTGGCAAAGTAGGTGAAATCTTCAGGAAGAAATGTCGTGGTTGGGGGGAAGACTTCACTGTGGTTCAAGTCCAGAGGATAATCTAGGGAGAGAAGAGAAAGGCGGCTCAGCAAGGCACTAGTATGCTGACTCCTCCAGCTCCTCAGAAGCTTTTGTAGTTTGGTGGGAGCAGGTAGTGCAGTGCTGCAGCTAAAAATGTGAAGCCACTCACAGGAGGGGACTGCTGTAATGGCTCCCTTCCCATGTGCATCAGCACTGTGGGTTTCTGATACTCAGTTTATAGCCAGTGGGAATCAGAAGGAAGTCTAAACAGCACAGACGACCCCCCCCCACACACACACCTCCTATTTTACCAGCAACTTGAACCTCTGACCAGCTTCCTTGGCATCTGCACTTGTTCACAGCCAAGCAGCTCATCCTGCTAACTTGCTTCTCTGAATTTACTCTAGATGAGGAAGGCCACTGCACTTCCTTTCCATGGCCTCCATTGCCTCTTCTTGTCCTACAGTCTCCCAATTACTTGGCTTAACTGGACTTAGGGCAATGTTTGGTGTTAATCTGAAGATGCCATAAACATCAGTCATAGCTGAGGGGTGTGGAAGGTGATGCTGTTTTTGGAGTCGTTCTCATCTACTCCCTCGGTTTCACATGGAATTGCTTCTGACTCAGCACTGTGCCCTCCCTCTGCACCACCTCTCAGAGAGGCACCTTCTTGCTGTGACAGTGCCCCATCCCCCAGGTCTTTCACTAGCACCACTGGATGACTTTCATGCTTTATGCAGGACTGAACCTCATTTTTGAAAGTTCTAGTTTCCTCTTCTCGGGTTCTCCAATGGCTTCCTTAAAGAGGGTGCCGGAGAAATGGCTCAGTGGTTAGAGTATTGGTTGCTCTCACAGAGGATTCAAATTCAGTTTCCAGACCCACAGCTCACAACCACCTGTAACTCCAGTCTCACAGATTCAATGTCTTCTTCTAGCCTCTGTGGACACTAGGTACACAGACACTAGGTATTATGGCACACAGACACACATGCAAACAAAACACTCAAATATGCAAAATAAACATTAAGAAATACTTTTAAAAAATACTTTAAAAAGATATGGTGGAGCCAGGTGGTGGTGGTGCACACCTTTAATCCTAGCACTCAGGAGGATCTCCGTGAGTTTGAGGTCAGTCTGGTCTACAGAGCAAGTTCCAGGACAGCCAGGGCTGCACAATGAAACCCTGTCTGGAAAAACCATAGCAACAGAGGTGGTAGAAAGTACATTATCTTGAAACCTAGTGTATCTGATGGTTTCTGTTTCTCTCACTTCATTCAAAGTGGTTGAGCTATAGTAGTATAAGCAACTTCCCAACTTCCACAGCTTTTTAGCCTGTGGTGCTGAAGGTGGCTGGTGCCGTTCAAACACTTGGTCTTTGTGTATGGTTTGTTCAGGAACTGCAAATGGCTTTGCCTTGCTGGGGATCTACTTCCAACCCTGTACTGGCCATTCAGTGGGCCTTTCAAGTCTGGAATTTCACTATTCTCTGGTTCTGGAATGTTTAGGGTGAGGTGTCACCCGGTGACAAGTCCCTTCACTGTTCTGCTTTCCTTTGTTCCATATCTGTGTAGTAGTGTTGCTAAGCATTGGAGTGGGAAGTCAAGCAGTTGTTAGGGTGTAGACACTGAGTCACATGGCAAGCTGTTCTGGCTGAGTACTGTGGTCCAGAGCCCCACTGTTATAAATTATTTTCAGGTCTTTCCTGGGTCTGGTCAGACTCCCCAGAGAGATCTGCTCTAGTACTCTGCCATAACGCAGTCCTGAATTAAGCACCCTGGCAGAGAGGACAAAAGTGCAACACCACACTGAAGGAACTACTTTACATGTATAGGGTTTTCAGGGCTCCAGCTCCTGCTGGGGACAAAGCTCTGGGCATCAGTCTTCCTGGATTTTGGTCCTTCAAAAGTCTCAAGTATACCAAGTTGGTCCTCAAACTTGCTGTATGACCACCTGGACTCCCGATCCCAGCTCACCTTTATTCTGATTCCCAAACGTTTGGGACATTGGCCATTACAGCTCTGTGGGACTCTGGGGACGCGCTGAGCAGTGAGGCTCCCTGCTGTGGCATTATCAATTATTGTTTGGCTTCTATGGGTCTGTGAAGTCCTTCTCTTTTATTTTTGCTTCCCAACTTAATTTCCCTCTACTGTGGTCCTTCTTATTCTTAAGGTTTTACACCATTAAATACACAAAACACACATACTACATGCCACACATACCCCACATACATTTTCCCACCATTTAAGTGGGATCTAAGAGTGTGTAAGCAGATGCCTGTTTTCCTGGGTACTGTTACTACCACACAGGAAAAAGGCCATGACATCACTCCCTCATAAGGTTCAACAGAAGAACCATGCAGAAAACTCCGTCCAGAAAAGGGCAGGGCCAGCAGAGCTGTGGCAGCTGCACCACCGTTCTGCACAGACTGTCTCTTTTCCCAGTCCTTTAGAATCACACAGGTGTGACAAACACTAAAGCTGGCTTTCATTCACTCTGTGGCTGGAGCTGGAGAATTTTCAACTCAGGTTGTTTTTTGTTATGCTGTTTTTTCTTAAAGAATACCGAGAGGGCGTCCAAGAGCCAAATGGCTAACACACCCAGGCCTTTATCCAGGGAGGATGACTTGAGGAACACTGGTCCTGTCTTGAGAGTGGGGATAGAAAACAGAATGTCATCCTTTTTGTTTGGAGTTTTTAAATGCTAGGCCTATACTTTTTAAAAAGCATTTCAAATTTTAGATATTTATTTTATGTGTACAGGTACTCTGCATGCATGTGTGTCTGTGTCTGCTTATGTGCCTGGTGACTGCAGAAGTCAGCTATAAACTGGAGCTACAGGTGGTAGTGAGCTACCATGTGAGTGCTGGGAACTGAATCCAGGTTCTGCAAGAACAGCTGGTGGTTTTATTCACTGGGGCAGCTCTCCAGCACATCCAGCCCATGGATTATATCTTTGCATACTGCACACTCAAAAGGAGAGCAGCATTTCTCCCCTGGAGCTGGGGATGGACTAAGGCCTTTGTGAACATGAGACAAGCATTCTCCATTCATTCAGCCACAGACCGGTCCTGATTTCATTCATTCATTCATTCATTCATTCATTCATTCTGACAAGGCCTCATTGTATAGACTATGCTTCTCAAGTGTTAGAATTTCAGGCTAGTACTTCAATAACAGATATTATTTAGATGATTTTGAGAGCTGCATTATTTCCTTTAAGGAAGAAAGAATGAAGCTGGAGAGATGGCTCAGCAGTGTTAAGAGTACTTGATGCTCTTGCAGAGGACCTAAGTTCAGTTCCCAGCTCCTCTACTGGCCAGCTCATACCCACTTACAACTTCAGCTTAAAGGGATCCAACACTCTCTTCTGGCCTTTGTGTGCACCATCTACACACATGTGCTCAAGTTTTCTCTCTCTCTCTCTCTCTCTCTCTCTCTCTCTCCCTCTCTCTCTCACACACACACACACACACACACACACACACACACAAACACACACGTAAATCTTGAAAGAAGGTAAGAAATTGAGACAAATAAGATGGTTTAGTGATAAATGGACTTGCCACCAGGCCTGATGATCTGAGTTCGACTCCTGGGACATTCTTGGTGGAAGGAGAGAACCAACTTCTGTACTTACTCCATGGCATATTCATGCCCCAACAAAAATAAGTTAAAAAAGAAAATTAAGGCAGCATATAATGGTGAGCACCTTTAATCCCAGCACTTGGGAAGCAGAGGCAGGTGTAACTCTGAGTTTGAGGCCAGCTAGGGCTACACAGGGAGACACTATCTCAAAAACAAAGCAAGAAGCCATGTTCTGAAACACAACTTTGAGTTCAGAAAGAAAATGCAGCCTTCTAGCCACCCTGAGCAGGAGCGATGACTCCAAGCCAATCTTTCTCTCAACACTCTCTCTTTTGGAGATGAATGACTCAGCCTCCCTGCCTCTCTCGGACATTCCATAAGGCTCTCTTCACCACAGCTTACCTGAGTCGTTCAGGCTACTGTTCCTCTTGGCATAGGCGCTTCGGACCACCTGCTCATACACCTGGGCACCAATGGTCCTCACATTGTCCCGAAGCAGGATGCCTTGAGCCTGCACCATGAAGAGGTAGGTATTCACTGTGGAAAAGAGGGTAGAGGAGAGATGAGTAGATGCAGGGGTGAAAGTATCTATTACACAGCTTAACCTCCTTCAGCTCTAAAGCTTTCCACCCTGGATTCAGGACACTCACAGTTCTTGGTGACCAGTAGGTCTAAGGGGAATTTCAGCCAATTCCAAGTCGTAGATAAGCATAAAGTACAACTATGTTCCACTTGGTGGGCAAGCCTTCACAGTGCCCTCTAGCACCGTGACAATCAGAAAGACCTTTACAGACCAGCAGAGACACCTGCAAAGATCTCTGTTCTCAGCACATCCACTTTACACTTGGTGTAACTCAGAAAGAAGCCACAGGCCACTCTGCTCCCCAGGCACTAAAAGCTCTGTATCCCTTCAAAAAACTGAAGAACAGCGGAAGGTGCCCTGCCCAGTCTGCCACCACCCAAGGCAGTAAGGCAAGCACAGCTGAGTGTTCTTCAGATAATGTGAGTAAACTAAAATGTACTGTGAGCAGTGGATGGGCAAGCCACCTTGGGCTCCTGTGTGGCTGCTCCAGGAGGGAGTCACACCTCAGAAGTCCTTTCCTGGTAGGCCACTCCAAGACTCATCACTCCCTCTCAAAGGGAAGGACTGCTTGACGTGTGTGGGGGAACTCCCTGCTAGGGTCTGAGGTGGAATCTTCAATGCCTGGCTGGCCTCTAACGTGGCCTCAGGCTGTAGTAAAAGGCTTGCTATCTGTCTTGACACTCCTCTGTGCTCAGCACACATGGCCTTGGGCTAGTAATTCTGGCTCAACAAGCTGTGTCTTGGTGACACACTTCTGGCAATAACAACTGAAGGGATAATGCAATTCACTCCATTCCAGCCAGAGTCTGATGCTACACTGGGAGTAGGGACAAAGCAGTTGGACAGCTCAGTGTGTAGTGTGGAAATCCCAGGCACCTAGCACAAGACGGGTCCATATTGAGAACACCTTCGGAACGGAGTTGTCAGTATCTAGTTATTGCTCTGTGCTGGAAGATCCATGTACACCCATTCCACCCTCCAAGAACAGAATAGACACAGGGTTCGTTCTCCAAGGGGATAGAGAACTTCAAGTTTTAGTTTTTCAAACTATGTAGTTTTAGTTTTTCAAACTGTCTCTCTATGTAGCCCTGGCTGTCCTGGGCTCAGTCTGTGGACTGGCCTCCTGGGCTGGTCTCAAATTCACAGAGATTCATTCATTCGCCCTGCCTCTGCTTCCCAAGTTCTGGGATTAAAAGTGTCCACCACCATCACTAGCTTGAATCTTTAAGACATAGCTCTGAGAAACTTGTGTACAAGACATTTTCTATTTCCAACTTGCAGTGCAGCGCAGTGCGGGGTAACAGCAGGAGAGCTGCCTACAGTTCACCCATTAAAAGTGAGAGTTTAAACTTCCTATCAGATCTCTTGCTTGCTTCTGTGGCATTGTTCCATCTTCCCATAACCTTGTTTTCCTTCACTTCCACATCAAATGTCAGAAATCACCTTAAAAACAAGCTGCTCTTCTTTCAAAGGGTGCTGGTGGGCATACAGTGCATGCGGGTGAAGGCTAGAGGCTGTTATCTTCAGGAATGCCATCCACCTCTTTTGAAACAGGGCTTCTTTTTGGCCTGAAGCTTACCAATTAACAGGGACTCTCAAGTCTCCAGTGCCCCGGTGCTCAGATCACAGGCACAAGGCACTATGGCTGACATTTTCACATGGATGCTATGAATGGAAATTAGGATCTTTGGAAGTACTTTACCATCTCTGTCCCCAGACAAATGTTTATGGAAGCATTCAAAGTACTTAGGTACTGCAGACAAACCCACCCCATGTTCTGAAAAGGTAATGCTAGCAGAGGGGCTCCACTGGCACAGTCATGTCATTCTTCCTTGCTCTTTCCCCAAAGAGAGTTTAGAAAGCCAGTTTCCTGCATCTGCCCCAGGCACTTAACTAGGGCAGCCAGGGCTGAACCTATATATAAGTTGTAAGAAGCTCACAGGTGACACCAATGCTGCTAGCCCAAGGGTACAACTGGAGACACACTGCTACAAGAAACATCAGCAGCCCGAGAACTGTGCATTAATTCTTTATCTCTCCTACTCTCCCTAAGGAACCAAAGAGGTGAGAATCCATCTACACAGCAGTGACCTCTGAGCACCTTTAGCAGTCATTGATGAGGTAGGAGAAACCACTGTACCCTGGCTCTTCCACTAAGGGCTTTTGGTTTGGTTTGAATTTGTGGGGGATGAGAAGTAACCCGTAAAGGCAAGAGGTCAGAATCATGTGTTCATCTACCATCTCTCTCTACCTTTTTTTTTAAAGACAGGGTCTATGGCTGAACCCTCACCAACTATATAAGCTGAACAGCCAGTGAGGTCTGGGGAATCGATTCCTGTCTCTGCCTGCTCACTGGTGGGATTGCAGGTGCAAACTAACCGCACTCAGACCTGTTTGGTTTTAAGACAGGGTTTCTCTGTGTAGCCCTGTCTGTCCTCAAACTCACAGATCCACCTGCTTCTGCCTCTCTCTGGAATTAAAGGTGTGCGCCATCACAGCCAACTTCACACCCAGCCTTTAATGTGGGTACTGAACTCGGGTCCTCATGCTTACACAGAGTACTTTATCCAATGAGACATCTCCCCAGCCCTGCTTTGGTTCTTTTGAGACAGGGTCTCCCTATAAAACCCAGGTCAATCTTAAACTGGCTATGTAGTTCAGACTGGCCTTGAGCTCACAACCCTCCTGCCCTCAGTCCAAGTGTTGGAATTATATGTATGTGCCACTTTCCCCAGCTACAACTATTTATTTTTCTCTTACAACTAAGTTTTTAGCATCCTGTTCCGTTGTGAAGTCACAGAGGAGCCAAGTACTTAAATACAGTGGCTACTAGGATGGAGCTAGATGAGACCGGCAATGTTTTTCTCCTGCAGAAAACTGTCAGATGGACCTTTCTAGGCTTAGCCACACAAATCTCCTGCTTCGCTGGGGCTGCTACTGATACACAGTGGTCTGTTGTGTTTTTTTTTTTTTTTTTGACACATAAAATCTCAATAAACCTTCAAACCTGGGTCAACGCAGAGAGTTCTGGAGGGAGCCTTCAATGCTAGCCTTCCCTTTCTGTCCCAGTTGTTTCTGCTGATGGGACAAAAAAAATTAAAAACAAACAAACAAAAAAACATCCTGACAAACTACCTAGGACAGAAAGGCTTTGCTTGGCTTACAATTCCAGCTTTGTAGTCCATTAGTTTGAGGCAGTTTTAAAGTGTGAAGCAGCTAGAACAGAGAGATGTAATATGTGCGTGTTTGTTAGGAGTCAGCTTGCTTTTGACTCTTCTGCAGTTCAGGGTACACTTTTAAGATTGGCTTTGGGTCAAGATGACTCACTGGATGAAGTTCCCTCTGGCCAATCTCGACCACTGTCAAGATCTGACTCTTGAAAACTGTCACATTCCATAAGTAATTTTTTTTTACAGGATTTCTTTGTGTAGCCCTGGCTATCCTGGAACCCACTCTCTAGATCAGGCTGGCCTCAAACTCACAGAGCACTCAGCACACAGCAGCACTCAAAATCCCAGCACTCAGGAGGCAGAGGCGGGTGGATCTCTGTGAGTTCGAGGCCAGCCTGATCGACAGAGCTAGTTCCAGGACAGGTTCCAAAGCTACAGTGAAACTCTGTCTTGAAAAATCAAAAAAAAAAAATTAAATTGGTTTGCAATCTGTTTTATTAATAGTTTGTGAATACTGTCTCCTGAATGAGTCTTGTCATTTTACTAAGAAATTCACATGGGGGCTGGAGAGATGGCTCAATGGTTAAGAGCACTGGCTGTTCTTCCTTTCAGAGGACCTGAGCTCAATATTCACCAACCATCTATAGTGGGATCTGATGCCCTCTTCTGGAATAAAGGAGTACATGCAGAAAGAACACTTAAACATAAAACAAATTTAAAAAAAGCTAGAAAAAGGAAAGGAAAGGAAAGGAAAGGAAAGGAAAGGAAAGGAAAGGAAAGGAAAGGAAAGGAAAGGAAAGGAAAAAGGAAAGGAAAGGAAAGGAAAGGAAAGGAAAGGAAAGGAAAGGAAAGGAAAGGAAAGGAAAGGAAAGGAAAGGAAAGGAAAGGAAAGAAGGCAGGCAGGCAAACACCAGTAAAGACTTTCTGTTTAACCACAGGTACATGCTCAACCCTGGAAAACATAAAAGACCAAAAAAGGCAAATGTTGTCAAACAAAGGGAAACCGTCACAGATTCAGACTCAGCCTGCCTGGGATCAGTACCATCTAACACTGTCCGAAACAATGGTTTCCAAGAACACAGGCAATCTGTAAGACACTGCCATCTGTAAAGAAAATTCTCCTTTGGACTGGGTTCAAATTGTCCCCCAGTGATGTTCAACACTATTTCTTTCTTTTCTTTGTTTTTTTTTGGGGGGGGGGGGGGAACGACAGGGTTTTTCTGTCCTGGAACTAGCTCTGTAGACCAGGCTAGCCTTGAACTCACAGAGATCTACCTACCTCTGCCACCCAAGTGCTGGGATTAAAGGTGTGTGCAACCATTCCCTGGCTATTCAATACCATTTTTTTCTTTCTTTTTTTGGTTTTTCGAGACAGGGTTTCTGTGTAGCTTTGGAGCCTGTCCTAGAACTAGCTCTTATAGCCCAAGTTGGCCTCGAACTCACAGAGATCTGCCTGCCTCTGCCTCCCAAGTGCTGGGATTAAAGGTATATGCCACCACCGCCCAACTCAATACTATTTCTTATTCAACCCCACTTCCATGTGTATTCCTCCATGGCTGGTACAGACAGAGCCAGCCATCCACAGTGGTAGCTAGTACCTACACTCACAGAGAGGTCCAGGTGCAGCTGGCTCATCTACTAACCCAAAACTGCCAACTTGAGCCCCCTTCAGAGGGGTTCACAACAGACAGCTCACAAGACCCCTGCTATTCCCCAAACAGGCACCTGGCCCTGACAGTTCGCCAGCAATATCAACAGGTTTTCTGTAGAACTGGCTGGGGGAAATTCTGTTTGAGGGTATTTCTGGTAATAAACCTATCTCTTGGGTAGAGTCACTGGATATCCGATGAATGTTAGTAATATAGGACCTTACAAGTGTCCCTCCCACCCTTCTGTTTCATGTGCAAGTGACCAAGGGTCACAGAGAGGAACTGTATATAGGAACGTATGAACGTCTCTAGAAAGTCATTACTAAACCTAGCTACACATGACTCATGAGCTAGTGTCTGAGCAGACACATGATTTCCAGTCTAAACACTCATTCATAAAGAATTGCATCTTTGTGAGGTAGATGCCATCTTGACCATTTTTCCATGAGTATCAACACTTTTTGTTTCAAATTACCTCCAGGGCATTGGTCCATGGTAATGTGGTTAGTGAAGTCAAAAAAACCCTTACGTATTGAAGCTCATGTGTTCTGGAACATTGTATTGAGCCTTACCTTGACAAGCAGTACTTTCCAGCACCATGGTCCTGATCAACACTGGCTGAACTGCAGTTAAAAGCCAATTTTATCTTAGCATCCAGTTGAGAAGTGCTCCAGGTGTCAGCACGTGCCTCTGCACAGATTTCAGATTGCTCTTCTGAGAAGCAGCAGGCCCTTTACAGGCACTAGCTCAGAAATGTTACCACAGTGTGCGGGCTGTTAAAGCAACACTTAGCACAAATCAGCATGTAATTATTACCCAGCCCTATGTCTTGATTGAGGAATCTCTTATAACCACGACAAAAATAAGATAAATAAGCTTTCCTTGTAGCCACGGCTTCCCTGGAATGCCTCCAGGCACAGAGCAGGCATCTCTTCTCTCCTCCTGGGTTCAACCTGCAGTATTCTCTTGAACATACACTAGTAAGACCATGACACAGAAAAATCCCTCACAACACTACCAGATTAGAAGTAAAATAAAGTGACACAATGAATCCACATGGAAGAATGCTCAAGGGCAAATGCACTGAAGTGTCTGCTGGAGACCTGTGCACACATCAGTGTGCCTAGAAAGCTAGAGTGGCGAGGAAGCAGAGCATAGCATAGCAGGGAGCTGGAGAAGGAGCACGATCATAGGGACTTCTGTGCTTCGATCCCACTCTGAAAGACAGGATGGTGAAGAAAGGATGCTGAACTAGACGTCAAGACAGCCAATAGGAAATGCTGAAAACAAGGTAATCCTCCATCCAAACACCAATGTTCCAAAGCCAAGCCTGGGGACTTGATCCTGTAAGCTTTACTTGGAAAGCTGAGGCAGGAAGAGGCCAGCCTGGTCTACACAGTGAGTTTTGAGCCACCATTGGCAATAAAGAGAGATTCTGCCTCTATTGTACATAAACTGCAGTAACACAGGCCTATAATGCCTGCATGTGGGAAGCAGAAGCAGGAAGAGAGGCCTGTTCAAGGCCAGCCTGGTCTGCACAGCAGCAAGACTCAGTCTTGGTCTATGAGTTGGGGAAATGGGTAAAAACCAAACCTGACAACCTGAGTTTGACCTCCAAGACCTACACTGTAGAGGGCACCAGAGGTGATGTCTCTACCACAGAGGTGAATATGGAGATTCAAAGCACTTGTGACAGGACTGGTGACTCCCTGGTGTGTTGGAATACCTGTGAAGCTGCATGATCTCTATGACCAACATCCGCTAAGTTTATGAATAGCTGAACCCCACCCTAACCACTAGAGATCAGAGTCACAGCTCTCGGGAAGGTTCTCCATGAAGAATGAAGCCACTGACCCTGCATCTGTTATGGCTTCCTATGGAGTCAGCATGCTTCCTGCATCCTGCTGCACAAGTGTGTTTCCTAATGTCTGTGTGTGTGATCCCTGGGGTCATTGACATGCAGGTTGTTGCCTCTGAGTCACAGAAGCAGGAACAGAGGTCTGCCTAAGTCATCTGACCCTGTGAAGTCAGATTTTACAACAGGGCTTGGTCTCTGGAGTCCAGGTCTCCCAAAGTGCCCAAAGCCATCCTCATTTCTTTCTTTGATGTGATCTTTTTACTGTCAGGGTCACATGCACAACTGATTCCCAGCATTTTCAGTGCTGAGCACCAATACAACACGCCAATTATAAAGTTTTAAAAAGTTGATGCTGGAATGAGAGTCACTGACTTATACATTTCAAATCTACTCACTGCATACGCTGGGAGACAGTGGGTTTTAGAACACAGCAACACACAAATTTTCTTTAAAAAAAGAAAAAAGGTATTAAGCTAGAAAGATGGCTCAGAAGTTAAGAACGCGTACTGAGGGGACTGAGAAGATGGCTTGGCAGTTAAGAGCACTGACTGGGTTCAATTCCCAGCACCCACACGGCAGCTCACAACTATCTCTAACTCCAAGATCTAACACCTTCACACAGGCATATATACAGGCAAAACACTAATGCACATAAAGATAAAAATAAATTATTTTTAAAATGTGAATGCTTACTGAACAATCATGAGCTAGAATTCAGATCCCAACACCTATGTAATGAACCTGGCATTCCAGCTCTAAGGGCAGAGACAGGGGGATCCCTGGGGCTTGCTGGCTTTGAGGCTAAGCTGAGCAAACTCGGGCCCTAGGTCCCTGGAAAAAACCTGCTTCAAAGGCATAGGAAGAAAGTGATAGATGGGGACACTTGGTGTCTGTCATCTGAGACACATACGCACATGCCTGCATATACATGAACATATGCATTCAATCCCAGCACTCAGGAGGATCTACAGAACAAGTTCCAGGACAGCCAAAAACATAGTGAGACCCTGTCTCAGAAAAAAAAAAAAAAGAGAAGAAAAGGAAGGAAAGAAGGAAGGAAGGAAGGAAGGAAGGAAGGAAGGAAGGAAGGAAGGAAGGAAGGAAATTCTAAAATACATATGGACATTTACATACAAATCTAAAAAAAAGCTACATTTCTTTTCTCTAAAATGCAGAAAGAATTTTTGGCTGCAAAATTTGCACACACACTTTCACATCCTTTTAAATGCTTTGGAGCAGCAGAAAGTGTTTAAGGAAACTGGAAGTGGACTCACAAAGGACAAAGAGCAAAAGCTTTCATTTCAGGCTGACTTTGGGAAGAAACTGCATTGCTCTCAAAGGCCTTCCCATCTCTAGCACAAAAGTCATTCAGTCCATCACAGGTTGTTTCCAGTCAACTTATTTCCAAGTATTAAAAAAAAAAAGTGGTAAAATCAACAGTCATGCAGTGTCTTGAAAGCAAACCTAGAAACCTGCCAATCTTTTTAAAATCTTGATTATTAAATGGTCCATGATCAGATGTGAATACATATTTAAACAAAGCTCCCTGGGAAGTTCACAACAGGCAGGTAAGCCACAGCTTCCACTCTCACTGTCTTTGTTTATAAGAATGCAAGTTTATTGCATATTTATATAGGCAGGAATATAAAGTCTAATTGCAACTAAGAATTTTTAATTCTGAATAGTATGACACTGACCAACCCTCACAAGTACCTACACCAGGCACATACCCCACAGAGAGTTCAGCAAAGATGCCCAAATCTCATACCACATGCCCAAAGGGAACCCTGGGCCAGAAGAAACAACACATATGCCTTCAGACATTGTCTGTATCACATACATGTTTTCTAGCACTATATGCTGGACTAGGTAATGCGGGGAAAAAAAGATGCTGTGAGAGGTGCAGCCACCTGCAGGCTCTGTCTGTCTGGTCCCTTGTCATGATTCCCTCTCTCCAACTGTGGTCTTGGTCTGTCCTAGGTATCAGGTTTCTGCTGCGGCTGACACTACTTACTCATGAGTTCTTAACTTTCCCCGATGCCCCTCCATTACAGGACTGGTACTGTCCACTCCTATCTCCGGTCTTTCCAGTTGACACACCTACTATGCACGGCCATGTCTGCTTAATGAAGAGGTACCTTGCCCTATGTGAGTTGCATGTAGGCTGGCACACAGAACACTGCTATGGTCACTTGCGGCTGCTGTACTTGAATGACCTCTGCTTTACAAAGGCCAACAAGGGATGTTACATTCTCAAACATTCCTTATCTTGAAGCCCAGAGGAGATTCCCAGAATCAGAACTATATAAAGAAACCAAGAACTGAGGTACTGACAAAGGCGCCAGCACTCCTCTCCTAAGAGCTGCATTTATACCATACAAATGGCAGACATGACAGGGGTAAGAATCTTCCTCTGGCTTTGTGTGGTGGCTTGAGCATAACTATAACCTCGGCACTTGGAATGATTAGATGGGAAGACCAGAAAGTCAAGGCTACATAACAAGTTTGAGGCTAGCCTGTACTACATGAGAGCCTGTAGACAACAAAACAAAACTTTATTTTCTTTGTTTTTTTTATTTTATTTATTTTTTATTTATTTATTTTATTTTCTTTGTTTCTTTATTTTCTTTTATTTTCTTGGTTGCAATAAACCATTTCCTCAATCCTATGAGAAAGTTGCTGTATGATAAAGGGGTGCTGTGTCAAACTTCACCAATTTTCTGCTCTCTGGCATACAGTCCAAATCAAAGGTCTTCTTTTTCTTTGATAATATATTACACAGAAACTCAGGCTGGCCTTGAGCTTGCATCCTTCTGCCTCAGCCTCCTACCAAGATTCCAAACATCTTCTTCGATGCAGTCTCTTTTGGAAGGCCATCTCTCTTTGTGTCTAGTGAGGGTGAAACTGTAATCACATTACTGTTAGCCTAGAAGATCCTAGCAGATTAATAGGGTTTCCATTCTCTGCGATTTTCAGTTTCTACAAAGGCATCATTCTAGTTCACATTAACACCCAACTTGTCAAACATCTGTGGTAAGAGCCAATCTTTCATCAAAATCGTCAAAGATCTAGAGAAAGCACTAGAAACTGCCCAGTCTGAGGCATATACAGCAAGTAAAGCAAGGTCTTCCAGAGCAGCCTAAGGGCAGAGGCCTCAGACCAGTCCAGGCACCAGGCTGCAGCTACACCCTGCTTGTAGTGAATGCAAACAATAGTGAATGCAGAAGACAAGAAGATGGCTCATACTCTTCTCCCTCTGCTGTGTTGTTCTTTACTTGACCCAGAATGTTTTGCCATTAACTTTCCCCTTCGGCCTTGTGATGTATGGTTAGTAGAGCCAGTTCTGATGAACCAAGTCCACAAAAGCAGGAGTCAATTGCTCTATCACAGAAGAATGAATGACTAACAAAGCTGAGAGTAGCTGGGTGTAGTGGTGCTTTTAATCCCAGCATTGGAAGGCAGAGCCAGGTAGATCTCTGTGAATCCTAGGCCAGCCGGGGCTGCACAGTAAAAGTCTGTGTCAAGTTTAGTTTTCGATATATCTAAATTGCCAACTAAACCTAAGTCAAAATATATTAAAACTAAGAATCCTATAAACGAATTCAAGGATACTATGTAAGAAGTTAAAGCATCTTCTGGTAGCGATCCGGAGTCCCCCAAGCCATTATTTGGTTTACAGGATCAAGAATACCATTTATTGGACTAGAGAGATGGTTCAGGGGTTCAGAGTGCGTATTAGTCTTCCAGAAGGACATGAGCTCAATTCCCAGCAAGCACTTCAGGTGACTCTCAAATGCTTATAACTCTAGCTCCAAAGAATCTGACACCTCTGGCCTTCAAGGGTACCCACATACATGTGGCATACATACACATATATACATGATTAAAAGTAAAATTAATCTTAGGACCAAATTTTTAGTATTTGGCATGACTTAGAAAAGAACGCATGAAGCCTGTAGATACTGTGGTGCACATCTGCAAGTTTGGAATTCAGCAAGTGAAGGCAGGAAGACTGAGGGCTCAAGACCATCCTTGGCTCTGTAACAAGATCTTTAAGCCCAGCCCTTGAGACCTTGTCTCACAACACACATACCACACACACACACACACCTGGCAGGGGTAGGGTGTGACTTGGCCATTTTCATTCTTGCCACTCTAACACCTGTCAAAACAGTCTTTCGAGCAGTTCTGTAGGGCCAGCCATGACCCCACACAATGCCCCTGCTACGTATCTTGGACTGAAAGACCCCAAACAAAAATTTTAGAAAACAACACTTCACCATAGCAAAGCATGCACTCTGGAAAAAAAGGGACCAGGAGGAGGGACAACCAAAATCACATTTGTTGGTATACCTAAACACAAATTACTTATTTTCAAGTTAATATTACTGTTGCTCTCATCCAAGGCATCCCATATAACGACTAAAAATAAATTAAATATATAAGTAAATAGGTTAGCATTTAAAACTCAGCCCACACTGATGCCATGCTGGCAACCATATAGCTCTGAACTACAGCAAAAATTAAATTACAGTGGTTGTAATAGATTTGGCACTTTATTTTTAAATATTAACAAGACTGCCAGGGGGAGTACGTTTACCAAGGGATGATGGAGCTTAGCAGCAGCTCTGCTCTCTCGGAGGCCAATTAGCATCCCCATCTTGCCTAACAACAACCTCTCTGGGTGCTCAGGGCCTCTTGGGATTCTGAATTTGCAGTTCAGCCTTTGTCAGAAGCCTCTGTGGGTCAGAGCACCAGGGGCTAAGCATGCAAGCTAACTAAGCAAACCTATCTTGCTTTGTTTAGTTTCTTTTGCTGTCTGAAGATTAAAACCCAAAATGGTAAACTAAGTGTGGTAGTACATGCTGGTAATCCCATTGCATGGCAGGCTGACACAGGAAGATCAGGAGTTAGTGGTGAGCCTCAAGGCCAGCCTGAGCTACATGAAACTCTGTATCAAAACACCAAAGAGGCCAGCAAGATGACTCAGTAGGTAAAGGAACTTGCCACCAAGTCTAAGAACCTGAGTTTGGGTCCCAGAATCCATACAGTAGGAGAGAATCAATTTCTGCAAATTGTCCTCTGACCTATACGAGTACATCATGGCATACACACACACCACACGCACTCACATAAATAAATTACTAAGCACTGTAAAAACTCTCCAGAAATTAAGATGATAGAAGACAAAAGGCTAAGGGGTTAGGGAAGCATGAAAACTATGACTTCAGTACCCAGTACCCACATTAAAAAGCTGTGTGCACCTATAATCTAGAGCTGGGGAGGCACAGACAGCAGATCCCTGGCTTAATAGGCAGCCAACTGAGCCTACTTGGGAAGCTCCAGGTTAGGGAGAGACCCCAAGAGCTAGTTCCAGGACAGGCTCCAAAGCTACAGAGAAACCCTGTCTTGAAAAACCAAAAATAAAAACAATAAATAAATAAATAAAAACAAGGTGGATGGTGACTGAAGAACCGAAGCTGACCTTTGACCTCGATACATATTCAAGCACATATACACATATATACGTACATGCATGCATGCATACACACACACCACACACAGGTTACTTGATGTTTAGTTTCTTCTCTTGCCTTGACTTTCCTTCCTGACTCATCTTTAAAGTTAGTCAAAGTAGGTCAGGTCTGGAGAGATGCGTCAGCAGTTCAGAACATTTGCTACTATTCCAGAGGTCTGGGGTTGGTTGCCAGTACCCACAAGGAGGCTAACAACCTTCTGTAACTCCAGTTCCAAGGGATCCAACAACCTCTTCTGGTCCTTGGGTATCATACACACACATGTTCAGACATACATGCACACAAAATACCCACACAGAAGGAAGGAGGCAGGCAGACAGGCAAGAAGGTCAGCTGAATCCCAACATTCAGAATCGCCAGGGCCAGCTGAGCATCTTAGCTTATGGTCAGGAGTTTGCAGCTGTGGGCTTCCCTCAATGGTATGGAAGATCACTAAAGATTGGGTAACCTTATTTTTTAGAGTGGCGGGTTGTGTTCTGGGGCTACCCCAAGAGTCATTACTGAATTCAAAAGCCTGCAAGCCCTGACAAGAGTCTTTAAGAGTCAATGTTTACTATGCTCTAGCTTCTGGAGTCCTCTTATAGAACGGTTCTGTCTACTGAAGAGCAAGACAAGGCCTTTTGAGACTATAATAGAATCCGATGTGACAGTACATGTCTTAATCCCAGCATTCAAGTGCTGATGCAGGAGAACTAAAAGCTAAAGACCAGTCTGGGCTATACATTAGAACTCCGACTCAACAAAAACAGTAATTTGTGCTTGTGTTTCAATTACAACATCCTAGCCCTCTAAACAGGCTCTCTGGAAGTGTCTTGTTAATTTGCAGTTAGAACAAACACACTCAAGAAAATGATATTCCCAGCAGGACAACAATGCTCCGTGTAGGGATGAGAATGTGCCTGCATTTTGGCCTAATAACTGATGTTGGGAGCAGCAATATAAGTGGAGATAAAGCCAGGCTATTGACTGAGGACTGTGCTAACCCTGCCCCAAAACAGAGGGCAAATGGTCCAGCTCCAGATAGTCTTGTCAGTCTATTTCACCCTTTCTAACACACACATCAGTTACACAGCAGGATCATGTACTAACTTAAAAGATAAAAGCCAGAACTGGGAGTGTAGCTCAATGGCAGAGTACCTATTTCTCATGTATAAAGCTCTGGGTTCAATTCCAACACCATGAAAAGGAAGAGATGGAGGTCAGCTTAGTAATGGCTGCCCCAGAGCCAGCATAGGTCAAGCAAGAAAAAAAAAACAAAAAAAAAAAAAACAAGCCATGAGCTCAGAACAGAGAAGTGATGTCATAGACCAAAGGACATAAAACAGTCTGGCTGGCAAAAGTGGAGGCCCATCCCTTTATCCCTCTACTGTCTCAAGTGCACAGGAACTATCCAACTGTGGCTGTATAACAAGTACTCACCACAGCTTAAGTGGGTATACCCTCCAGCATGAGAGCTGTCTGAAGACCAAGCCTTATAACAAGCTAAGAGATTTAAGAAGCCAACTGGCCCATGCTCAATGACACACAGCATCACTGAGCCCAGGGGTCAGCTTGAGGGTGCAGGAGGGCCAAGTGACATGTTCTTCCCAGACTGCCCTCCTACACACACCTTATTAAAGAAGAAACTTAAGTAAGACTTCAGAATCTTTGAGAAAAAAGGCTTTACTATAATCCCTATTTTACAGAAACAGATCAAGAGACAGCTTTATCTGGCCAAGAGCGGGCTAAGACTTTGAGAGCCCTGACCATCTACCTACCTGTCCACTTCACTGTGAGCACTGTCAATGCTGTGACACTGGTTGCAAAAAGAGTTCTGGAAGCCCAAAACAGAGACCCTACAGCCTTCTGGGCAGACTAATCTCATTTCATGCCTCCCACGCAAAGAACAAGGTAAAGGCAATGACAACAATAGAACAAAGGATACCTCATCTTCCTTGCCCCTTTCTATAGCTGCCTGTTCAGGACTGCTGGGATAACTAAATGGATTATGGGAAATGACCAGAACGGTTTCTTGGACAGTAGCCTAAGTTCAGCTCCATTTGTATGTATGTGTGTACGGGGTGGGGGGAAGACAGTGCAGTCTCACTATGCAGTCTCAGCTGTCCTAGAACCAGACCAGGCTAGCCTCAAACTCAGAGAACTGCCTGCCTCTGCAGTGCTGGAATTAAAGATGTATGGCTTAACCCAGCTTCGTTTTTAAAAATACTCTCTTTCAATCCACAACTAACCACTGGACCAAGCTCCTGGAGTACAATCGAAGTGAGTGAGAAGCAATACTATGAACAAAGGGGTCAAGACCATGATGGGGAAACCCGCTGAAATCAGATGACCCAAGCTAGTGGGAGATCACTGACTCTGAACTGACAACCGGGAAACCTGCATAGGACCACTAAATGCAGGTGACAATAGTGTGGCTTGGACAGTATATGGGGCTACTGGCAGTGGGACCAGATCTAACGTTAATGTATGAACTGACTTTGTAGAACCCATTTTCTATGGAGAGATACCTTGCTCAGTCTAGGCATGGGGGAGGGGCACACAAGGCAGGGAGGGCCTTGGTTCTGCCTCAACAAGGCAGACTTAGTTGACTTCCCATCGGAGGCCTTACCCTCTGAGAAGCTGATGGGGAGTGAGGTGGGGGAAGGTGAGGGGAGCAGGAGGAGAGGAGGAAAGGGAACTGGAATTGGTATGTATAAGTAAATAAATAAAATTAATTTTAAAAAATACTCTCCTACCTCTATCTTTCTTTTCCACATTTTTAAAAACAAAACAAACTTTTTTTGAAACTGCTAGTCCTCATATAAAACTAAATATTAACCTTCATCTGTCCTGCTAGTCTAATACTGCCAGGTCTTGATGACAAGCTGAATGTTGGCTAAATACACAAGTACCCTTGTTTCTGGTCAACCAAGCATTTCTTTGGTGGACTGGACTCCTGAATCCCAGAGTCAGGTTTCCCATGGCTCATATCATAGGCATAATGCTGCTGCCAGAGACAGGAGACTGAGGAGATGTGGCAGAGCACTCGGTCAGGCTGAGGAGAGCATAGCAGAATGTTTACCATAGCAGAGGCCCTGGGTTCAAATCCAAGCACCATCACCAAAACACAACAACAACAACAACAACAAAAAAAAACCCTGTGAATAAATAAATAAACCTTGGGACTGGAGAGATGGCTCAGTGATTAGGATCACTGACTGCTCTTCCAAAGGACTTGAGTTTAATTCCCAGAAATCTGCACGGCAATCCATCTGCTTGAGCAAGTACTAGGACTACAGTTACAAGCCATCACACTGGGCTTGGGCTGGCTATCATGGTTTTGTTTACCCTACAATGACTTGGCATTAGAGCTAGGGTAAGCAGTTGGGCAAAATGGCCATAATGTCAAACTAGACTCCCACATAAAATTTCATAAGTACTTAAGCCCATGCTCAGCTCAGAAGCTTCAAATTGTACACCATTGTTGTATCTGTTCTACCAGCAGTCTCTGGGTTTCATTATCTCTTTAAAATGAATTAATAATTAATATTATTATTCTCTTTAAACTGCAAGGTAAATATCCCAGTGGTTCAAACTGTCAACTCTGGAAGAGAACCCTGTTAATTACTAAGCTGCCAAATGACTCTGAGCAAAGCTCTGAATGTTTCCTCAATCATAAAATGAGGATAAGGACACACTTCTCTCATTAAAAATTCAATGAGTTAAATTTATATGTGAATAAAAACTAGAGCTATAAAGATGGCTCAGTGGTAAGAGTGCTTGCTGCACAAGCATGAGGACCCAAGTTTAGATTCCAGCACCCACTTTAAAATTGATTTAGCTGGATGTGGTGGCACAGACCTTTAATCCCAGCACTAGGGAGGCAGATGCAGGTGGATCTCTGAGTTTGAGGTCAGCCTGGTCTACAGAGTGAGTTTCAGAACAGTCGGGGCTACATAGAGAAACCCTGTCTTGAAAAACCAAAAATAATATTCCCTTTAAACAGAGTGACTACCTAGCAGTTTCCTTTCTACTCAAGTAATTCAAGTAGTTCCTGCTGTGGCTCTGAGCTCTTTGTCTCTCTTGTGGGGGCTTGCTCCAGGTCCTCCTCAGAGTCTAAAGACTTGCAGAAAGCAGCTGCTGCTTCAGGGATGGCTGAGAACCTAAGACCAGAAAACCTCAGAAAGCAAGAAAAATCAGGAAACAAACAAACAAACAAAAAACCCTGCAGACTTTGGAGAGCTGCCAAGGTCAACACGACTCCAGGAGATGAAATTCTGAAGGAGAATCCCAGAGGTGACACATCACACTGCAGCTGCTCTGCCCCTTGGGGCTTTGGCCAATTCTAGGTGCCAGTAAGAAGGTTAAAAAAGTGTCACACAGCCTGGCACAGAACTGATGACAACAGAGACCTGGTGATGGCATCTCAGGTCCTAAGAAACAAAAAGGGACAGGAGGCTCAGCAGAAGCCCTTAAGGAGCACGGCCTGAGTACCAGGGGGAAGGGCCAAGAAACTGCCCAGGTCCTCTGCTGGTACTTGGAGGATCACCTAGAAGGGTGCTGGCAAACCAGCACAGAAGAAACCTGACTAACCTCACCCTGGGGTCAGCTCAGTTGCTGTCAGTCAGCTTTTTACTCTTTTTTTTTTTAACTTATTTAACTTTATTTTATGTGCATAAGTGTGAAGGTGTCAGATACTCTCGAACTGGAGTTACATGCAGTTGTGAGCTGCTATGTAGGTTCTGGGAACTGAACCCAGGTCCTTTGGAAGGGCAGTCAGTGCTCTTAACCACTGAGCCTTCAGCTCCCCAGCTTTCCATTCTTATAACAAAGTACTTTAGATGATTGGGTGATAAAAAAGAAAAAGTGGTTAATCTGTAAAAGAAGTTAAGGCAGGAGAGTTGAATGTTGTAGACCAGTCTGACTATGTACCAAGTCATTGCCTCAAACAAACAAACAATGCCAGTAAGATGAATCAGCTGGTAAAGAAAAGACCCTTGCTACCAAGGCATCATAATGACCTGAGTCCAATCCCTGGAACTCATACAATAGTAGGAGAGAACCCACCCCAGCAAATGTCCTCTGTCCTCTGCACTGTGGCATGGCATGTCTGTGCCTGTACACACAAACTAATTAAAAATTAATGTTAAAGGAGCATGACACTAGGGATATACCTTAGTTGGCTGAGTGCCCGACTGGCATGCTTATGAGGCCCTGGATTCTATCTACAGGACTGAATAAACTGGGCTTGGTAGGAGCAAAAGGGAGGTGGAAGCAGGAGGACTAGGATTTAGAGGTCATCCTCTTGGCTGGAGTAACGGTTCAGGATTTAGGAGTAATTGCTGCTCTTTCAGAGGACCCGAATTTGTTTCCAGCACCTACATGAGGAGGCTCAAAACCACCTGTAACTTCAGCTCCAATGAACACCCTCTTCTGGCCTCTGTGGGTACCCATGCACACATGACATTCACTTTGATACACATATATAATACAATAAAAGGCTATTCAAGGCTACATGGTGAGATTGAGGTCAGTCTGGGATATGAGACCCTGTCACATACACACACAAAAAAAATTAAAAATAATCTAGACTTCAAACTGAAATCAGAAGAATTTACTTTAATATTGGATTATATAGGGAAAAAGAATGAATTACTGAACCAGAAGACAAATTCACAGAAAATATGCAGACTGAAGTTTGGAGAAAAACAGAAGACTGACTTTGGCAAGCCAGTGTCTTGGAAAATAGCTTTTCCTCCCTCTTGCGACACACAGAGATGATCCTGAGTGCTTTACAGTCTGGAGGATTTGTGCTCCTTGGTCATCAGTGTGCCATCAGGGAAATAACCCTTGTGACTCGGTTTGTGAGACGAATGGAATTCCTTACTCAGCTCCCACTCTGCACCCTCAAAGTCCTGAAACTAACATGGCCACGGCCTTTACCAGGTCCAAACACCTTCCACTCTACCTGCAAGCCTACAATCTTGAAGGCACTAACTACTAACACTGGAACCAATAAGCAGCAAGGTTGAAAGACTCTAGTTTTCTCTAAATTACCAAATGGAGTCCTTGGGTGGAGAGAATGGAACACTGTCTCTGCTGTGATGGTCACTGCAATCAGTTCATTTAACATAAATCTGCAGACTGGGCCTGTGGACTTGGACTCTTACGTAACATATGGCAGATATAAGCTGGAAAGGATATGTAGGATTTGCTATCTGGCAGGAATTCCTTGAATACTGGGCAATTTATTATGTTTTTCATTCCTGAGACAATCTATAGATAGGAAACATGAATCATTCCGATAAAAACAATGGTCACAGAAAGGAGACATTACCATGCTGTCACATGGAGAAGCTGAAGTTGACCTCTATGGGATCCTGGTCTCCAGATGCAAAATGGAGAGCTGAACAGGATGGTTGACAAGCCGGAAAGAACAATAACTTGGTAGCAGCACAGCCAATATGGGACAAAAGCTTAACTACAGCTCTGGAAAATTACACACATACATGGTATTGTAACCATGGGTGTAATAATGGCAGACAACAGTTAACTATCTCAGAATACAGATGATTCTTAATGTTTCCAACATAAATTAATAGCTGATGGAGGCAACAGGTGGGCCAATTATATGCCAGTCATACACTGTATACATGTGTTGAGGAGCCATACTGGAACTTGTGATGCACATCTTAATCCCATCAACTGAAGAACAGACAGGATGACCATTAGTTTGTGGCCAACCTGGGCTGCATAATGAATTCTAGGCCATCTAAGCTAAAAGTGGAATCGTGTTATAAAACAAAACAAAACAGTAGCTACAGGGGCTGGAGGAATGGCTCAGTGATTAAGAGTACTTACTGTTCTTGCAATAAGCCAAAGTTTGATTGCCAGCACCAGCACTGGGCATCTTATAACCACCTGAAACTCCAGCTCCATGGAGACCAGACGCCACTAGTCTCCATGGGTACCAGCACACAGAGAAATACATACACATACCTAGAAAACAAAATAAATCTTACAACCAAAACCTAAAAAAGAGTGCATGCCTTTAATCTCAGCACTCAGGAGGCAGAAGCAGGAGGATCTCTGAGTTTGAAGCCAGCCTGGTCTACAGGAGTTCCAGGACAGTCAGGGCTCAGGGAGAAACTGTCTCCATAAGTAAATTAATTAATGAATTAATTAAAAACCTAAAAAGAAATGCTGTTATTCCTGTAGTATGCTTTCTTGGACCACCAGCACCCAATCATAACAACGGGGACATTATTAATTGTGAATGCTTGGCCTTAGCTTAGGCTTGTTTCTAGCTAGCTTTTAAAAACTTAAAATTAACCCATTTCTATACATCTATGTGTTGAACTGAGGCTCATTTGCCTCATCTATATACTATCCATTCTATTTTCATGCTTTCTTCATGTCTAGTTGGCTGGCTGGCTGCTACCTGACTAGACCCGGGTTGTTCACTGGCTGCTGGGTGTGTCCCCCCCCATCCCCCCCACTGGCTGGCTGGGTGTGTCCCCCCATCGCCCCCGCTGGCTGGCTGGCTGGCTCCTCTTTTCTCTCTGCCAGCCAGTCCCATTAGCAGTTCAGCCTCTTTTTTTTTGATTTTTCGAGACAGGGTTTCTCTGTAGCTTTTGGAGCCTGTCCTGGAACTAGCTCTTGTAGACCATGCTGGCCTAGAACTCACAGAGATCCGCCTGCCTTTGCCTCCCAAGTGCTGGGATTAAAGGTGTGCGCCACCACCACCCAGCTCAGCAGTTCAGCTTTTAATTAGACCAATCAGGTGCCTTAGGAAGGCAAAGTAAAACAGCAACACATCTTTACATAGTTAAACAATTATTCTGTAACTACAAACAAATGCAACACATAATTGCACAGTTAAACAGATATTCTATTTCACGACAATCCTTCACAAGTATAAGCGTACCACAGAGCTGCTCTTCATGGCATCATCCCCATTTGCTTAGAGCACTACCAGTCTGGCAATCTCTGCCCCCAGCTACACTTCCACACTTCCACTGCATACACAGAACTGTGTATATAATGTAACAACTAAGGTTTGGAAGAACTATTCATGACGGGCTAAAGAGATGGCTAAGAGCAAGTACTGCTCTTGCAGAGGACTGGAGCACCCACAAGCAGCTCACAAACACCTGCAAGTGCTCCAGGAGACCTGATGCCCTCTCTGGCATCCTCAGGCACCACACACGTGTATAACCTTCCCCCAACACACAATTTTAAGTAAAAATAAATCTTTTTTGAAAATTGCATATCAAAATAAAAGGCCAAAAAGAGCACCAAAATGTTAATGTGTGTTATCTCAGGGTCAGAATTCAGGCTGGGTTTTGTTTAAGCTTTGCTTTGCTGCCAAAATTTTATAGCAAATACACTGTTTTTTATTTAAAAAATTATCTTTATTTGTCGTACGTGTTGGGGGAACATGCATATCATAGTGAATGTGTGAAGATCAAAGGACAACTTTTGGGAGTCATTTTCTATGTATTAATATGGTTGGGTCCCAGGACCAAACTCAGACTGTCAGGATTGTTGGCAAGTATCTTTAAGTCATCATGTTAGCCTCGAAAATATTGTTTTTTAATCCAAAATAACTAATGGCTACTGAAGGGAGGGAGAAGCTGCAGTCACTAGTTGACCTGAAATAACCCCTGTGTGAATGATTTTAGTACCATCACCTTACAGGTATGTTCATGTCCTTCCTCCCCAATTTACCTTTGTATAACCAGGCTCTCCCAACACAAACTCCTAGGCACCACACCTGTCCACGAGCTGTACAGTGGCTAGCCTGTTTAAAGCTGTACCCTACAGTTTTACTTTGTCCTCAGTATTCTCACCTGCCAAGCTTTCTTATACTTACTCACTGAAGCCCAAATTCTGTAATTAATAGGTATGTCCTGTTTCTATTCTATGACTACACTGTTATAGAAAGCACTATAAGCTTTCTATGGAGCACTGATTGGGAAGATGGGTAAACCTATGAATTATCTCCAACATTTCACTTCCCTGTTTTCCCAAAAATATACAAGGTGGGCCCAGTACTCTTGAACGAGCTATCCACTTCAGATCATCATGACTTCAGATCCACTGGCTTACTCTCTGTATATGAATTCACCAGAAATAGTGTCTAAAAACATAACTGCGCACTAGGCAGAATCTAAGTGGCAGTGGCACTTACTGGAAACACCACTGAGGACCTCACCAAACATTTCACTGTTGGTAGAAACTATTACCTCTCCTCATGAGACAACAGCAGAGATTCAAATTTGCCCAAAGCCATAAAGCCAGTCAAATGTAAACTACAACAGGAACATAAAGGGTGGCTGATTCTCAGGTCAGGGCAGGGATGAGTGGGTTTCTCATTGTCTTCCTAAGTGTCCTACAGCCTATAAACTGTGAGGCTAGACCACTTTTTATACCTCAGTCATTTAGGAGTCTGGGAGCTGAATGAGAATGGCCCTATTATTCTCATGATTGGATTAGACATCATAAAATGACTGGCTTCCTTTTCTCACTTGAAAGCCTGGCTTTGAAGCCTGGTGGTGGTGGTGGTGCACATCTTTAATCCCAGTACTTCAGAGGCAGAGGCAGGTTGATCTCTAAATTCAAGGCTAGTCTGGTCTACAGAGCGAGTTTCAGAACAGCCAAGGCTACACAGAAAAACCCTATCTCAAAAAAAAAAAAAAGCCTGGCTTGAGGTACAGTTCTGAGGGGAGCTGCTTAGCTGCTTAGTGTTTGACAGGCCCAGCACACATATAAGCAAATGCCTGGGTGGCTGGTGGTACCACACCTAAGCTCCTGTGGCATGAGGTAGGGGCTTACAGTTAGAGGGTATTGCAAACAGGTAGCAAGTTCAGGATGAGGCAGTGCAGGCAGAGGCTTTGCATGAAGACACCACTCTATCTACATAGGAGGAGCCTCAACCCCTAGACAGCCACCTCACCATGGACTGCCAAAAGGGGAATTCCTGAAAGGGACGAGGGCACAAAAGTAATCAACCCTTCCCCTGGAAAATACCTCATAACCACATGGTGGTTATAAGGCAATGACAGAATGGAGCTGGAGACACCATGTGGGCCCTCCAGTTATCAGGGCTCTTATACAGTAAGCCAGGGGAGTGTGCTGTAAGACTCATTTTTAGCTGTTTTCAGAGAAGTTAGGAAGTTCTGCTCCTTACTTCAAAGCCCCTTTCTAGGCACAGGAAATGGGCTTGGATGGGTAGCATTGGACCTAGAGGGGCCCCTAGTGCAGCTAGGGCTTATTAGAGGGCACAGCAAACCAGAGCCAGAGCTCCCACAAACTGCAGCATCCGCTTTTTTTTTTCCACTACAACTTTCTAAATCAAAAGGCTCAACCCAGTGACGAAAGGACTATACTGGGTTAATATCCGGTTCAGTCTCATCAATGGAGACCTCAGATTTCTGCTAGGGACAGATCTATGGGGTTCTGTGGCAGCTCTACCCAACACAAACCAGGGGATTCTGATGAGGAAAATTCTCTTAAGCTCTGAGAGTCTGGGCTACTAGGTTTAAGGCACCTGCATCTGCCAAGCAGACATGGGAGGGAGACTGACCAGGGAACATAGAGAGAGGTCACAATGCAGCCTGTGGACAAACAAGATGGGTTAAATGACAAAACCTAGGAACCAGCTCCCCCAGAGCAAGGTACACACCAGCAACAAGAAATTCTTTCCCCAAACCCATGCCCGACTAGGAAGATTAAGTTCCGTGGAGAAATAGCTGGCTCCCATCTGGGCAGGAAACACAAAATGTTCATGGAACACTCTGTCATTCAGAAAGAAAAGTGTTCAGGAAGGATGGGAACAGATGGATGTCAAGGTGAAAATGGTGTCATGAACCCAATCAACACAGTGGAGCATGCAAATAACTAAATAACAGATTAAAATTGGCAGGGTCATGTGTCTCTGTGTGTGCGCACACATGTGCATGCATGCATGTACATATATATAAACATATATATGTGCATGCACACATGCATGATATATACACATGCATGCACATAAACATTACATTCACCAAGATGACTCAGCAGCTCACGCCTGATTCCTAAAATTCACATGGTAGAAAAAAATGACTCCCACAAGCTGTCTTCTGACTGCCACATGCAAGCCCACACGTAATAAATAAATGTAATATAAAAAATAATAACAAAGGCTGGGGATACAGCTCAGTGGTAGGCCACTTGCCCTAGCAGGCACAAGGTCCTGGGTTCCATCTGCTGCCCCTTGGATAAATAGGCAGACAGACATAAGATAGAACCCTAAGTTCACATTGGTAGTAAACATGACAGAGAGCACCAGAGTCTTGACTAAATTGAAACAAGGAAAGGATCACGCAGCAGGCTGTGACCACATGAGCCTCCTTAACAAAGGAACAGACTAGAGCTCTACATCATCACACAGGGTGCATCAAGACAGGCCATCACACACGAAATCTTACTACCAAAGACACAGATCGAATCTACTATGAGAAATCTCAGACAAACTCGGTGTGAGAGAGCTGTACGGAGCAGAGGTCTGTCATTCAAGATCAACAGTGTCACAGTCCTGAAAACTGAGAACTGAGGAACTTTTCCAGGGGGCCAAAAAAACAGAGCAATAAAGACAATGACTGTGATCCAGATCCTGTGATAGCAAAGGGACAGTGTTGAGGTAGAGTGGTCTGGTGGTACAGGTCAGTGGTAGAGCATTTGCCTAGCAAGCAAGAAGCACTGGGTTTGATCCTGAGAACTCTCCCCCATCCCCTTTAGGATCTCAGGACTAGATGTCAGTCAAGATTCCTGTTAACTTCTTAATCATTATGGTTAAATCTCCTTTTGGGTATCTGTTTGTTTATTTGTTTGTTTGAAAAGCACATTCTGGAAGAATCTGCAGGAAGAGAGAACCTTGTGTCAATAACAGAACTGTTCGGTGCTGCAGGGGTGCCTCAGTGGTTAGGAGCACTTACTTATTAACTCACATGGAGCAGCTCACAACCATCTTCAACTCTAGTTCCAGGGATCTGACACCCTCTTCCGGTCTTTGCATGCATGTGGTGCATAGAAATTCAAACAAGCACATATACACACATGTAAAATAAATATTTTAAATTATTTTTACATACTACTCAAATATATCACATTTTGTCTTACGATCCATCTAAAATGTTTGTTTTGAAATGCAAGTTTGTTCTAAAAGAACTGAAATCTCTGGGAACAATATGAGCAGAACTCCATGTACCCCAATGCAATTTCATCCCTAGGGAACAGCTGAACAGACTCATCGACATGCACACTCGCACAGCAGGGATGCCAGTTCAAGCATACCCACCTGCTGCTTCAGAAAACTCTGGCCACAGGACAACCAGGCACAGCTCCCTTTGCATGCCACTTCTACGAGTAAACTTGAAGATGTTTACATGAACTACATTCATGGTGTTTCCTAATCATTTCACGTTTCAAACTTTTTTGGGTTCGTGTTGGTTGAGTCCTGGTGACTAAACTGCAGTCACCAGGCATGGTGGCAGGTATTTTTACCCCATAAGTCAGTCACCTTACTAGCACTAGGATTCTCTTTATAACATATGTCATTAGTGAAACTTGTGCCTACTCTGCCCCTTGTAAAGGCTATAATTTTTTATTAAACAACTTTACATGGTATCATGAATTCTAAGACTATTTACATCATGCTATGGCAAAATTAACTACACAATAAATTAATAAAATCACCTTTATAGACAGGTAAGTACACTCCACTAATGGCATTCTCATGGTACACACAGATATTCTTTAAAAGGGTGGAAAAAGAAACCATCTTGTTTAACCTCAAGTCAGTCATCTCCAATAACTCAGAAGCATGGGGATATCCTGAGTGACTGAAAAAGAATGGGAAAGGCACCACCCTTGAAGGCCTACACTAAGCTCTACTCCTGCCGCCACAGAACCAGGGACAAGCCCGGCCACCGTGCCCACAGCAGTGCAGGACTAGAGAAAGGAAACACAGGCAGCACAGAGCACTGGTCCTTTGGTTCCATCTCAAAACAACAGACAACAAGCCAAGCAGCTGAAACTCAATCCCAGACAGCTTCCTAATCCCTAAAAGGGCCCCTGCTCAGATCAACCAAAGAACACAGCAATCACCAGGCCCACACAGGTTCTCTGCTTTACTGAACCAACCATTAAACTGTTAAACTTCACATTCAATTAACAGAGTGTCATACCATTTGCTGGAATATGAGATTCTCTTTAACTTTTTCAATAGTATTTAGGAATGAAATTAAGTATATTTGAGACCAAAGGGTCAAGTATTTTATATACCAACAAAGACAACATTCTTTATGGTTTCTATATCAAAAATCCCTACCAGAAATAATCTTATATCCAGACACTGTATTTATAGTTATAACAGAGAAACAACTATCCTTGAAAAGACTACAAACAGCAAAGAGATCATTTGGAGAGCAGAACCTGGAAATCCAGAGTTCAAACCATCTCAAAATAAAAGGAAACGGAAAAAGTGACAGAAAGAAAAGAGAGTGAGCTAAAAGAGTACTCTATAGAAGTGCAGCCCTGACTCAGTCATTACGTTCTTCACCTCAGCCTTCTCAAGAGCCTGTGTTCACTGAAGAAAACAGAAATTAACATGGTGACAGAGGTGTGCAGAAGTAAATTAATGTCATTTCCCTTTATCACTCTTGACTTAATGGTTCAAAAATATTTTTCCAACAGAACAAGAATGGCAACATAGTCAAGGCTGGGGCGGTGGTGCACACCTTTAATCCCAGTACTTGGAAGGCACAGGTAGGTGGGTCTCTGTGAGTTCAAGGCCAGCCTGGTCTACAGAGCGAGTTCTAGGACAGGCTTCAAAGTTACAGAGAAACCCTGTCTCAACCTCTCCCTCCCAAAAAACCTACTCAAACATGATTTACCTCAGAAGGTACATGTCTAATGACACAGCTCACAACAGTCTTCTGGTAAGCGGAACAATTCAATGAAAAGTCTGCTTTCCAACACACAGCACATACCTGAAGCATCAGCTCTGAATGTGCCATCTATTTTACTGTTTTAATTAGCACTAATAAGTTAGCAGGGCTAATAACACTAAAATTAGATCTGTGGTGTTTAACTGGTGGTGATTGGGCAATGATCTTGAACACAAACCACAAGAGCCAGAGACAGACTGGCAGGTGCTTCTGCAGGCCTTTTCCCTTGCAAGTACAGACTTGGCTCTGCCCAAGGCTGGTATAAATTAAGCACAGTAGAAATTAGCAACAGCTTCTCAGAGGAAGGGCCAAGGGCATGGCAACACACAGGTGCTATACTCGAAAGCAGAGCCTCCCGGGCACAGGCTTCTTCACCTTCACAGGTTTACCACAGCCTGGGAAGACATGGTCCCTGCAGAAATTCTGAATTTCAAGAGTGAAGGTTGGGAGTGGTAGGAATTTCACTGAGACCAAAAAGCTTTGGGCCCTGCATGTACCATTCACTACAGATTCTAATCTATAGACAGGAAGCTTCCCACTCACCTACCCAGCATAGTAGTGAGGGCACAGGGACAGTAAGGAGACATTTGTCTGAAGTGGTACTGGACTTCAACATCTGCATATGATCTCTCAATCCCCCTGCTGTCCCTGCAGGCTTACCCACTGTCTGTCATCGTTTTTCACAGGATGGCACCTGAGATCACAGGCCTCTGAAGGAATGAAGGCCAGTCACTCAAACCTTCAAAGGTCCAGGTTACAGACTAGCAGACCTCTCTGGCTTGCATTCTATTCTATGCTGGGGCAGGGAGGGGCTCTTTCAGCCAGCCCTTCCACTTTGTTTCATGGTAAGTCCCTAGTCACATCATGGAAGTCCAATATACTATTTATTTTATTGTAGCCCTGAGGCTTTCTATAATAAAGTCATTACTAAGGAAGCAAATTAGCATGAGCCTAAAGCCAACCCCCAAAGTCCCTCTTAAAATTCAAGTTAATCTTCCCTAGTGCCAAGTGAAATCTGAACAAATCTAAACATTCTAATTCCTACAAATCTTAAGATTCTTAATACTTTAAACCAGAGTGAAAAGAAGCCAGCCTCCCAAGTCAACAGCAAAACAAAATCAACAGTGCCAAACCAACTTCTGACTTCTTCCCTCTTCCAGCTTCTCACTGGCTCAGACTGGTAGCCCAGGCCAGAACCTTACAGTGGAAGATCCAACAGCCCTGCAGATGACTCCAGGATGTGCCCTGGCCTTGCTGCAATGGAAAGGAGCTCTTCCTACCTTGTCCTCATACAGAGCATGGGAGAGTAGCTCCCATGAGGAACAGGCTTCTCACATGGGTGGTAATTTCATAAACAGCTTGGTTCTTCACTCTCCAAAGAACCAACAATTCCAGATCCTAAGAAAAAAAAAATGCCTCCTGAAGCAAACTTTGAGCTGGGCATGGCGAGTACATCAGTAATCACAACACTCCAGAAAATAAGGCAGGAGGACTACCATGAGTTCCAGGTCAGTTTAAACCATAGTGAACCTTGACTAAAAAAACTCAGAGGGATGACAGGCAGCATGTCTGAATCCCAAAGACAAAGCACAAAAACATGTAAACATGGGAATCATGGAGTTAAGTATTCCTCTAATTAAAACTAGAAACGACACCCACAGCAGCTTATATTCTAAGTCAGGGCGGACTGTGTCCTTATGTTTATTGATTATTTTACCTTAAAGACTCCAGGCTAAGGATTAAAAAAAAAAGCAATGCTGCACTCACTTGTGGTGTACAGCACCACAGCCTTCACACAGCGTATATACACCTATGGCGCACAGCACCCCACTGTATATACTCTGAGCTTTACTGTGACTTGAAAGCATGGTTAAAACCTATCTTGAGTCCTAAATTGGGGGTCGGGGGAAAGCCTCCCACTTGTCAACAGCTCACAGACTGTCAGGGTCCAATGCCCCAACATAAAACTACTTTTCCCTAACTGAACCAGTGTGGAGGCGCAGGGAGGTGAGGGTGGAGATGAGACACAGTTCACACAGCAATAACGGAAGGGAGTCTGAAGATCACCTACGTTTATTATTCAAACACCTTTTATTCCCCCAGGTAAACTAAGGTGGAAGCTCATTAATATTCTCTTTCTGGGATGCGGGAGTACAGTCACACCTGCAACTGGTCACCAGCTTGGAATCCACACCTCTTCCCAGGGGAATTACATAATAACAAAAGAGAAGGAGCAGCCCATCCTGAGACTTTTGTAGCCACAGGTGGTCTGGCAGGATAGTAACTGCCTTGAAAACTAACCATGGCCGGAGAACTTGGCTGTCACACCATGTAGAAAATATGGCTCTACAACAAATCTGTCCCTCATATAGCCAGCAAGCATCTGACTTCAATGGGCATGATGACTCTGAAACTGTGCTGATTCATACTTTAGATCATAATTAGCATTTTTACAAATCCATAATGTTCTTAGCCGAGTTTCTTGCCTTGAAGGTTTATTAGTAGTAAGAGTGTCAACATACTCCAGCAATAGGGATCACTCAGAATCTCAAATCTGTCCACCTTCACTGCCCAACACTTATCAACAAGTTCTTCCTGAGATCTGATAGTATGGAAACCAGGGTTACAGCGGTGACCAAGAACATCAAGGCCCATGAACCTGTTGAATGAGAGGCCTGGGGCTGGCAGCACAGAGCTGCTGCATGAAAACAGTCATTAGCCAGTCTGCTGGAGAAGTGCTGGACGGACAGGAAGCAGGTTCATGATGCAAGACAAATGTTTTCTGAGCACCTACTAAGTGTCACACTGATATGATCTTACTATGTAGCTCTAAAAAGACCTTGAACCCTCAGTCCTCCTGTCTCTGCCTCCCAAGTACTGGGATTATAGGGGTGCGCTGCCAGGACCCTCTTTACACACTTCAGTAGCTGGAAGATGGCTCAATGGTAAGAGTGTGCACTGCTTCTCCAGAGGACCCAAGTTCAGTTCCCAACATCCATGTGGGGGTGGCTTCACAACTGCTGGTAACTCCAGCTCCAGGGAAATCTGACTTTCTCTTCTGACCTCTACATACACACTCAGACACATATACACATAAACAACAAAAAAAATCTTAGGGATAGAGAGGTGGCACAGGATTAAAGAACTTCTTGTTTGGAAAATACATATGGAGACAGATAATGGAGTTGCATTTTCCAAATCTCACTGTTTGTTTAACCCTGAAACTGTATTGTCTCACATAAAAATGTAGTAGCCTTGTCTTGCATGAATAAATAGAGAACAGTATTTAGAAGCAGAAAATGTTAATATGTTGAGTTATATTTTAGCCCTACTTAACAAAATAGTCAGTAAAAGGGAAACATGGACAATACGGCTTGGACCTGTTCATTGGAAGTGGTCACAGGATGCTTCCAACACTTAAAATACTGAATGGAATATTTCAGGTTTGACAAACAGATGAATCTCTTAAAAATAATCTGAAATCAGCAATCACAGAGGGCACGCCTGCAATCCCAGCACTGAGAGAGACTGAGGCAGGAGAACTGCTACCAGTTTGAGGCAAGTATGGGCTATATAAAACCATGTCTTAAAACAACTAAGAATATGCCAGGTGGTGGGTGGTGGCACAAGCCTTTAATCCCAGCACTTCAGAGGGAGAGGCAGGTGGATCTCTGTGAGGTCGAGGCCAGCCTGGTCTATAGAGTTCAAGGACAGTCAGGGCTACACAAAGAAGCAGTGTCTCAATTTAAAAAAAAAAAAAGTATACGTAGATCATGAGAAAGAAACTTTCACTCCATCCTTTCAAAAACCCGTTAGCAATCTCAGACCTCAGGCAAAAGGCAGAAGTGTCAGCACTGAAAACAGTTGGGGGGTTTCACTCGGTCAGTTGTTTTTTTGTTTTTTTTTTCTCCTTCAGGCTGGTCTTGAACTAAAGCAATTCTGCCTCATTTTTGGGTGCTGAGATCAACTGCTGTTAGCCACCATTCACAGGTAGGCTCTAGACGTAAGCCCTAGCACTGAAAATAAAACTAAGTTATTTTATCTTTTGTGCCTCAAAACACATTATTAGGAAAATAACAATGACAAGCCACAGAGTAAAAGTAAATATATTAATACATAAATACATATTACATCTGATAAAGGTTTAATATTATTCCAAGTATTACACAGTAGCCAACCAACACAAAAAATGTTAAGTACCAACAGGGAAATGAAGACTGAAACCAGAATGAGATACCATTTCTCTCCACCACATGCCTTTTCTTCTGAAGACAGGTTTCTTATAGTCCAGGCTGGCTCTACACCTACTATGTGCCCTTGACCTTGAACTCCTGATGCTTCTGCCTTCCTAGTGTCCCACCACACCTAACAATTCATTCCCTCTTTCTCTCTCTCTCTCTCTCTGCCCTCCCCCCCCCCCCCCCCCCCCCCCCGCCTTGTTCACTTTCGAGACAACATTTCTCTACGTAGCCTGGACCCTTCCGGCTGGAACTCACTCTGTAGACCAGGCTAGCTTCAAATTCACGGAGATTTGCCTGCCTCTTCCTCCTGAGTGATAGAATTAAAGGTGTGCACCACCACTGCCCAACAGCAAACAGTTTTAATTACAGCACACAGAAGGCAGAAGCAGGCAGATCTGTGAATTCCAGGTCACTTTGGTCTACAAATCGAGTTCCAGGCCAGCCAGGGATACACAGAAAGACCCTGCCTAGAAAAACAACAACAACAAACAAACAAACAAAACAAAAACACCTGGGGCTGGGGATGTAGCCACTTGGTAAGTATTTGTCCACCATGCATAAAGTCCTGGGTTCAAACTTCAGCACTGCATGAAACCAGACATGGTAGCCCAAGACTATCATACAACACCTGGGGGGAAAGGGCAAAAGGAAAAAAAAAAAAAGGATCACCATTAGCTACCTGGGGCCTCGCTGACAACACCAGCTGACCTAGAACTCACTCTGTAGACCAAGCTGGCCTCAATCTCACAGAGATACATCTGCCTCTCCTGTAGGGAGTGCTTGAATTGCAGGCATACACTACCACAAGGGCACTTAATGTGCTTCTTCTTCCCTCATTAATCAGGGAAGCATACACAGTGTTTGCTGCCAATCCAGATGAAGGAAAATTACAACCCAGAAAATGCCCCTATCATTACTGTGAGGATACAGAGAAAAATGAGTATTTATTTTAGAGACCAAATGCTTTTACACACAATTCACACAGGGCAGATGTAGTGTCTCCTCCCCACACTCAAGAGGTAGAGGCAATAGGATAAGGAGGTCAAGGCTAGCCTCCATCAAAACTTGGAGGCCAGTCTTGAGTAAAAAAGAAATATATAAGCAGTACACTGTGCCTTGTTCAGTCATTCTGTAGCTATGAGCAATGTGGCTCAGCACTGGGCTAACCACCACGGCCCTGGATTATTTTCCCCCTCAGACAGGATTTCTCTATGTAGCCCTGGCTGTCCTGGAACTTGTTTTGTAGACCCGGTTGGCCTCGAACTCACTGAGATCCACCTGCCTCTGCCTCCTAAATGCTGGGATTAAAGGTGTGTGCTGCCCAGTAAAACCCTGGAGGGGGCGGGGGGGGTGTTAAGCCTGTCTTTTCTGGTCTGTCTGATTTGACTCCCTCAAATAGTAACTTTTAGTAAATCAAGTTTAAAAAAAAAAAAAAAGATGCAGAACTCCTCTAAGGTAAAACATAAAAGCAAAACCCTGATCCAGGAACTGAAGAGATGGCTCAGTAGTTAAGAACACTTGCTGCCCTGTGAGAGGACTGTAGTTGGGTTCCCAGCAACCACACCAGGTGACTCATGAATGCTTGACCTGACCTGCCTGGGCACTCAATCACACACAACATACATACATACATACATACATACATACATACATACATATAAACAAATACCTTAAAAATTCTTCCATTCAGCCAGGTGGTGGTGGAGCACGCCTTTAATCCCAGCACTAGGGAGGCAGAGGCGGGCGGGTCTCTATGAGTTTGAGGTCAGCCTGGTCTACAAGAGCTAATTCTAGGACAGGTTCCAAAGTTACAGAAAAACGCTATCACAAAAAAATTAATTAATTAATTTAAAAAATTCTTCCATCCAAATACTTTATTTCAGAATTTTCCATATAATGGGATGGTAGAACCCTACACATGTGCAAAATTAGGGACTCCCAGGTTTGCAAAACAAGTCAGTCTCCCTACAATCAACAATTTTGTCACTCTTCTGAATGACAATAAAGGTTTAGCTAACACAAATATGGCAGCAGTGTTATGTAGGAAAATAATATTTTCTGAGCATCACAAATGGTCCACTGATCCAAAAGATAAACTAAGCACAAACACTTTAGGCTTTGTGTATAAAAGCATAAAAGTAGAATTTCTCAGCTTGATCCAGCTGTTTTCGTAAAATGGAGTCTTTCTCTTGGTGGGCTTAACTTGGGGAGCTAGGATACAGTTTCCAAGTTTGTTGTCTCATGTCCAAGAATAAGGAAACTGCAACATGGAGCAAGCAGAATGAATGGCAGTTTTATTAAGGAAGCGTGAGAAAGAACTCCCAAGCATGGGAAGGGCTCTAAAGGAGGAATACTGTCCGGCTGCCCTGCCCAGTGGGCTTTTATAGCTTTTATAGTAGTAATCAGAGGGAGACTGAGGTCATCTTTAGTGAGATTGGTCATTTTTGAGCAGAATATCAGGTGCCGAAAGAGGAAAGAAGTTCTGAGTAATGCCCATTCAAGGGAGGTCCCCAGTGCTCCATGACTAGTTTATGATCCACAGAGGCTCTGTCCTCACTGCCTAAGAGAATCAGCTCCTGCATGAAGCTGAATATATTGGCTCATAGCTGTAATCCCTGCAGAGACAGGATCTTGGGTTCAAGGCCAGCCTGAACAACAGAGACCCCCATCTAAAAACCAGACAAATGGGAGTGGTTACTGTCGTTCACAGGTACAGTGCTTGTGTAGCACACACAAAGTTCTGGACCGGCCATGGTGGCACAGGCCTGCTGAGGAGGAACAGGCAGGAGCATGGGAGGTCAAGGTCATACTCTCCCAATACAACAAACTTTAGGTCAAATTGAGCTATGTGGAATTGTCACAAAAAAAAAAAAAAGTTTTTTCAGCATATCTTCTAGGCTCAGCAGAGTGACACCATCATTAATCCCAGCACTCAGGAGGCAGATGTCGAGTGGATCTCTCAGTTCAAGGCCAGCCTGGTCTATATAGCGCTTTCTCAAAAATATAAAAAATAAAAAACAGAACCTTCACAATCAGCAGTTCTATGAGACGAAAACACATTTTCTCTTTTCTCATCTTTCCAAGTTCCCACTTTACTAGACACAGAATTAAGCAATAGGTTTAAACGCCTATAAATTACGGTGTTCAGAACACCTGGACAGAGAAAAAACAGTTCTGCGCACTGGTACTTATTACAATGTCTTTGACTTTTTATTAAAAATGACAAAGAATTGTGCCCACTAGCATACAGAGATTAATTTACAGCCCAATTCTGTGATCACTTTCTGACCACTCCACGGTGGCTACTCCACTGCACAGCTCATCTCCGTAATTAGGCCACTCCCTACCTCAAAGAGCTATTGCTAACTGATGCAGCTAACTAAGGCACCTGGGAACAGCATCCAGGCTCCTTCCATAGGCTGTGTCAGTGTCACGAAGAGGAACAATGCCCTAAGGCAACCAACTGCTTACTCAAGCTAACAAAGAGAAGGGGGAAAGTGGGGAATCCGAGAAGGGCCAACTCTCTGAATTATTTAAAGTGCCACCCATGCTGGGGGAAACTGAATTCGTGGGAGGATCCCATTTGAACGCTCCTCACACAAAGGCACCATATACAAAGTCATGAATCACAAGGTTCTGTTCTTTTCACTTCACATCCACTAAGCTGGGACTGGAGGGAAAGTGCAATAGGCCCTGTTTGCTGCTGAAAAGTAGGATGAGGTGAGGGGCTGGAACTGGAAAAAAGCAAAACCCCTCTCTACATATTAAAATTTAAAGATGACCCCAGGGCAAAAGATGAAACCAAGACAGATAACATCCCAGGGACACACAGACCATCCTTGGCATTCTTTTCTTTTATCAGACAGACATCAGTGTAGATTCCAAGTCTTGAATGCCAGGCCAATGTCCTCAAGCAACAGCACCTCAAAAGGCAGGGAACCACACACAAATCCTTTCCCAAACTTACAGCAGCAGAGTTTTCCCAGGGAATAGGGAGGAGTTCTTGGGCTAGGGTGGAGCTCTCTGGTAGAGAGCTTGCCTAGGCTCTATCTCCGCAGCACCACAGAAAAGGGCAAAAGGGTCTAGTTCATGTAACCTGATATCAGAAAGTGAGTTTATTCTACAGTCCACAGGGGAGAAGACCCAACAAGTTGTCACCTAAGTGTGAATGGTGCTCAGTCCCAGTGCAGTTTAGAGCAGTTGGCCATCTGAGTCAGGAACAGCAACAAATGTAAGAGGCTTTGGGCCCAGCTCTATGCCAAGCCCTTTTATACCCACATTCCAATTTAATTATGACAAGCACATAGAGAAGTAGTCTCCTCCATGGACAGGTAGGGGAAGGGAGAACGAAGTGCCCTCAAAGTCAGGGCTGACTGGAACAGAGGTATAGCTGCCACCTCAACTAAAGCCTCCACAGCTGGGCATGCAGGTCCTACTCATCTCCTGCTAGTCCCTTACTATTTCCTGCCCCAGGGCCCCTGCATGTCCTGGTCCTCCAGCACCACAACCGCCATCCACAGACTGATGAGTGACAGTATCACATTCAGCTTTCAACCAGGCTCTCTGGTTGACCCCAAGATCTTGAAATTTCTCTTGCATGAATCTATCTCTATCAGAATAAAACACAAAACCTTCTCCTAGAAGGGACCACAGGGGCAGAAATACTCTGCCCTCCCCACTTCTAAGATATCCCACAATGAAAGTGCACAAGAGGGATGCTACAAAATGACCTGCTGACTAAATGAATGAAGTCTCTCTACCTGCCTAGGTCTCTCTACCTAGGTCTGCTGATGACTGACTGACTTGGCCCTTCGGGACATACTGTCTTCCATTTCTATGTGTTTCTTTTTTTTGTTTTTTGAGACAGGGTTTCTCTGTGTAACAGTCCTGGAACCAGCTCTGGACACCAGGCTGGCTTCAAACTCATAGGCCTGCCACTACCTCCAGAGTACTGTGACTTAAAGCAACACCACCACCACCCAGCTTCTATGTGTTTCTTGCAACTGATCTTGCCATCATCCATATGACATGTGTGTCTGAGACATTATAATTCTTAACTCTGGGCAAGGGAATGGCTCAGTCTGGCTGATACACCATCTTTGAAATGAAGCTGCAGTCAGAACTGACCACATCTGGGAACAAGACAGGCATGCATACTCCAACTTACTGAGCCATTTTCTAAATACTTTTTGTCTTAGTGATCTACAAAAAACAAAATGTTAAAGGCAAGTCCTGGGACCTGATGAATTACTGTGACTTCCCTGATAGCTCTTGACTGACTGGAGGCCTCTCTGCCCACGCCTACCCTGCTGGCTTCTGATTAGCCCTTATCTACTTAGCGTCACCTCTACTGCTATCCCTGACAGACCTCAGCAGCTCTCCATGCCTTACTGTTTTCCTCTGAATGGTGGTATATCCCTCCCCTTTAACAGTCACAAAAGCCAAATCAAGGGGACCAGGTGAGTCAGCAGCATCTTGGCCATTGTGGTTTTGGATTGTCACTCTCCTGAAGAACTCTAGAAAGACATGGCAAGAGAGCTCATCCCACTCCTGGCTGTCATGATCCTGACCAGTCAGACAGAAGCAGATCCACCTTTCAAACGACCAAAGACCAACCAGCTCACTCCAAATCTAACACCTTCTTTATAGAAAGCAAGAACTCTGCAGAGAGAGAACCAAAGACATGGCCCACACCCTGACAGCAGGTGAACTGTTCCTTCTATAATCCAGCCTACCTCCAAATACAGGGCTGTATGCAAAGACATCTGTCCAGAATTTGGGAGCTGGAGGAAGAAAGATCAGAAGTTCAGTTCATCCTTAGCCACAGATCAAGTATGAGACCAGCCTACGCTACAAGAGACCATGTCCCAACAGAACACAACCTGTGAACCTGAGTTGGAAAGGGAACATGGCGGGGAGGAGAGATGTCTTAACAGGAGAAGGTACTGAACTTTCTAAAGTAGAATAATGCATATACCCCCACAGTGTTTCCTCCAGAAAACACAGTGTTAAGTAATGGAGACATTCAGAAGGCATTTTGAAGACAGTAACAACAAAAGGGTTTTCCTGCCATAACAGACTAAAAGAGATCTGGACATTTATTTCCAGTGTTTATTAGAAAAAAAAAATCTATTTGAATACGTAAAACATGTACTTTCTGTATAATCTTCATTTCTTTTTTTTTTTTTTAGAATTCAGTATCTTTTTAGAATATCAACAAACTAGCAGCATTCCACATACTAAATCATTCATTAGCCTGACTGAGGTATAATTTGTTTGTTTTGTTTTGGGAGACAGGGTTTTTCTTGTAGTTCTGGCTGTTCTGGAATTCGATTTGTAGACCAGGCTGGACTCAAATTCACAGTGATCTGCCTGCCTCTGACTCCTGAGTGCTGGGACTAACGCCATGTGCCACCATTGCCTATCAAGGTATAATCTTTTTTTAACACAAAGAAAGGCCTGCAATCCCAGATACTGAAAGAGTATAGGCAAGAGAATTGAAAGTTCAAGGTTTGTCTCCAAGCTAGAGTGAGTAAAACCCTGACCTGTCTTGATCTCCCTACTTTTTATTACATTTATTTATTTGTTTGTTTCTTTATTTATGGTATGCCATGGGGAGATTATAAAAGTCAGAGCTCCTTCCTCCACATGGAATCAAACTCAGGTCATGAGTTTTACTCAGTGAACCCTCAATTCTCTCTCTCTCTCTCTCTCTCTCTCTCTCTCTCTCTTTCACACACACACACACACACACACACACACACACACACACACATACACACGAGGAAAACCAAATACTTCCACAAAATTATTTGGTCAAATCAGGAGGGATCTGAACAACTGGTTCTTTCTTGTCTTTCAAACACGCGCCACAAACCAAACTTTCCTTGGGACTAAGCAGACCAAAACAGGAAAACCATTCCCCATTTCCTTTCTTCAACTGTCAAAGAAGCAGAGAAAAATTGGTTGAAATGGCAAAACAGAACTTCAAATAGTAAAATATCAGTAGCGTGCTGTTAGCCCTGACCGCCTGCGTGCAGCGCCATTCTCCAAGGGTTCCTGTTTTAACAACTGGCGGAGGTCAACAGCCCTGCACATCTTGCCAAACGAAGGGACCATCAGATCGTACTTTATACCTGCATCTGTGAGCAGCTCAAGCCCATTCTCCTTTAAAGGACCTGGTCAGCCTGGAAGTCCTCTAAGCTCTGAAATTCCTCTAGTCAGAGAGTCATAAATAAGATCAAAGTTTTCTCCAGAAGAGAGGGTATATCAACACTGCAGGTAAAAGTGATAAGAAACATTCCTCAGGCTGTGGAGAAGGGCTTCAAGAAAGGATACCTTATGTCCCAAATACCTTCTCTCCTTCCTCTTCTTTTTCAATTCTCAGCCCCTAAAAGTAGGGATTGAAGCCAGGGCCTCACACATACTGGATGAGAACTCTAACGCTGAATTATAGCCCCATGTGTTTTTTAAAAAGTTTATTTTTTTATTTATGTGTAGAATGTGTATTCACGAGTGCATGTGTGTGTGTGTGTGTATGTGTGTGTATGAATGTGCTATAAGTGTGAAGGTACCTAAGAAGGCCAGAAGAGGACTTGAGATCCCTTAAAGAGTGTTAGAGGCAGTTGAGAGTCTCCCCATGTAGGTGGGTGCTAGGAGTCAAAATCAGGTCCTCTGGAAGAGCAGCAAATGTTCTAACTGCTGAGCCATCTGTCCAGTTTCAACTTTGTTTTGGAACACGGGGTCTCACTAAGTTGTGATATACTCTGGGAGGAATGATGTCTCTTAGTCCTAGGGCACATGGTCATAAGGGCTACAAATGGAGTCAAAAGCAAGGACTAGTAAGGTGCAGGGGGAGAGGGATATCTGGGAGAAAGGTCAGGTCTGCCACTTTCCACTGTACCAGAAAAACAGACCAGTCACCATTTGGAAATATACTAGACTGAACTACGGTTGATATACAGCCTACAAGATACAATTATTTAAATTTATTTATTTTTATTTGCATTGACGCCAAGGGTGCTGGAGCCCTCGGAACTGGAATTACAGGCAGCTGTGAGCTGTCATATGGGTGCTGGGAATTGAACCCCAGTCCTCTGGAAGAACAGTCAATGCTCTTAACCATTGAGCCATCTCTCCATCCCCTACAAGATACAATTTCATTTGGTTCAACTTTATGTTCTTTATGTGGATTGATATAGTGACAGTCACCTTTAATCATAGCACTCAGGAGATAGAAACAGGCAGATCTCTGCAAGTTCTGGGACAGCCTGGCCTACATAAAGACCCAGTCTCAAAATAAGAAAAAATAATTTTTTTGTATATGTATAGGTGTTTTGTCTATGTGCGCATGTCTGTGGGCCATGCATGTGCATACCTGGTACATTCAGCAGTCAGAAGAGGGTGATGGATCTCCTAGAATCAGAGTTACAGATGGTTGTGAGCTACCATGTACCTGCTGGGAATTGAACACAAGGCCTCTGGAGCAACCAGTGCTCTTAACCACTAAGTTATCTCTCCAACCCTCTAAGCTCTTTTTAAGTTTTTGAGACAGGGTCTATGTAGTCCTGGATGTCCTGGAACTCACCATTGCCTCACTATATAGACCAGACTGAGCTCAAACTCACTGAGATCCTCTTGTTTCAGCCCCCCTAAGTGCTGGGATTAAAGGCATGTGCTACAATACACATCTTAAGTTCATTTTTATAACCATCTCAAATAAGGTTTTTATATCTGAAGACACATAAACCCTTACATTCTCTAGACTGCCTCAACCTTTGAGAAAGCTTTACCATAGCACAGTTGAAAACCAGACATTTGAAAAACTAAGTTCATTAACAGAGAAGGCATGGAAGGAGCTAGTGAGATGGCTCAGCAAAGAACAACACTTGCTGCTTTGGGGGAAGAACCAGGCTTGGTTCCTAGTGTCAACATGGGGACTCATAACCATCTGTAACTCCAGTTCCAAGGGATCCAATGCCCTCTTCTGGTCTTCATAAGCATTGCATGCATGTGGTGCACAGACATACATGCAGGCAAGACATCCAAACATCAAAATAAAAATCTTCTTCTAAAAAGCAAGATAAATAAAACGGCCAAATAGCTAAATGTAACTGGTTATACAGATCCTAAGACTCCTTCTTTTTACTGATTCTCCCCACCCCCTCTGCCCGTCTCCGGTGCCAGGCATCAAACGGGGATCTTGCACAATGCAAGGTGCCACTCTACCACCCAACCACACCCCAGCCCTGCTGTTCCTATTCTGTACCAATGCACTTGAATCCACAATAGATCTGCTCTCTCGCATACTTCGAAGAAGCTACTAATGAAATTCCAAGTTTCCTCTTGCAGTGACACAGGATTTGGGATTCTAAGTGTGGTGGCAGCACAGGGGATCCACTGACCTGAAATCGACCACTGAGGAATCTGAAGTCAGTAAGTTGAATTTCTGTTGGAGAGTCTGGCTTCTATCCTTTCTTATCAAAAGAGTGATCACCATGGAGATACAGGGGCTATATAGACACAGACCATAAACACCCAAAAGGACAAAAAGAGGATCTGACTGGATGATGCCTCTAGGTTTAAACCCATCAATTCACACCCATTTTCCGAGAATCTTATATCCTATTCGCTAATGAGCTCTCTTCTCAATTAATTCCACTAATTAGTTCTCTATTCTTGTTCAGCCAGAATTCCTGTCCTTTTACTTAGTAAGCCTAACAAGCCACAAAAATTATACATCCCTAGTGGGCTCACCAAGTCAGTCAGGACAATCTCATGTTGGTTCTTCCATCTTCCCAGATGAGGCTGACAGTACGAAACACCAACATCTAATCATCAAGTGAAACCAGCTTTAAAAACTAATCAGGAGAGAACCTTCCACTGTCTCTCTGGAAATTTCTCTGCCAGTTCAGAGTTGCCAGGTCAACAGGGCACAGCAGCATTTACTACTCCTATCACAGAGGCACCCATCCCAACCATCCAGAATCGGCCCCACCCCAACAGCATCTTCTCATTTTTCACCATGGGGTGAAGTTTTCTCCAGAACTCCAAGACCACGCTAAGGCAGACAAGTCGCATCCCTTAAACCTTTTCCCTTCTGTCCCACAAACTACCTGTAACAAATTTTATTTCTTTATTTCGAAGACTGGGCGCCCGCTATGGAGATGAGAACCTTTAAAGGGGCACTTATGGCTCTCCATTCCTTAGAACCCGATGAGGCTGGGGTTCGTGTCCATTTTACAGAGGAGAGAAGCTGAGGGCCCAAGGTCATACAGGACATCTGACCTCAGTGTCCTCTGCCCTTAACCCTCACGCAGCCTTTGCCTTCTCATCAGCCTCCCTTCTGTTCCGGGAAAGGCTCGTTTGCTCCCCAGGCTGTCTCCCCCCTCTAAAGGGCGGGCCTTGGAGGAGAATCGCTACCCATTCCGTCTCTTCTCTTAGCGCCCCCTCCCTTCCACCTGGCACCGTTTCCCCAAGGCCCCTGTCACAGCACCTCCTCCAGGGCCAATTCAAACTTCCCATCGGTCCCCAGAGCAGGTCCGGTCCGCTACGAGGAGCCGCGGGCTCGGGGGAAGGAGAGGGGGGAGGGGAAAGGGGCGCGCAGCCCGCAGCCCCGCCGAGTCTGGGCAGCGGCAACGCGCGGCCGCGGGGGGCGCGGGCGGCTGCGTCAGGGAGGAGGCCGCGCGTGCGGGCGAGCTGCGGGGCGGCGCGGCAGGAAACGGCGAGTCACGGAGCGCGGGGCCGGCCGGGGCGGCGGCGCGGGCCGCGGAGGGAAGGGGCGTGGGGTGGCCGCGGGGTCTCCTTCCTACCTATGCCGGGCGCCACATAGACGAAGTAGAGCAGCGAAGACGACAGCGAGAAGAAGAAGAGCGCGGCGAGCAGCGAGCGGCGCGGCAGCCGCAGCAGCCCCCGGCGGGCGCGCATGCTGAGCCGGCGGCCGCTCGAGGGCCGGCCCGGGCCCCGCTCCCGCCGCTCCGGTTCGCCGCCTGGGCCTCGGCCGCCGCCTTCCGGGCTTCGCGCGCCGCCGCCTCGCCGCTTTCAGCCGCCGGCCGCCGCGGGCCGGGCCACATGAGGCGGGAGGGGGGCCGGCGGCCAGAGGAGCGCAGCAGCGGGGGCGGGGCAGGAGGGGCGGGGCCTGATAGGAGGGGCGGGGTTTAAGGCCGGGGGTGGGCGGGGGCAAGGCCCGCAGCCTGAGGAGCAGATGGGGGAACCCGGCCTGAGGCTGGTCTGACGGGAACCGGAGAAGGGCGGGGCCTAAGGTGGGGGCGGAACGGGGGCGGGGCCTGATGCTAAGGGCGCCGCCGCGAGCCCGAGGAGCACACCGGCAGGGACCCGGCCTGAGGTCTGATTGGGGGGATAAGGGCGGGGTCTGAGGAATAAGGGCGTAGCCGCGAGCCTAAGAAGCATTTCGGCGGAGCCTGGGACTGAGTCCTGACGGGGAGGAGAGAAGGGTGTGGCCTGAGGCCGGGGGCGGGGCAAGGCGGGGCCGACAGGCTGGGGAGCGCATTGTGGGGCGGGCCCTGAATGTGGGGGCGGGGCGGGCGGGGGACCGCGCGCTTGCCCTCTAGCCGCGGGACCCTCGCGCGGCCGCCGCCCATGCTAGCAGGAAGCATCTCGCTAGTACGAGTTGGTTCTGGATGCAAGAACCCAGCGCGGGGGCCAAGGGGTGGTGGACGGACACTGAATAACCAGGTAGCCCGCCGCGGCGGGAGAGCAAGGATGCAGAGGCCGGGGCTCTGGTGTTCGCCCTCATTCATCCATTCATCCCTGTCACCATTTATGATAAAGTGCCAGTTACGGATCCCGGGACTGGGGATGCACCACGGGGCAAAAAAAAAAAAAAAAATTTAAAAAAAAAAATCTGTCTTCTAGGAACCTGCATTCATGTAGAGAAAGAAACCATAATAACAGGTGAGGGTAGGAGATATGAAGACAACTGAACATGAGAATGTTTTGGATGTGGATGCGGTCTGCAAAAAGGCTCCCGTAGGTAGCGTAAACACAGGAAAGAGAACTGTAGCTGGAGAATAACCTGGTGTAAGAGAAGCCCCACCAGCAAGAACAGTTGTAAAAAGCCCTGAGGGAAGAAGAGGCTTGATCTGCTGGCAGAATGAATCTAAGGACAGTGTGGATAAAATGCCCAGAAGGAAGGAAAGAGCCAAACAAGGTCACTTCCTACAGGACAGAACAATGGTGGTGACTGTCTGTGCAAAGACACTGAGAGCCTAAGTCCTGAGGTAGCTGTCTTTGTCCCTATTGCACAGATGAGAAAACGGAAGTTTCTGCAAAGAGAAGCGAGCCATCCAAGTCGTGCAGGAAGGGCTCTGATCAAAAGTGGCCCGTCACCGCGGCAGGCCCTTGACCACTAACCCCTACTTCTCATTCTGCGCTGTCAAGTGTTCCTCTGAGCCCTGACTTTCCCATCATCTCTAAAGCCAAAGCCATGCCTGCATTTGTGTGTTCCTTTTAGTTTCTCCGATCAGAGCTCCACAAGGACAGAGATTCTCTTTCACATTCTGCTGTGTCTGTGTACCTAGCTTAGAGCCTGAGACCTATAAAAGCAGCAGGTGTGTGCAGAGCACCTGCTAAGATCGGAGTTCTTGAAGTCCCAGAGCAGGCTCCACCTGCTCAGGCAGAAAGTCTCAGAACCCTCAGTGAGAGGGAACCAGTCGTCGTGACACCTTGGGCTGACCTCCACACTTGAACACCAGTACTCATATGTACACACAATAAATAAAGTGTTTCAAATAAAATACACATAGAAGATCAAAGTAGGTTTGAAAGGGATGAGATGGAGTTTTTCTGGATGAAGCGTCTGGTCCTGATCAAGGCCATAGCCATGACTCAGCAGGATCCTAAAAACATCTAATCCAAGCCTGGGCGATGGTGTTGCACACCTTTAATCCCAGCACTTGGGAGGCAGAAGCAGGCATATCTCTGTGAATTTAAGGCCAGCCTGGTCTACAAAATGAGTTCCAGAATAGTCAGGGTTGTTACATAGAGAACCCCTGTCTCAAAAACAAAACAAAAAATTAAAAAAAAAAATCTAATCCGGCCTCTTCCTTTTACTTCTTCATACTGACAAGTTGCTTGGTTGGTCTCTGACCTCTGTTTCTCTATCTGTAAAGCAGAGGCTCCCCCATTCCTCCAAGTTGATGTTCCACTGTGAGTATTCAGGACGGGATCTCTGTAAAGTGTCCAGCCTGTATACTTAGGCAATTGGAACCATTCCTATTCTTAACATAATTAATCCAAGGACAGCATGGGCTACATGAGACCCTGCGTCAAAGAAAAAATTCCCAACTAGCAAGGTGCCCTGTTCTTCCCTCACTCTCCTGAAGGTTCCAGATGCCTACCCTGAGGAGGTCATTGCACAAGGCATAAACACTTAGAGGTGAGATAGCATCTCTGGGCAGGGCAAGACTGTCTCAATTCAAACTCCTGAAGGTAGAGAAAACCAATGCCTCCCAGGATCCGTTGGGCCTGGAACCACTGAGTGTTTCTCCAGCCAGAAGCTTATGTAAGCTGAGTTTAGGTGGCTGGGAGGTTCCATGTGGTTAATCATCCTCTTTCAACTGAAACGAAACTTTAAGTGAAAAGGGAGGTTAGCATTTAGGCCAGCCACTTTGAGAGCTGGTAAAGCCTCAGAGTGGCACCAGCTTGTAACCCCAACACTTCAGACATGGAGGCCAGTTCAGAGGCAATTGTTCACCTCAGCACAGCCTGGACTCTCCTAACTGATCAGGGTTATGGTACACTGCAGCCTGCTTCTTCATTCATTTTTTTTTAAGATTCATTTAATTCTAATTATGTGTATGTGAGGTCAGTGTTCATGGGTGCAGGTGCCTGCTGAGGCCAGAAGAGGAAATCAGATCCTTCTGGAACTGGAGTTACAGGCAGTCCAGAGGCAAAGGGATTACCACGAGTTCAAGACCAGCCAGGACTACCTAACAAGACCCTGTTTCAAATATGAACCCCAAGGTTAGGAAGGGCAGTACATGGGTACCAGGGCTTCAGTACAAGCATGAGGACCTGCTGAATCCCCAGAACCCACATAAAAGTTGGATGCATAGCCCAAGAGTCTGTCTATAGTGCGGGTGCTCCTGTGGGAAGATGGGAGGTGAAGACAAAAGAATCCTCAGAAACTCACAGGCCAGCTAGCTCAGTGTGCTTAGCGCATACACACACACACACACACACACACACACACACACACACACACACACACACAGAGGAATGAACACACAGACACACACATACATACATGCATGAACACACAGACACCCACCTGCATATATACAGGAATGAACACACACATATATGCACATACCCACATTTATGCATGGATCCACACATGCACATACATGCATGCATGCATATACATGCCATTTGTTCACACACAAATACAAAAATATCAATAACAACAAAACCCTCTTATTTTGTTTAGGGTGTAGGGGAAGCACTGTTGAAATGGTCTCCTAACCTCAGCTGGCCTGAAACTCTCTTTGTAATAAAGGGTGACCTTGAACTTGTGATCTTTAGGTCAAAGACTTAGTTCAGCTGGTAAGGACACTAAGGTCCTACGTGGTGGGTGGATAGAATTGACTCCTGCAAGTTGTCCATAGATCTGCATCATCTTGTCATGGTACATGACACACAATAAAAATGAATGTAACTTTTCTTTTTTTTTAAATTTATTTATTAAAAATTTCCACCTCCTCCCCGCCTCCCCCTCCCTCTCTAGTCCTAAGAGCAGTCAGGGTTCCCTGCCCCGTGGGAAGTCCAAGGTCCTCCCTGCTCCATCCAGGTATATAAAGGTGAGCATCCAAACAAACCAGGCTCCCACAAAGTCAGTCCATGTAGTAGAATCAAAACCCAGTGCCATTGTCCTTGGCTTCTCAGTCATCCTTCATTGACAGCCACATTCAGAGGGTCCAGTTTGGAATGTAACTTTTCTAACATTTAAATTTTTTTATTTTTTGTATATGGGTGTTTTGCCTACGTGAATGTCTGTATAGCACGTGTGTGCAGTGTCCATGGAGATCAGGAGAGAGCGTCAAATCCTCTGGGAACCAGAGTTACAGGCAGCTGTGAGCCACCACGTGGGTGCTGAGAACTGAACCTGGGTCTTCTGGAAGGGCAGCCTGAGTTCCTAACTGCTGACCCACCTCCCAAAGTCAGAGCTGTTTCTTTGAAGCGTCACACATCTCTTCCCGGACCAGTCACTGACTGACGGAGCAGCTGTGCGGGCTAACTGGTTAGACCTTGTCAGGTGCCCAGGCTGGAGGGTCCTGTCAACTTCACAGGAAGCACATGACTGATAAATAGGAAGGGTGGCTCTCCAAAGAGAAACAAATAGTTATCTGGTGGAAGGAACAGGGCGTGACAGCAGACAGCTGGAAGCCGGGCCTTCACCCCCCTTTAATATTCCTGTTTGTTTGGTTGGTTGTTTTTTGTTTTGTTTTGTTTTTCTAGACAGGGTTTCTCTATGAAACAATCCTGGATGTCCTAGATCTAGCTCTGTAGACCAGGCTGGCCTCGAACTCACAGAGATCCACCTGCCTCTGCCTCCGAAGTGCTGTGATTAAATGTACACGTCATCACCGCCTACCTAATATTTCTCTTGTGGTGCTCGGAAGCACCGTGTTCTCTTTCCCCGTATCCACTAAGACCCAACTCAAATACCTTTCCCACCAGCAATGTCCCAGAACTGAAGTGCTGTATTCTATTTATTTTGTAACACTTTATTACTCTGTGTGTGTGTGTGCCAAAGAACATGTGGAACTGGTTCTTTTCTACCATGTAGGTTTGGGAGATCAAACTCAAAGTCCTCAGCCTTGGCATCAGGTGCCTTTATCCCCTCAGTCATCCTGTGGGCCCAGGAATTCTCGAATGGATGCTCTCAAGCTCCATACTTTTACCTCCACTAGAAGAGACTGTACCCGACTCCCCTGCAACTGGAACATGAATGGAATCCTTTTGTTATTCTGGATTTATGATACAGGACCTCACTCCGTGGCCCAGGCTTTCTTGGAACTCACTATGTTGCTCAGGTTGGTCATGAACTCAGCAATCCTCTTGCCTAAGCACCTGAGTACAGGCTGCCATGCAAATGAGGTCCTGTCAGTGAGATCTTCAGAAGCCTCTTCTTCTGGGTAGCAGCTGAAGAGCCAATCCTGGTAGATGGGGAGAGGCACAAGTCAGGTTATCCACTCTCTTGTCCCTGGTTTGGAGGGTGTTGGATGACAGGGCCTCTGCCTGCGGTGATAGCAGAGGCAATGGGAGTTTGGCCATGACCCACTTCCTATCTTCCTGATGGCTCTGTAAGTATCTGTGTTCCACTATTAAACCCCTTTTTGGCTAATGTTAGTGGAGTGGCTTTCAACAACCGAATGAAGCTCTGAGCAAATTCCCATGTGTAGGGGCTGGGATGTAGCTTATTGAAGAGTTACTACCCGACAGAGCACTTCGAACACTTAAAAAACTAACAAAACCCCTAGGTAGGGTAATCACAGGCACCTCGGAGTGCCACGTGGATAGGATTTCCTCTCTGAGGCAGTAATATCTAAGCACATACATTAGAACTCACAGTGGGTTGTGGTGATATACACTATAATCCCAGTATTAGAAAGGTGGATGAAGAAAAAGGATCAGAGCTGGGCAGTGGTGGCGCACGCCTTTAATCCCAGCACTCGGGAGGCAGAGGCAGGTGGAGCTCTGTGAGTTCTAGGCCAGCCTGGTCTACAAGAGCTAGTTCCAGGACAGGTACCAAAGCTACAAAGAAACCTTGTCTCAAAAAACCAAAAAAGAAAAACCATTAGAAAGAAATAAAGAAAGAAAGGAAGGAAGGAAGGAAGAAAGAAAGGATCAGAAGTTCAAGGTCATCCTCAGCTATATGATGAATTCAATACCAGGAAGGACAATGTTTAACCCTATCTCAAAACACAAAAAAATAAGCAGGGCATGGTAGAACAGGCCTTTAATCCCAGTACTTGGGAAGAAGAGATAGGAGCATCCAGGCCAGGACAGTCAGGGCTACATGGATAAACCTTAACTTTAAAATTAAAAAAAAAAAAAGAAAGAAAGAAAAATGACAAGTGTAAACGACCCTGATGAATAATGGGTGTCCTAGCCCGCACTAGCGCGAAGGAAACACTCTTGACCACCCTCATTTACACAGGAGGAACCAACATGCAGAAGGGCTATGGAACCTGCATGAGCACACACGGCCGATTTCTCACGAACAAGAGGACTCTGTGGCCCTGCTCCATGTGTCCCTTTCATCCTTGTGCCGTAAGCAAGAACTTGGCACATCCTAAGTGACTGGTAAATACTGGCTGAAAGAATGAGTAAATGGTCCATGAGTTCAACAGAGTCTGCTCTGCTAACACAAATTAACAACAACAACCCCCCCAAAAACCCAAACATTAGAACTCCATTTTCAGGTGATATCCCCTGCCCACCCGACACACACCAGAGCATGTGGGACAAGCTTTGTAGAGCAGAGAATAAACGCCTTGGTTTTATGAGCCATATAATCTCTGTCACAACCAGCTGAGTTCAGCTAAAACTGCCACGGAGCACACGTAACACACGTGCACGAGTGTGCGCCAATGCAACTTTATTTACAGTCTCTGCTTCCTGTACTCGGAAGGAGTCTTATTTCATAAGACTGTTTACTCTAGACAACTGTGCTGTGTTAAATCAAAAGCCCAAACTAGGCCCGAGTCTCTCTCTTCCCATTACCTGCCAGTCTGGATATTGAACTCTCAGCTCCTTCTCCAGCACTATGTCTGCCTGCATGCTGCCATGCTCCCTGGCAATGAACCAACTTCTGAAAATGGAAGCAAGCCCCTAAGGAAATGCCTTCTTTGATAGGAGCTGCCTCGGTCATGGTGTCTCTTCACAGCAATAGAACGGCGACTATGACGCTTCAAATATCCCAGTGTTTGAACTGCAGGCAGGAGCTCAGCCCACATTCCAGCATGCTACACAGACGAAGCGATCCAGCAAGCATTCCTTGATTCTGCCAAGTGGAAAAGGAATCCCTGCAAATTATCCCTTAGTGCCACCCAAAGATGGCTCCTGAAGGCTCCTGCAGCTGCCCAGAAAGGAACTAGGTTAGCACTAGGGGCTTTGTGGGTTATGGCCAGTTGGGCAGATCTTGCCCAATGAAGGAAAGCTAGTGGTCAGACAGTTTTACCAATAGATTCACTAGGCAAAATGTAGTTTAAAGGGCCCAGTAAGGTGGTTCATCAGGTGAAGGTGTTTGCTGGCGGACCTTACTACCTGAGCGATTCCCAAGCCCCTCACGATGGAAGAAGAACACCAACTTCTTTTTTCTTTAAGTAATATTTATTTATTTATTTAATGTTATGTGTGTTGGTACTTGGCCTGCATATATGTCTATGTGAAGGTGTTGGAATTTGAGTTACAGACAGCTGTGAGCTACCGTGTGAGCGCTGGAATTGAACCTGGGTCCTTTAGGAAAGCAGCTCTTAACCGTTGAGCCATGTCTCCAGCCCCAAAAACCAACTTCTTAAAGTTGTCCTCTGACCTCTATACACATGCTGTGGCATGTCCACACCGCATACCCTACACACAGACACACACAAGTTAAAACAAATAAACTCTGCCTCTGCTTCCATCTGATGCTGGATGAAGTTTCTATGATGACAATTAAAGCCATCATCCATCTGATTGCAGGGGAAGGCACCTTCTCCGCTATTGCTTAGCATCTTAGCTGGGGTCATCCTTGTGGATTTCCGGGAATTTCCTTAGTGGCAGGTTTCTTGCTAGACCCATAATGGTTCCCTCAATCAAGAAATCTCTTTCCTTGCTCTTCCTCTCTGTTCTTCCCCCATCTTGGCCATCTCATTCCCTCACATTCTCCTTCCAACTTCCTTTCTCCCCTTCCCCTTCCCTTCTGCCCTCCCTTCCCCTATCCCATACCCCCACCCCCACCCATGCTCCCAATTCTCTTAGGAGTTCTTGTCTATTTCCCCTTCTCAGGAGGATCCATGTTTCTCTTAGGGTTCTCCTTGTTACCTAGCTTCTCTGGGGTTGTGGATTATAAGCTGGTTATCCTTTGCTTTACATCTAATATCCACTTATGAGTGAGTGCATACTGTGTTCGTCTTTCTGGGTCTGGGTTACCTCACTCAGGATGTTTTTTTTTTTTTCTAGTTCCATTCATTTGCCTGCAAATTTCAAAATGTTATTGCTTTTTACCACTGAGAGTACTCCATTGTGTAAATGTACCACATTTTCTATATCCATTCTTCTGAGAGGGGCATCTAGTTGTTTCCAGTTGTTACAAATGCTGCTGTTATGAACACAGCTGAGCAAATATCATCCTGGTAGGACTGTGCATCCTTTAGGTATATGCCCAAGAATGCTATTGCTGGGTCTTGAGGTAGATTGATTCCCAGTTTTCTGAGAAACCACCATACCGATTTCCAAACTGGATGTACAAGTTTGCACTCCCACCAGCAATGGAGGAGTGTTCCCTTACTCTGTATCCACTCAATATTGATTCCAAAGGAGAAAACACAAAATTGAAATTAGCCAATGACCAGTTAAAATGTCTAGGGGGAAAATGTATCAGATCAACTAGCCACTTACCTCTGACCTCAGACCTCAAACGGTTCTATGTATCAAGGGGGCCGTGGAAAGAAGCAATTTTCTTATGCTTTATAGGATATGGAAGGGGCTTGAAAGCCATTCGAGGACCCTGGGCAGATCCTGAAATGGCTCCAAGTTGGGGACTTTCTGGAAACTCCTATGGGAAGACTCCTGCAAGCTGCCTGCTGCTGCAGCTCTGCTGGTCCACTCTGGGGCAGGGCTTTGCTATGCTTGCCCTGACTCTCAAGAGACAGAACTCAGATGTCACCATCTGGTTTGAGGAAAGGCCACAAGTAGAAGTCACAGGCATTGTGCTGTGACAGGTGCCATGGAAACAGTGTCACTGGCTCAGGAAGGGACAACAGCTGTGTCAGCTTCCCTCCACAACTGCAACCACCCCAGGAGTCTCTGGGGAGAGACTGGTGTGTGAACTAGCCACACCACAGAACTGGGGGCAAGAGAAGAAGCCACAGTTGTCACTAAGCCCCAGACATGATGTAAAGATGGAGATGGGGAAATATCTAGGGTCTTCCTTTCTCCTTTTCTACATTTGTTTGCTCGTTTGTTTGATGGATAGGAGGAAGATGGTGTATACCTCATCACCCTTCTGGAGGTCAGAGGACTTGTAGGTGTCTGTTCTCTCCCTCCATCGTGTGGGTCCCAGTTTTTAAATCAGGATTGAACTCAAGTTATCAGGCCTGGCAGCAAGCATCTTAACCCACTAAACAGCCTTTCCGGTCCTGCGTTCAGGATATTTTTGTTTTGTTTGAGACGGGGTTTCTCTATTTAGACCTCACTGGCCTGGATCTCACTCCATAGACCAGGTGAAGCTAAACTCGATATAGATCTGCCTGCTTTTACTTCCCTAGTGCTGGGATTAAAGGCATGTACTGCCACACTCAAGGGAGTTGGGGTCTTAACATCCCTGTCAACACAAAAACACAATGCTCACCTCAAAGAGGGATGAGTGACCATGACCCTGGAACGGGGACATTGGGTCCCTTTGATTACCATGATCCAGCCAGCAAGGTTTCAAGTCAACCACTTGAGCCATGCAGTGTGACTGAAACAGTTCCATTGAGTTTTATAGTCACAGGAAAAAGTCATAAATCAAGGTAGACAGGCTATAGGCTCTACGCAAAAGTCTCCGTCAGATGCTATCTCATGACATGTTCTTGGCTGTGAGCCAATGAAAGCTAGTGGTCTGTTACTACATTCTCACAAGTTTCATGTGATAGTCACAAGGAGGTAAGATCAGACACGGGTGGGTAGTGAATGCCTACTGAAGGCACTAAAGATAATTTGACTACAGACTGGTTACATTGTGACTCTTTCAATCTAAGGCAAGCTAATCAGAGAAACCAGACGTTCCGTCTTTAATGCAGGCGGGGGCCGTGGCTTCCTTTCTAGGAACTTCACTTCACAGTCCCAGAGCCCAGCCCTGATTAGTCAACGCGGGTGTGTGTGTGTGTAGGGAGAGGGTGGGGGGAATGGGGGTGTGAGAGATGGGGAGTGGGGGTTGGGGTGGAGATGTCTCTGATGTCTCCTCTACCCATCCTGTGTTCTTTAGCTGAAGCCCTAAAAACTAGAGTGGTCAAAGGTAAATCAGCAGAGGCAAATGGCAGCTCACGGACACATGATCCAGCATACACATGGGAGTTATATATGAGGGAAGTGACCAGAGACGAAGGGACAGTCAGCAAGGGCTGAACCCTGGCTAGTAGAGTGAACAGCTTCCTGCATGGATAGAAACTTCTTTTATAGAAGACAAACTATCCAGGACTTGTGGGTGTGGTGGTTCCTGCATGGGCCCCCACAAAAAAATAAATAAATAAAATTAAAAGGAAGTGGAGAGAAAAAGCTGGAGGGAGTGGCCAGGGAGGGAATGCAATTGAAAACCAATCGAGCCACAAAGACATGTGCTCAACTATGTTCATAGCAGCATTGTTTGTCATAGCCAGAACCCGGAAACAACCTAAATGCCCCTCAACCGAAGAATGGATAAGGAAAATGTGGTGCATTTACACAATGGAGTACTATGCAGCAGAAAAAAATAATGACATCTTGAAATTTGCAGACAAATGGATGGAGCTAGAAAACATCATATTGAGTGAGGTAACCCAGACCCAGAAAAACAATTGTCATATGTACTCATTCATAAGTAGTTTTTAAACATAAATCAAAAAAAATTAGCTTACAAATCACAATCCCAGAGAACCTAGACAACAATGAGGACCCTAAGAGAGACATATGTGGATCTAATCTACATGGGAAATAGAAAAAAACAAAAATCTCCTAAGTAAATTGGGAGCATGGGGACCATGGGAGAGGATTGAAGGGAAGGGGAAAGGCAGGGAGGGGAGCAGAGAAAAAAATGTATAGCTCAATAAAATAAAATAAAAAATTATTCCCCCCCAAAAGAAATACTCTGAGCACAAGAGTGAAATTCTCAAAAATACATTATATTTTAACTTTCATCCTTTACTTTTGCTTTTTTGTTTTTGTTTGTTTGTTGTTTTGAGACAGGGTTACTCTGTGTTACTGTGTAGCCCTGACTGTCCTGGAACTTTGCCCTGTAGATCATTTTAGCCTTGAGCACAAAGATCCACCCTGCCTTTGCTTCCTGAGTGCTGGAATCATAGGTATGGGACACCATGCCCAGCCTTTGCTTGTTTTAATAAGCAAAGTTTCCCATAGCCCAGGCTAGCCACCTGCTTGTTGTAATCATCACACCCACCTAGTCTACCCACTCTATATTTCTATTCAACCTGTTCCTATTGCCAGGTCTCACATGCACACACACAGAGACATACTAGCCACGCACATAGACATACACACACAGAAAGCTTCACCACTATCATTAGTTTCTTGAGTATTTTTCTATGCTTACAAAAAGCAAATAGGTCATAGGGCATTGGTGTTGCATGCCTTTAATCCCAGCACTCAGGAAGCAGAGGAGGAGGAATCTCTTAAATTCGAGGCCAGCCTGGTTTACAGAGCAAGTTCTTGGACAGCCAGGGATAAGCAGAGAAACTCTGTCTCCCAAAACCAAAACGAAGAAGAGGAAGAGGAGGAGAAGGCGAAGGAGGAAGAGGAGGGGGAAGAAGAAGAGGAGAAGGAGGAAGGAGAAGAAGAGGAGAGGAAGAAGAAGAAGAAAAAGAAAAAAATCTTACACCAAGCAGTTGTGGTGCACACCTGCACACCTTTATTCCCATCACTCAGAAGGGAGAGGCAGGCAGATCTCAGTGAGTTCGAGGCCAGTCTGGTCTACAAAGTGAGTTCCGGGACAACCAGCAGCCAGGAGTGTTACACAGAGAAACCCTGGCAGAGGGTGGGGGTGGGGGTGGGGAAGGATCTTACTTTATGGACAGAGTTACCAGGGAGAACGCATACCCATCCGCAGCTGCTCCCTCAGCTCGTCTGTGGACACAGCTGAGATTACTGGAGCCTGATTGTCTATACAAAAAGCCTTGGTCACCTTGCAGCTCACCCCACCCTTCCAGCAGTGCCTCACTGCTGCCCCAGGATCTCCAATTCCAGCCTCTCTGTTCCAGACACCTGATCTCTTCCCTGTGACTGCAGTTATCAAAGCCTGGATGTAAGCTTCCGCACTTTTCTGTGGATACCCAAACCTCGAAACAGGCGCGCGCATTCCTGACTCGAGCCCACGAGAACGAACAATTGTCCTAGGGGTTTGAACAGAGACGACACATACACAAAGAGACCTGGCTCATCTGCCAAGGAGCAGTGGCAAATGGCAGCTTTATTAAGCATAAGTCGGATATATATACTGTGGGGCAAAAGGACACCAGCCCCCCATCAGGATCAAGGAAAGAGAAAAGTCAGGGGGCCGCACCCAAGGTCGGACAGCAGCTGAACAGAGAAAAGAGGAAGCCAGGTGGGCGTGCTCAGGCTCAGAGAAAAGCTGACCCAGGAACCTTGCCTGCAGCGAGAACCTTGCTTGCAGGTGGAATTACCATGACAGAAGAGTTCTCTCTGAGCTACACCCTTGGGCCATAGGTGATATTAACATAACAGGAGAGGGCAGTTCTATGCCACACCCTCAAGCTGATGCAGTGAAACCAGGAAGCAGAACAGCCCTGCATAGCACCTCGGGAAAAATGGGGAACCTGTGTACCTACAAGTCTCCCTTTAAATATATATAAAATATGATGACTAGCAGCTGTCTTAGGCATGTCGGTCGTTGGGTTAGGTCCCTAAACCCGTCTACGGGAATGTGTTTAGGTCCAAACGCATCCCTTGTCTTAGGCGAGACCGCCCCCCCCCGTGCAATAAACCCGTCATTGTTTATTAGTCATACATTGAATCCAGCCATATTTATGCTGAAAGATGCTCCGAGACGAATGCCTACTAGGGCCAGGCCGTGGCGGACCTAAAGCCATTGGCCAGGTGAAAATGTTTTAGCATACATATGAGTAATCCTGGAAGAGACTGTGCTTGCACAGTGTCTGAAACGTTTTGCTCTGAATAGAGCCCTTTTGAGTAAGGCTACGGCACCGGCAAATGGGACCCCTGGAATGACTAACCATACTAAATTAAAGCCAATTAGCAATATTGTATTCCGGGGTCTGAGAAAAGCAGCAAAATCTTAACCAGCGACCAGCAGAGGTCAAAATCCACACCCAGTTTGTAAAGATTCAACAAAAGCATCCAATCGAGAATTTAAATTAATTTGAAAGTCCATGGTATTTTTGTCTGACCTGCAAGGTTCCCGCTGTGAGTATTCAATGCTGCAATCTAGGGTAGGGGAAGTAGCTACTTCCCCTCAGGGGGTAGAACAGCCTTGGCTAAACAGGCAGATCAAGGCAGAGCAAAGAAAAGAAGCTGGGAAAGGGGCAAAGGCAGGCGCTGGATCATCTCTCAGGAATCTGTCATCTTTTTTGCCGCCTCTGCCGCGCCCGCGGGGTCTCTTGATCTCGCCTTGTCCTCAGGTCTCTGAATAGAGGAATCCATGGTCCGCACCAGACGTTCAGGGACCCAAATGGATTGCTTTGCATCCTGTGGAAACACATAAACCGCTCCTCTACCCCAAATTAATTTATGAACTAGACCATGTTACATATTGGAAGTAACAAATACTCAGAACAAAACTCAGCTCAGCCAGTATTGACATTGGCTGGTCTGAACTTAGAGACCTACAGGTCTCTGCTCCAAAGAGCAAATTTCATTGGCCTGTGCCATTGCAACTGGCCTGAACATTGGCCTGAATTAGCCAACCTCAAAACATTATTTATTGGCCTGCACAATTGTAGCAGGTCTTGAATTGGGCTGAACCATCAGCCCCAAAATATCTTTTAGGATCAACTCCGCCTGGAACTTTTCCAGGGGCAGAAAATTATTATCTGATCCAGTACGTGAGCACTTACATAACTGGATAGAATTATTAAAATTGTTGTCCTTATGGGGGCATATTGTCTCCCGCCAACATTTTGAGAAATGATTAATAGGATCGACATATCTGGCTACAGATGTGGAAATCTTTGTCAGTCATCAATCCATACAGAAAACATTAGATTTAAAATCAGACAATTGTTTCTTATAACAACCTCTTTAACCCCGATTTACCCGGGGTATTCCCCATTTTTTAATTATCTCTTATTTAATTATATCTCAATCCATAATGTATCCTGGGCACACAACAGGATGACCCAGTCCATGATCCTCATCTTTCCGATCTCGTCTACGAGTCTCGGCGGAGGGTGTCCAGGTTGAACAAAATCCATAGAGCATGAAGTTGAGGAGAAACAGCAGCTTGCTTATTGCTCTGCTGGGGCTAGCTTTTTATCATGGCATCAAACGGGGAGCCAAGGAGGGACTCTCATCTGACCCCAGCAGGGATCAAGGAATAATCACCTGCATTCAAACTTCCTCATCCAACTCCAGGAGCAGAGGGAAGTTATGATTCTTTGTAGATAAGCTCCTAAAACATCTTGTCCTGGAATAACTCTGTAGACCAGGCTGTCCGTGAACTCATAGAGTCCCACAGTCTCTGTTTTCCCAATGCTAGGATTAAAGGCGTGTGTTACAACATCCAGAACTCACAGAGATCTGTCTCTGCCTCCCAGGCATTGGGATTAAAGGTGTGTATTACCACACCCAACTACCTTTTAAAGAACTTTAACTTTTAGCCTGTTTACATTTTTAACATATTGTAAATCAGTTAGAGGTTTTCTTCCTCTTAGAATTTCTCTTTACTGTATATTTTTTCTTATTGGACTACATAAGTCTTTAATTTATTAAGCAATATGGAGACCCGTGGCTTTGACGACTAGATTTAACCCATTTCTTAGCTTTTTATTGAGATGGAAAATCCTTGACCTAGCAGCCTTAATGTTGTCTGCCATTGCCCCAGGCTATAGGTCCTTTGTTATCTAGGATACAGGCAACCTGCTGAAGCGGCAACCTGCTGAAGCAGCTCTCCAGCTATGGCGCGCTTTTTGAGCTAGCCCAAAGGTAGCAACTGTCGGCCAGAAAACTGTAGGCTCGTGGCCTCTGTCAGCTTAAAGGCATTTGTGTCTGGCTCGGCCTAGTCATGGGCGTGCGCAGCCTTTGCTCTGTTGGCTCACATAACGTTACATACAGCCTCCGACATAAACCTGTCCTTAACCCATCCATTTGTGGTAGGCATCTTTTGGCAACGCGACGTTCCGCGCCTTGGCCGCCAGTTTCCTGGGACTCCTAGAGTTGCCAGCCGCAGTTGCGCAGCCTGCCGGAGTCCTGTGTATAGACCCTGTAAGGTCTATCGATCTCCACGCAGGTGGATCACATTCCGCCTAGCATGTAGCTCATTAGCTGCGGGTAATACCCAGCTCCATCTACGGCTTGGGGCTCAAGGCTGCTGTGCTCTCTTATTTTGTCAAAACTCTCTCTCTTTTTCTCTTTTGCCTTTAGTTACTCAAAAACTTTTAATAGAATTGTTAGATACACCTTTGAATATTTTCTCAGCCCGAGGCCCGCAATTACATGGCCATCGGCTATTGCTAGCGTGCTTGCTTAAGCTGGGTCCTGGGTCCTGTAACCTTGGGAACGGATTTTAGCCGGGAGCTAACTGCGTCCAGCCTGTTCTCTTTGGCAAAATTAAAGTTCCCTGCATGTGAGAGTCAGGGACTGAGTTTTAAAATAGTCTAAACGGTCTCTTGTGCAGTGTCATCTAATCCTGGTACCTAGTCTCTTTACGAAATTTTAGCAGCTGATTTGCCCACTGGCCTTCAGCTCTGGATCAGACCTTTCGGTACCCATACTTCTAAAAATCAAACTCATTCAATACCCCCTTATCACACGTGTACAACTGCATATCACAACACTGGCCAGATTCCGGATCGTGGGGGAACCCCTACCTCTTTGGGTTTCTCGTGGTAGATCCACAGACGGCAGAACGCTGTTCTTCAGTCCTTATTCAAAGCCCACCCAGGGACGCCATCTGTAAGCTGCGCACTTTTCTATGGATACCCAAACCTCGAAACAGGCGCGCGCATTCCTGACTCGAGCCCACGAGAACGAACAATTGTCCTAGGGGTTTGAACAGAGACGACACATACACAAAGAGACCTGGCTCATCTGCCAAGGAGCAATGGCAAATGGCAGCTTTATTAAGCATAAGTCGAATATATATACTATGGGGCAAAAGGACACCAGCCCCCCATCAGGATCAAGAAAAGAGAAAAGTCAGGGGGCCACACCCAAGGTCGGACAGCAGCTAAACAGGAAAAAGAGGAAGCCAGATGGGCATGCTCAGGCTCAGAGAAAAGCTGACCCAGGAACCTTGCCTGCAGCGAGAACCTTGCTTGCAGGTGGAATTACCATGACAGAAGAGTTCTCTCTGAGCTACACCCTTGGGCCATAGGTGATATTAACATAACAGGAGAGGGCAGTTCTATGCCACACCCTCAAGCTGATGCAGTGAAACCAGGAAGCAGAACAGCCCTGCATAGCACCTCGGGAAAAATGGGGAACCTGTGTACCTACACCTGGACTGCATGGCTGTCTAGGGAGGCTTGGTCCTGTGCAAGTATCTGTCTGTTTTGCTTTATTCACTGTTGTCAGTTGGTTCCAGCAAAACCTCGGAGGATGGAGAGAAAACGCACCTCCACCTACCTCCACGGTCGAAACACAAACTTGTTGCCACCCCTCTAGGTTCTGCCCTCTCAGGACACACCTATGCCATCTCAATAACCTCAAAGGTCTTAACAATGAATTCCAGAGCAAAGTCCAAAGTCTCTTATGTAAAAGTCGTGCCCTGTTAGGTAGGCATGAGCAAGACTCTGGGCATGATTCATCAGCAGACAATGTGCTCTCCAGGTGGGAGGCTGGAAGGTCAAACCTGACAAGTGTAATGGCATCATGAACACAGGATAGACCCTCGAATTCAGAAAGGGAGAAAAGTCCCCAACAAGCCTCCAAACTTACAGTTGGACAGTGCTCAGCCACAGGCCTCTGCTGTCCAGAGCCAGTTCCACCTCTGTAGTCTTTCTGGGCAACAGTTTAACATCTGAGACCTAGCAGCCCATGCCCTGGTCTTGTTCATCACAGCTGGCACATGGCCCTCAGGAGCCACAGTCCCGAGCCTGTGAGCCCACACACGTTGGTGGCTGGCCACCACAGGCTGGCTGGGCACACTCAGGGAGTCTGCCTTCCATACCTCTGCCCACATGGGGGTTTGGGCCCCGCAACAGCTTCTTTCCAAGGGTGCCACACAGCTTTGGGGGACATTCTTTAAACTCCAGGTAGAGGTCACAACTTCAGAGTTTTTCTGGGCACAGCAGGGGCCACATCAAGGCATTTCCTTAATGGCTTTGGGAGAGCTGCCTAGGGAGCAACAACACTGGCAGATGAAGTTCCTTTACCCACAGCCCTGACATTTTGGGCCTGTGATGGGAAGTGCACTCCAAGACCTGAAAGTGCCTCTGAGTTGTTCCTTCTTAATTCCCTTGGACAATGAAGCCAGACCCTGGCTTCCATGGAGATGGGAGAGGGTTTTGTACTGTCTGCTTATTCAATGGCTGCTCCATCACCCTTTTGTCCTTCTCTAAAAGAAGCTGGTCCCCTCCTTCCATCCTTCTATCCTTCCTTCCTTCCTCCTTCCCTCCCTTTCTTTTTCCTGTCCTTCCTCCTCCTTCTCTCTGTTTCTCTCTCTCTGACAGGGTGTCACTCTAGTCCAAGCTGGCCTCAAACTCATGGCAATCCTCCTGTCTCAACCTCTCAAAGTGTGAGGGATACAGGCTTGAGGTACCATACCTGGTTCAGCTTCTTGCTTTCCCCAGTGTAGATGGACTCTGAATCTCGTGAGTGTCAGAATTCTGCTTCCTCTGACCCCTAGATCTCTGGTCAGATCACACATACTCCCGCCCCACCCCGCCACCTTTGCTACTGAACTCCAGAAACAGCGGAGCCACAACTTCCATGCCCTCCTGAGAAACAACTTCAGAGAAAGTCTCCAGCTCACAGATTGTCGCCTTTAACCCCAGCACTACTCTTTGGAGGCAGAGCAGGAGTTCAGAGACAGCCTGGTCTACAACGTGAGTTCCAGGACAGCCAGGGCTACACAAATTTGTCCTGTCTCAAAACACAAAAACAAAGCCAGGCAGTGGTGGCACACACCTTTAATCCCAGCACTCAGGAGGCAGAGGCAGACGGATCTCTGTGAGTTTGAGGCTGGCCTGGTGTACAGAGCGAGTTCCAGGACAGGCTCCAAAGCTACACAGAGAAACTCTGTCTTGAAAAACCAAAACAAACAAAATCTTGTTGTACCTTGCACAGGGCTTTGATGTGAACACAACCCAACCAAGTTCACAGCCTCTTGAGGACGAGGATTACGTTTCCAGTTTGCATCGATATGTGCAGCATTAGGACCTGCTCAGCAGTGCCACCCAGTCTGTCCCCATCACACAGCCTTCTCTAAGAAGTGGGGAGTTGTGAATAGTGCTCTCCATAGCTCATGGGGCACAGAGGCACAGTCCGCAGCTCGCCTCAGACCCACCTTTGAGGCTATCTCTGGCTGTGTGGACTTGCAACTTTAACCTCAGAATTCTTTCAGCCTGTGCTCTAACCTTTTACAAAGTTGCTTCTGTGTTTCATTTCATATGATTTTCATTGTTGTTTTCTGGAGACAGGAACTCCTGTAGCCCAGGCTGACCTCAAATTTGCTACATAGCTAAGACTAACCCTGAATTTCTTTTATTATTACATTTTTAGTTCATGTGTTTATTGGGAATATGTGCATACTATGGCATGTGTGGCAGTCAGAGGACAGCTTGTGGGACCCAGCTCTCTCTTTCCACCGTGTAGGAGAGCAAACGTGGATCTTCAGTCTTGGTGGCAAGCACCTTTACTTAGTAAGCCATCTCACCCTCTCTGAATGTGAGTTTCTGATCCTCCTTCCTCTGCCTCTGGGATTTCAGCCCTGCACCGCATGCCCAGCTCTGGATTTCACATCTGTTAGGGCAGCCTCTCCCCCATCTCTTGGAAGCAACTTCTAGCCTTAGTCTTTCTGACTGTGAGGTTAGAAAGACAACAAGAATTTACCTTCTTTGCCCCCTGGGCAGCTGTTTATTTGGATTTTTAAAAAGATTTGTTGCTGGGAGTGGTGGCGCATGCCTTTATTCCCAGGCCTGGGATTAAAGGGGGCAGAGGCAGGTGGATAGCAGTGAGATTAAGGCCAGCCTGGTCTACAGAGCCACCACGTCTGTGCTAGGAACTGAGTCCAGGTCCTCTGCAAGAAGAGCAGTTGCTCTTAACTCCTGAGTCATCTCTTCAGCTCTCTTGCTTGAATTTGAGACTGCTTGAATTTGAGACAGGTCCTTACTCTCTGGTCTAGACTGGCCTGAAACTCACCAGGTAGCTCAGGCTGATTCACCACGTAGCAAAGGATGGCCTTGGGTTCACTATAATATTCCTACCTCAGCTTCCTGAGCCACCACACCCGGCTCTATTCTATGTTTTAACAATTCTGCTCTGCTTCTCCATGGAGATAGGGCCTCTTTATTTATGAAACAACAGGGTGGGTACAGCTGTGGTTGACCAGGTGCTTAGGGTGTGTGAGGTGCTGGGTTTGATTCCCAGCACAAAAGAGGAAGAGAATGAAGAGAAAGAAGCTGGAAGCTGGGGCAGAACAGCACAACAGCCATGATATTGTTGGGTCCAGGGGGTCGCACAAAGATGGGGACAGTCCACCAAAGTCTAATAAACCAAAAGCGAACTTTATTCCAGAAAACAGATTCCAGGAAAGATAGATAGATAGATAGATAGATAGATAGATAGATAGATAGATAGATAGATAAAAAATCTCCATGGGGCACAAAAAGCTTATCTGCTAGCCAGAGATGGATTGTGTAAGGCTGTGGCAAAGGCTGGTTTCTGAGCCCACCTTCTTATAGTAAGGTGTACCAAACATTAGGTCTGAACAAAGGAATTTTTACAATCTCGAGGTAAAACTCAGATACAGATTGCCTTACTTTACAATCTCCATAGCAGAGTTTCTCAGTTAAACTAGTGTTGTGCTAATCTGTTGTCTTCCTTCGTACGTCCAGGCAGTGTTTACTGAAGCTCTGTGCTCTCCCCTTTGATGCTGCCGGTTTCACATAGCAGGGATAATGCGTAACCCAGAGGTCATATATCTATTGCCTAAAAGTTGATTCAGCTCATACCCATAGGCTAGCTCTCAGTTTGCAGAGAGATGCTTTGGCCTTGTAAATAGAGCTATGAGTTGTAAAGCGAAGTAACCCACAGTTAATAGTTAATCTTCAAGCTACTGAGAAAGCTGCTGACAGTCTGTTCTCATTCTCCTAGGCTTACACTTTTATATTTCTTTATTTCTACATTTCTATTTCTGGAATCTACATTTTTATATTCTTATTCTCAGGTCCTTCAATATTATCTAATATTTTTGATCTAATATTTATTGTTCTAGACACACCAGCAAGCTTGCAACGCACTACCTCAATCCACACAACAACCCCAGCTATCACATGCACAGTACATCTTACTGCACGTGGAGGAGTTATGCGCAGGTCCTGTTTCCCAGGAGCTGTCATCCTTGTTTTTTGAGGCAGGGTCTCTCGCTGGGGTCTGGGGCTTGCTCCCCATGACTTGCTCACCCTGTTTTCTTATAGAACTCAGGCCCACCAGTCCAGGAGTGGCACTACCCTCAATGGCTGGGCCCTCCTCGTTGATTACTACTTGAGAAAATGCCTTCTAGTTGGGTCTCATGGAGGCCTTTCCTCAGCTGGGGCTCCTTCTTCTCGGATGACTCTAGCGTGTGGCATGTTGACACAAGCCAGCTGGTAACAATAAGCTCTTGCTGCTAAATCTGATGGCCTGAGTTTGCTCCTTGGGGCCACATGGCAGAGGACAAGGACAAATGACAAGCAGTGGTGGCGCACACCTTTAATCCCAGCACTTGGGAGGCAGAAGCAGGCGGATCTCTGGGAGTTTGAGGCCAGCCTGCTCTACAGAACGAGTTCCAGGATAGGCTCCAAAGCTATAGAGAAACCCGGCCTCAAAACAACAACAACAACAACAAAAGACAAGAACCAATTCCAAATTGTCTTCTGATATCCATTCATGTGCAGTGGCATGTGCCACAAAAAATAAATAAATAAATAAATAAAATGAATGTAAAAACAAACATTCAAATGGCTCCTCCTGTAACCTCCAGGCTCTCCTTCTTTTGTCACCCAGCTCAAATTACAACAGCTCAGCTCCCTCTCTGCTCTCATTTACCCCTTGTGGATTCCTTCTAGCCATTTCCATGGTGTGTCTTAAGAGGCTGGTCAACGGTCATAGGCAGCACACATCTTGTCTCTAGCTCTTACGGTTGTGTCTTCCAGTGAGCCAACTGCCCCCTTTATCCGTGTAGAATACTCATCCATATTGAATGAGCTGATGAGGGAGGCAAGGTTTGTCCCCTACACAACAGAGATGATGAGCGGTCACCTGTCAAATGTGTCCTCTGGAGAGACCAAGAGGGACAGTGTGCTGGTCAGTTGTTGTCACCACGACACAAACTAGGGTCACCTAGGAAGAGGGAGCCTCAGTTGAGGGATCAAGTCCTTCAGATTGGCCCACAGGGCATTTTCCTGATTAATGGTTGATGTGGGAGGCTGTAGTCCAGGGCAGGCAGTGCCACCTGTGGGCAGGTGGTCCTGTACAAGCCACAGGGAGCAAGTCAGTAAGCAGTGTTCCTTGGTGATTCTTGCCTCTGATCCCGCTTGAATTCCTGCCCTGACTTCCCCCAGGGGCTGTGATCAGGAAGTGTAAGTCAAATAAATCCTTTCTTCCCAAATTTCTTCAGCCATGCTGTTTATAAAAGTGATGATAGGTTGCCAGGCGATGGTGGCATACACTTTCTTCTTCTAATCTTTTTTGTTTTGTTTTGTTTTTGAGACAGGGTTTCCCTGTGTCGCCCTGGTTGTCCCGACACTCATTCTGTAGACCAGGCTGGCCTTGAAGGTGTATGCCTTTAATCCCAGCACTCAGGAGGTAGAGGCAAGCAGATTTCTGAGTTGCTGGCCAGCCTGGCCTACAGAGTGAGTCCAGGACAGTCAGGGCCGCATAGAGAAATCCCTGTCTTTCAAAACCAAAAATAAATAAATAAGTAAATAAAAAGTAATGATAGGCAAAGTAGGATGTCAGGAAAGTGAATTCAAATGTGCTCTTTCTTTGCTCCAAAGCTCCCACAGCTCTGCATTGCTTTCAAGAGAAAACACAAGCAAACATCCCGAGCAGAGTTAGCCCTCACTCCCTGAAGGTTTCCCACTGGGTTTCTTATCTCAGAGACATCACACCCTGGTTTCTTTTAAGTCATTAAAGGCAGCATGCTTACTCACTCTGTATGTGAAATATTTCTTCTGGAAATCTCCCTTCCCCTTCCCGCTCTCTCACCCACGCACTCACCCTGCAGGTGCACTGGCAGAAGTGCCTCTGCTAAAAGGGGTGGAGGTGGAGGGCATAGGGGTGGGTATGGGGGCTGGACAGGACCAAGGCTAAGGGCAGACCCGCAGCGTGAAGCAGCGCGGAAGACACGGTCTTCTCTGAGGTGGGAGCCGGGCAGCGTGGTCTGGTTGAAATCTCACAATTGTCAGGAGAGTGGAAGTTGCAGTCATTGTCGACCTCCTTGCTCTGTACACCCAGCATGTAATCACAATCACTGACCGCTTTCAACAGAGCCTCCATTTCTCCTGCTCTGTGCTCTAGTCGGTTGTATACAGCAGGTGCTCAAACATGGCAGTTAAGACTCAGGGCTTAATGGAGTTTGTTGGAAACTTGATGTTTTCACCTGTAAAGCTTGTTCTGACCCCTATGGAAAGTGACAGGAATTCAAAGGGGAAATCCGAGCAAAGGGGCTCGGGGTGTGGGGAATACTCCCTGAACACCAACGGTAGCCCCAAACATTTGAGTGTAACTTTCTCCAGAACTCTGGATTGCTTTATCCTAGGCCATGTGCTGGGCGTGAAGTCTCTACTAGCTGGCTATAGAAACTTTTAGAACATAGTCTTCTTGGCTTCTTAAAACAGCTGCCTGCAGAATCCTTGCTGTAACAGTTGGGAGGAAGCTCTGTGGGTTTCTGGGACATGGGGAGAGATCCACAGGAACATTCAATCCCCCAGAGAACAGGGCCCCTGGGCTGCTGAGCCTCTGAGTCAATGAGAAGTAAAGAAATGAGGGCCAGGAAGTGGCACACACAGTCAGTGTAAGATGCAGGCAGGAACCCAGGCTTCCTCTCTCTGGGTACTTTGACTTCCTTTATCAAGTAGTAGAGGGCGTGCCTAGCATTCACAGAGCTCTGGTCTTCGTCCTAGCACCACATAATGGGTACAGTGGTGCATGCCCAAGATCCAACACTTGGGAGGTGTCAGCAAGAGAACCATAATACAAGGCCTGCCTGGAGAACTCAGTAAAATAATAATAATAGCCAGGCAGTGGTGGTGCACACCTTTAAACCCAGCACTCAGGAGGCAGAGGCAGGTGGATTTCTGTGAGTTTAAGGCCAGTCTGGTCTACAGAAGTTCCAGGACAGACAGGACTACACGGTAAAACCCCGTCTCAAAAACAGTAATAATAGTAGTGGTTGTTGTCAGAGACCAGCTTCAACAAGTATACTACTTACCAGGGTAAGGGGCAGGAGGACTAGAAAAACATTAAATAGGAGGAACAGAGATAAGAAAAAAACCACTAAGACATAGGATAGTAACAGGAGGGCAACTTGGCAAATACTGAATGCTGAATTCACCTTCGTTTATTTTTCTTTTTTTCTGAGACAGGGTTTCTCTGTGTAGCTTTTGGAACCTGTCCTGGCACTAGCTCTGTAGACCAGGCTGGCTTTGAACTCACAAAGATCTGCCTGCCTCTGCCTCTCGAGAGCTGGGATTAAACACTTGTGTTTATTTTTCATAAACATTTATATCCCAATACAAAAAGGGAAAGAAAACAAAACACTGTGCTAATATGATACAAAGGAGTCAATACTCGAGCTATCAAGTCATTAATTCTTAACAAAAACTTTCTGTTGTTTTGACAGTGAGCCCATCCTAGACCAAGTAGCCTGAAGACAGCCACTCCCAAGGTCAAACCCCCTATCTAAAAAGAAGGAGCAGAAGTATGCTTGAATTTCCTGACCATTGGTCAAGAGGTGTGGATCTACCTATCTGGGTCATCTTAATGTTGAAAGGACCAAGTAACCACATCCTGGGTCAGGATGTGTAGCCCTAGTTGCTGTCAACAATTTTGTGAAACCTCAAACTCTCTGACCTTCAAACAAGGAAGAAATAGGCTCGTTTCTGGGCCTCCACAAGTAGTGGTGATAATAACAGTAAAAGGGCTGAGATACAGTTGACACGCTCAACTGGGCGTGGCACCACACATCTGTAATTCCATTACTCAGGAACTGGAAGAAGAGTCAGGAGTTCTTTTCACTTTTGAGACAGAGCCTTGCTATGTACCGCCTGGTATGGTGTAGCCTGGCTAACCTTGAACTTGTGGCGATCTTTCTGTCACAACCGCCTGAGAACTGGGATTATGGACATGCCCAATCCCCCTTTAGCTTTCTTGCTTTTCTCTGACACTGTCAACACCAAACACAGCTCTGGTTGGGGTGGGACCTCATGTCTGTGCCCCCACATCCGTGCCCCACCTCACCATCCTGCCCCCGCCCCCCCCCCAGCACCACGTGACTTGAACCTGGGCATGCCCTGTGTTCCCTGCCACAGTCTCTGTGAATTCCTATGTCCACCAGTCCTGCTGGGCCTGGAGTTGTCCATCTCCCCCGGCTCTTAGCATTTCCACCTCCAAACAAGAGGCTATTTGCAACTGATGTCCTCTGGAAAAGGGAAAATCGGTTCTTTTCAATGGAATGACACTGGTTCTATCAACCACACTCCAGGGCAGGCCTCATGTCCAGAAGTAGTTGGCCAAGACAAAATGAACTCCATGTTGTCGTTGTTGTGTGTGTGTGTGTGTGTGTGTGTGTGTGTGTGTGTGTATATATATATATATATCTTTTGTTTTGGTATTTTTTTACCTTACTATTTTTTGGGTTTGTTTCTTTTAATTTTCAAATTTGTGGGTTGTGTGTGTATGTGCGTATGTGTGTGTGCGTATGTGTGTGTTTGGTTTTTCGAGACAGGGTTTCTCTGTAGCTTTGGAGCCTGTCCTGGAACTAGCTCTTGTAGACCAGGAGAGAAAAAGAAAGTTTATTCTGGAGACAAACATGAACGGTATGGCCCAGAAATACAGACTTAGATTACCCCAAATTCTGCTACATGACAACATTCGATAAAGGTTTTGTAGTAACAGAGTAATAAAAACATAAATCAAGATACTTTCAAATTATGTTGGTGGCATTAAGAAGGTGGGTTGAATGGAAGCACAGAAGCTGTAGCTAAGGGCTTCAGCGGCTGTCTGATGACACTCTTCTGCCTTTAGTTGGTAGAAACCAGGACTCTGTTAGTCACAGCTGGGTCTATAGAGAAGAGGCAGGGGATAGATACTTAGGATGCTGAAGACAGCCCAAGATAGCTGGACATAGTGGCGCAAGCCTTTAGTTCCAGCTCTTGAGAGGCAGAGGCAGCCAGAGCTACACAGAGAAACCCTGTCTCCACAACAAGAAAGTGAGAGGAGAAAAGAGAGCTCAAGATAAATCGCAATTATGGCCCTGCAACGTTCCAATCTCTACATCCCTGAAGCTCTCACCTGCCAATCAGCCTTGCAGAAGGTGTACTTTCTCCCTAGGGCCTTTTTCTACATTGACAACCATCTTCTCTCACTGGCCAGGCTTGAAGCATGGCTACCGCCGTGTAGGAGCTGAATGTAACGTCTTATTTAACTTTAATTGATTTGCATTTAAATGTAAATAGTGACATGTGGCTCCTGGCAACCTGTGACTAAGCTGTCCTTGGCTTTTTCCTGTGTCTTTCCCGGTGTGTGGGTGACCAGTAGCTACTTTGCATTTTACCACTTTGCATTCATTTCCATGCCCCATTCTACTCTTTCGATGCTTGATTATTTTTTCCCACTGAACATTATATTTGGAAGTCTTTCCAGACCAGGCCATAGACAACTTTGGTAGTCTTTTTGTTTGTTTGTTTGTTTTTGGAGACAGGATTTCTCTGTCGATGCTTGATTTTTTTCCTGCTGAACATTATATTTGGACATCTTAACAGACCAGGCCATAGAGAACTATGGTAGTCTTTTTTGTTTGTTTGTTTGTTTGTTTTTCGAGACAGAGTTTCTCAGTGTAGCTTTGGAGCTTGTCCTGGCACTTGCTCTGTAGACCAGGCTGGCCTGGAACTCACAAAAATCTGCCTGCCTCTGCCTCCCAAATGCTGGGATTAAAGGCGTGCGCCACCAATGCCCAGCTGGTAGTCTTCTTTTTAAAATTATTTAAATTACATTTGTCTGTGTGAGTGCTTAAGAATGTGTGCAAGCCACAACGCTTCCTCCTTCTCTTCCCCCTGTGGGTGCTGGGGAGTCATGAGGCTTGGTGACAGGAGCCCTTACCCACTGAGCCATCTCCATCACTGAGCCTATGCCTCAATTTTTAAATTTACTACTCAGAATTCAACAGTACAGATGAGCCATAATCTGTTCAGCCATCCCCTGTTGAGAGACACATAGATGCCTTTCAGTCTGCCCCCAACAGAAATATAGCTACAGCCAGGAACAATCCTAAGCTCCAGGAGAGGAGGCAGAAGGATTGGCACAAATTGTAGGCTTAGCCAGGGCTATGTGGCAAGAACCTATCTCAAAGCAAAAGAGGGTGGCCTGTGATCTTGGCATTACAAGTGGAAATAGGAAGAGCAGGCATTCAAGATCATCCTTGGCTGTGTAGCAAGTTTGAGGCTAGCCTGGGCTATAAAAAACTGTCTCAAAAATAAATCAATAAATAACAGAGAGCCAGAAGGAATGCTGGCTCCCTGGGGACATGTATGTCCCTCCTCTCTGATGAATACAGATTTCAGTATCCCTTATCCTAAACGCTTGAGAACGGCAGTATTTCTCACTTTAGACTTTGGGACTTTGGAATATTCAGAATCAGTCCATTGAACACTCTCATTTGGAAGTCTGAATGTGTGTGGATCTTATAGATTTCAGATTTTGGAGGTTGGGAAACTCAAACTGTGCTTTTTTTTTTTTTTCTGAGAGGAGATTAAGGTAGGGTCACACTCTGTAACCAGCTGACCTCACACGGACAATTCTCGGGCCTCAGTTTCGACATGTTTGGTTTACAGTTGTGTCCTATCATATTGTACAAAATCTATTAGGTTTTTGTTGACGGGCGGGAGGAGGGAGTGTCATGTAGCCCAGGCTAACCTCCAAGTTCATGTGTAGCCAAGGATGACTACTGAACATCTGATTCTCCTGTCTCTGCCTCTTGCGTGCTAGGATCATGGCTGTGAGCCAGTCCACTCTGGTTTCTATGGTGCTGCAGATGGAAGTCAGGACTCCGAGCCTGCTAGGCAGGCTTGCTTCCAGCTGAGCTACAACCCCACCCCTAATAGTCACTATTTTAAAATAAGAACCCTGGGGAGAGCTTTACAGTGTGCCCAGCATCGCTTTAAAAGCTTTATTTACGTTGCTGTTTTGTTTGGTTTCTCTCCAGTACTGAACTAGAACCCAAGGCCTCTCAAGCTCAGCTACAGAAACAGCCGTGATCAATTCCACTTGTGACTGAACAGAGTAGGGGGTTTTGCTGTTGTTGTTTTGTCTCTATAGTACAGATACGGAAAGTGAGGCACTCCTTCACAAATTACACAGCCAGTATGTAAGAGAGGCATTTGAACCTAGAACCTATGGAGCCTGTCCTATCTGCTGCCTGTTCTACCCTCTCCGCACCTGCATACACAAGGCTTCTGCTACACAGGCCAAGGGTCTACGTGCCCCCCAGCTACCACTACAGAGCTCTTCCTCCGGAGTGGTGAGGTCCATTTTGGCCGATCTCCTGGGCCACGCCCATCTCGTCCCTCCCCGGCTCCCTCCCTGGCCAGGGATGTGCTCAGAGCACTCGGGAGCCTCAGCAAGAGGAGGAAAGTGCCTGTGAGCTCTGCCATTATGTAAGCTGTGGAAAGCGAGACCCACCCTGCTAACTGGAAACAAGCAGGAGTCAAGCAGAGCTTCCTGGAATCCAGGGCCCCAAGCAGCCAAGAAACGGGCCTCCTCGCTTAGGAACAATTGAATGTCACTGGGGTAACCCAACACTGCTGGTCAGAGAGGCCTTCTGCCCACGGGCTCACAGTGCAACCCGTGTGAGCCAGGCTAGGCTCCAAAGGAAAGAAAGGGCTTGGCATGGTGCCCTTCAAGGCCATCTGGGGAGACACTGTACAGGCCCTGGCTCTCTGTAGGCTGCCACCTAATAGGCACAGGTTGTAGACTGAGGGTGTTCCAGACAGAGAGACAGTGACGGAGCTGGACTCTAGCCTGGAAGACACTGAGCTCCAGAGCTAGGACCCCTAGATTTTCTTGTCCTGTGCCCTCGGGCATGGCATAACTTCTCAAAGACTCGTGGTTTCTTGACAGAAAGTTCAATTAAGGCCATGTATAAGTGTGGAGGCCTTCTCTAGAGCCTGGGCAGCCTGGCAGGTGAGAGAATCACGCTCTAGGAGAGTCCTCGTTTATCTTAACGACTCATGAGATAGCGAGCTCTCTTTTCGTTTTTTTCCTTTGGATCTGGGTCTCACGTACCTCAGTTGGGCATCGAACAGTCTATGGTCTTGAACTTGGTCTACTCACCTCATCTCTCTTTCTTTTCTGTTTTTGGGGGAGTTATGATTTGGGGTTTTTGTGGGGAGCACGGTCTCCCTCTAGCCCAGCTGGTCTGAAACTCCATGGTCACCTGCCTGCTTCAGCCTCCCTCCCTTGGGCGACTGCAAATGTGAGTCTGGGGCCACGTGGTCAGGTTTCACGTGCTGTTTCTGTTTTAACTCGGCCTCCAGAAGAACCTTCACTTAACACGAAAGGAAAGTGAAATAAAGGAAGTTGGAGAGGGTGCTGCAGACAACGCTCAGCGGTCAGGAGCTGTCTCCTGCTGCTCTTGAGGAGGACTCGAGTTTGATTCCCAGCACCCATGCTGGGTGGGTCACAGCTGCCTATAACACCCAGGGATCCAAAGCCTTCTTCTGGCCTCCAAACGGATCTTCATTTGTGTGTGTGCATGTGCGCGCACACACACACACACAAGGGGTAGGGGAAATACACGAGGTAAAAATAAGTTTTTAATTAAAAAGAAACTTTTAAAAAGAGGTCCAGGCTTACTTTGCTCTCTTACCCGGGGGTGGGGGGTAGGGTGAGGGGGTGGAGTCTTTGGCCCTTCATCAGCACCTCCCCATGCTTTTCTCAGGTATTTACATTACAGGTAATCTCTGTCAGTTGCTCCTTCAAATAAACAGCTATACCTGGAATGAGACCAAAGTGCACCAGGTGGGAACCTCAGACCTTGCCCAGCAAGTGGCTGGACCTGGGAACACTCTGGATGCTGGCCGGGACAGGTGGCGAATGATGGTCAGGCTTTGAAGTCTACAGTCAGGTTCAAATCCTGCTCAGGGTCTGAGGCTGCCCCACCAGGCTGGTTGTCTATGTCCTCACCTGTCAAGCCTATAGGGCTGGACCTGCTCTTCCCTGTCAACTTGAACCAATGGTGATGGGGCTGTGACAGGACCTTTCTTACAGGACAGTGGTGGTGGCCAAGGCTGATATACTCTCCTTCCTGGACCAATGGGAATTCTCACTTCCCTTTTTCAAAACAGAAGAGCAAGAAAAGGAAACAAAGAACCCAGTCCAGACCCACAGGACTCCTGGGAATGGAGTATTAGCTTGGGACCCAAGCAATTAGGGCGAGAAGGGGACTTGCCGAAGGGTGTCTCAGTCAATGACTCCGTGATAACAGGAAGAGGCTGACCACTGGCTCACTTCACTAAAATCACCGAATGTGGGCTGAGGGAGAGTTCAGTGGCAGATTGCTTGCCTGGCATTCGTGAAGCTCTGGCTTAGATCCCCAGCACTGCACACACACAAAAGCAAAGCAACAAAAACCGGGCATAAGAGTACACGTCTGGCCGGGCAGTGGTGGCGCACGCCTTTAATCCCAGCACTGGAGAGGCAGAGGCAGGTGAATCCCTGTGAGTTCGAGGTCAGCCTGGTCTACAAGAGCTAGTTCCAGGACAACTAGGACTGTTACACAGGGACACTTTGTCTCAAAAGAAAGAAAGAAAGAAAGAAAGAAAGAAAGAAAGAAAGAAAGAAAGAAAAGAGTACACGCCTGTAATCGGTAATTGCTGAACCCAGGAGCCTGAGACAAGAGGATTGCCCTGATTTGAGGTCAGCCTCTACTACATAGTAAGTAAAGCAAAACAAAAATCAAGGACTGGCAAGATGGCTCAGTGTGTAAAGGAACTTGCAGACAAGCAAGCCTGACAACCTGAGTTCAACTCCCAAGACCCACATGGCAGAAGGAGAGAACCAACTCCCATAACAACCACCATGGTGGTGGACATCTGTGCTTCCAACACTGAAGTGGCAGAAGGAGAATCAAAAGTTCAAGGTCATCCTCAGTTACACAGTGAGTTCTAATGAGTTCAAGGCTAGCCTGGGCTACATGAGACCCTGTCTCAAAAAAGGCAGATGGGAGGATCGTGGCAAGATGGCACAATAGGTAAAGGCCTTTGGAGTACAAATCCTGAGTTTGGTCCTGAGAACTGACTCCCAAAAGTCCTGATTTACATGTGTACATGGGTCTCTCTCTCTCTCTCTCTCTCTCTCTCTCTCTCTCTGTCTCTCTGTCTGTCTCTCTGTCTCTCTGTCTCTCTCTGTCTCTCTCTGTCTCTCTGTCTCTCTCTCTCTCTGTCTCTCTGTCTCTCTGTCTCTCTCTCTCTCTCTCTCACACACACACACACAGAGAGAGAGAGAGATCTTTTTAAAAAAAGAAAAAAACAGGATCAACCCTAGCCCAGCTGCACCCAAGGGTTCAAATGCCATCCTGGGGTCAGTCTCTCTGTCCCTCCCTCCCCAGCCCTGCTCTCTAATTCTCCTCATGAAAATCCCACATTCAGGAGGTAACATGGCCACTCGTAGCCCCCCAGCAACCACAGGTCAAAAAGATTCTGTCTACTTATTGGTCTCAACAGCAAAGCCCAGAATAGAGTGCTGTGGGGTTTTACTGAGTCACGTGCCCAGCCCTGACCCAATCACTGTGACCTCAGTAGATAAATGGCTGTAACTGACCAGCTTGAAGGCAGGGCAAGAGGAGCCAACAAATGCCTCTGATTGCATGCACAGAATCTAAATTAAAAATAAATCTTAAAAAAATAAAAATAAAAATAAGAAGGTCAAAGTTCACTCCCTCTTTGAAGGACTGAACTCTGCTTATGCCGCACAGAGAACAAAGTCACCAAGTTCTAGCCTGCCTGGCTCATCGTGGACGTGCCAGGCACAGCTTTCAGACAACTTTCAGGTTTTATCTGCCTTGGCAGAGTAATGCAAAATTAGAATGGGGAAATATTTAATATTTAATATCAAGTATTACGAAGAAGCCTGCTAACACTTCAGTGGATCTCAATACAAAGACTAGAAAGACAATAAGAGAAAGTCCAGGACAGCGAGAAGGCTCGGCAGGTAAAGGGGCTTGCTGCTAAGCCCGACCACCTGAGTTCGGTCCCCAGGACTCACATGGGAGTAGGAGGAGAGCCCACATCTGCCACCCCAGCACTCGGAAGCCTGAGGCCAGAAGATCACTGCAACTGTGTGGTCAACCCCAGCTAAAAAGTGTCCCAGGCCAGCCTGCACTACTTGAGACTCCGTTTCAAAAATGCAAAAGCTAAACAAGGCATGGTGGTGTACATCTTCAATCCCAGCATTTAGGAGGCAGAGGCAGGCGGATCTCTGAGTTCAAGGCCAGCCTGGACTGTAAAGTGAATTCCAGGACAGCCAGGGCTACACAGAGAAACCCTGTCTCAAAGAAACAAAGCAAACAAACAGGAAAAAGTTACAAATGTATCACACATTTATCCACAGGAGTGTGTTTGATTTTTCTTTTTGTTGTGATGTTTGTTGTTTGAAAAAGAGTCTCTCTATGGAGCCTTGGCTGACCTTGACTGTGTAGACAAGGCTAACCTTGAATTCGTGAAAATCTGCCTGCCTCAGTCTCCTGAGTGTTGGCACTAAAGGTATGAATGCTGGCATTAAAGGTATGTCTCCATATCTGGCACTGGGGTAGAGATTTATTAAGGTGCACATGATGCTTGCTCTGAGCCACCACACAGAAAGACAAGTACTTTTTAAATTCTATAATTCCCCTGGTCTACAGGAGTTCCACAGGAGTTCCAGGACAGCCAAGACTGCTCAGAGAAGCCCTGTCCCAAGAAGCCAACCAACCAAGCAACAATCCAAGGAAGCAAACAAACAAACAAACAAAAACCACCTGTATCCTGGGGCCAGTTAGAGGTCTCAGTAGAAGAAGAAGGTTGATGCCAAACAACACATAGTAGAGAGAGAACATTGCTACAAATTGTCTTCTGACCTCTGTACATGTGAATGGCACGTAAGCTGACTTCCATCCTAAAATAAATAAATAAATAGATGGACAGGTAGGCAGATAAATAGCTGTAAAAACAATCTGTTATCACTACCATTGAGATAGAAAGTTCAAAGTATTGCTGAAATTTCAAGGCTAGCCTAGTCTATTCATTGATGTCCAGGCCAGTTGGGTCTACAGAGATTAACTGAATTAAATGGGCAGGGGGCGGGACATAAAGGCTGATTTGCATGTCCACGAGCCACTTGCTGTTTGTATAAGGAAGTTCAAATTTAATAAGGTCAAAACCAAGCTGTTGCTTCCTGATTGCCCCAAACCCATTTCTCTGCCTGGATGCTCTCTCCCAATCTCTCTTCACTTCTGGGGGCCCTGCCTGCAGGTCCACCTGTAGCCTGGTGACACACATGTCTGCAGTCCAAGTATTAGGGAAGTTGACACAAGAGATGAGGTTCAGGAGCTCAAGGTCATCCTTGACTACAGGGCATTTGAGACCCTGTCTCAAACCTAAACAGAAAAGGCATCCTGTAAGGACAACAGAGGGAGTCCTTGATATTCTCCTGTTCCCAAGGGAACCTAGGTCTAGACACATCCTGAGGACATGGGACACTGGATATACAGCCCAAATCATCCTAAAAATGCCTGCACACATGCTCAGACCGAGGAAAGGGAAGAAGAATTCTGGGTGTTTCTGAGGACCAGGCCTCCAGGGGACTGAGGGACAGGCTTCCTTATCCTGTGGACGCACAGACAGACAGACAGATATGCAGACAACACAACACACACATTTATTGATGTCATTGAAGACAGGATTTTACTCTGTAGCACCAGTGCTGGCTTCAAACTCACAGCAGTTCTCCTGCCTGAGACTTCCAAGTGCTGGGATTACAGGCAGGCACTGCCACACCCCATCATTCTGGTTTTTAAAACATAAATATAAAAGGCAGGGTCTCACTCTGAAGTCTTGGCTGCCCTAGAACAAACTGTGTGTTCCGGACTGGCCTTGGACAACTCTGCTGGCCCCTGCCTCCTGAGAGCTGGGAGGAAAGAAGACCACTATGTCTAGCACTGGATTTTATTCTATTTTACATACATACATAATTTGAGACAGGGTCTCCTGTAGCCCGGGTTGCCTTAAACTCCCAATATAGCCGAGGATGACTTTGACTTCCTTGACCTCCTCTTCCTCCAGCCTCCACCTCCAAAGTGTTGAGATTACAGGTATGTGTCACGTGCCCAGGTATGTGGTGCTCAGGACTTCCTGCATTCTAGACAAGTGCACTATTGATTGAGGCACACTCCCAGATCCTATTGGTGTGTGTGTGTGTGTGTATGTGTGTGTTCACGCATGTGAACTGGTACTCGTGGGCAGGCGTTTTGGAAGCAGAGAACAAATTGGGTGTCGTGCCTCAGGAGCTGTCCAACTTGTTTGAAAAAAGATTCTCAGTGGGACCTGGGGTTCACTGTTTCAGCTAGGCAGACTAGCCAGGGAGCCCCAGTGATCCATCCATCTGTCTTTACCACCCCAACTCTCCTGGGAGCCCAGTTTTTCCACAAGGCTGCTGGGGACTGAACTTCGTTTACAAGCGGTTTTCTGGCCCCACCCCCATTCCTGGATTTTTACTGTGCTTGGAGTTTGCTAACTTGAGGTCAGCCTTCACTATTCCAAAACCTAGGTAGCAAGACTTCAAAGTCAGCCCAACAACCGGGTTTTACATTCCTTTGAAGTACGTGAGATAAGTAAGCCTTTTCATCGTGCAAGGCCGGCCACAGTAGAAAGTCTCCCAGACGCTGTCCCTCGGAAAGCAAAGACAGTTGTCAGCAGGTTTCAGGACTAAGAGGTCAGAGGTGATCCAGCACTGCATCCGAGGGACCCCCAGCATCCTTCCTTCCTGCCTCACTATCACCCTCCAGTCTCCCAGGCCTGCATTTCAAAGATTTCCTGAGCGCACCCAGGCACCGGCTGTACCTCCTTGAAGTTCCTTTGAATGTCAAGTTCAAATGATTCCGCCTACGTCCTCTTCAAAGACCACGAAGAAAGTGTGGCTGGCAGCTGAAGGACCTCAAAGGTGGTCTTGTCATTTGTTACATAAGGTAGGCAGCTGGGGTTCTGGAGGAGATGTTTTCCCAAGATGACACATAGCCAGTTGGTGATGAGGTATAAGTCACCAAGGCTCCCCAACAGCTAATACTCTCCTAGCGTGGGTCTTTCACACTTGGGTCCTCTGTTCCCCTTTGTCATCCTGCCCAAGGGGTCTCCTTTGTTTTCTAAGAGTGTTAGTGCTGGGTGACCCCTATGAAAAAACCAGCAAGGTTCAGGGTACAGCTCAGTCGCTAGAGCGTTCACCTTGACACACACAAAGTCCTAGGTTCAAACCCCAGCATTGCATAGAGGCATGATGGTGCGTGACCATGATCACTGCACTGGAGCTGTAGAGGCCAGAGGGTCAGGTCAGAGTTCAAGGTCACCCTCTTGTGTGCAGCAAATCTGCAGCTTGCTTATCTGTCTGTCTAACATGTCTTCTATCTATCTGTCTATCTATGTATCTATCATCTATCTGTCTGTCCTATCATCTACCTATCTATCTATCTACCTATCTATCATCTATCTATCTACCTATCTATCATCTATCTGTCTGTTTATCTATTTATCTGTCTATCATCTATCTATCTGTCTGTCTGTCTGTCTGTTTAATGAGGCAACTTCTCAGGATGTAGCCCAAACTAGCCTGGAACTTCAGATTCTCTTACCTCAGGCTTCCCACTGCTGGAATTACAGATGTTCACCACTGTATTTAGCTGTTTGTTGACCCAAGGTGTCCTATAGCTCAGGCAGATGAGGAACTCAATATATATAAACATATTTAATCTTGAAACTTCTACTTGCTTGTTTGGGACATGATCTCACTCTATAACCCAGGCTGTCCTAGAACTTATTTTATAGCCTAGGCTAGCCTCAAACCATGTGATCCTCCTGCCTCTACCTCCTAAATACTGAGATTACAGGCAGGCGCTTCTATCTCATGCAGTATTAGACAAGGAATCATGCACGATAGGTGCTGAGCCTAGCTCCATTCTTCCTTGTGCTGAGCCTAGCTCCATTCTTTCTTGTGCTGAGCCTAGCTCCATTCTTCCTTGTGCTTGGGGTGGAGCCCAAGGCTTGCCTCCTGCTAGGCAAGCACTCTACCACGGAGTCACATTCCAGGTCCTAGTCATTTTGGTTTCTTAGCTCAGATCAGTATGAGGACATGGCCCAGCCCACTATGACCCACTGTGCCAGTAAATGCTGGAATACGCCTAGGGCTGCCGGCAACTCCCAGATTTACTATTAGATTTCTGAGGCATCTTAAAGAAACAAGAGGCAGAAAAACAAACAAGGGTCTGATCTTTCAGCAGCCGGGACAGTGCCTGTGGGTGCATACAGTTGAGGGGGCAGACTCTCCCGTGGCAAGTTGAGCAGACTGCCAGAGAAAAAAAGATGGCCCTTTCTAGGGGCAGAAATGATCGCAGCACCTAGCAACCATTTCTCTTCTGGAGTCCCTCCTTCCCTCCCGGAGGTGCCTGCCCAAGGTCAGAGGGTTTGTCTCGATAGATACTCATTACTTACAAAGCCCGAATGACAGAATCTCAATGAATTGTTAGTGCCAACCACAGACAAACGCCTCTCCCCAGCTCTCAGAACAAAGCTGGAAAGGCTGCCCCACCGGAGAGTCAGCATGCACTCTGGGCATTCCACTATGTCCACCTGTAGGCACACCTCCAGTATGCTTTGGGCTGTGGTCCCTATATGGTCAGTCAAGAGGCCTTAATTGAGCCAGATGGTGGTGGCACATGGTTTTAATCCTAGCACTCAGGAAGCAGAGACAGGCAGATTTCTGAGTTCCAGGCCACCGAGTGAGTTCAGGGACAGCCAGAACTACACAGAGAAATCCTGTCTCAAAAAACAAAACAAAACAAAAACAAACAAAAAAACAAAAAAACAGAGAGAGAGAGAGAGAAAGAGAGAGAGGTCTTAGCTGCCGAGGACATAGAGTTTTTGAGGGGCAGCCACGACCTGTCTCAGGCTATGTCAGAAAGACAAGTCAGCATCCGACTATGACCCCCAGCGTAGTAGAGCGGATGTGGATGAGAACGAGGCTGCTGAGCACAGCACTGCGGTAGAGCAGCCCCCTCTCGCCCCAGGTGAGTTTCCACGCACCTTTGGGTAGGCTGGAAGTGGGGGGGGGAGGTTGAAGAGTGACCAAGGAGAGGTGGACAACCTTGGGAGCACGGGGCCCGCCACTCATCCTGGGGGGCCACCAGCACTGAGCCAATGTTCTGTCCCTGTGTCTTCATGTCTTCCCACGTGTTTGAAATATGGATCTTTTGAGAAGCAGGGACTTGAACTTGGCCTGTGGCGCCACTGTCATGTTGCCTAGCTCTTACGTTTGGTGTGGATGAACGTAATGGCTTGGCCAGTGTGAGAACCTGATCAATGTCATGAGCTTTCAAAAGCGTCTAGACGGGGGACAGCATGAGAGTGGAGAGAGTTTCCACTGAGCAGCTCTGTCTTTCCGGGGTCCTTTAGGGGACCCACACAAGCACCAAGCTGCTCCCACTGTCAACAAAGCTGCCTTGTACAAGCCAATGCACACCTGCCCTGCACAGGACACACCTTGTTTTAGATATAGGGGACATTAATTGTTTTATCAAAAATAATAACTCCTGCAGGGCAGCGGTGGCGCACACCTTTAATCCCAGCACTCAGGAGGCAGAGGCAGGAGGATCTCTGTGAGTATGAGGCTAGCCTGGTCTACAGAGTGAGTTCCAGCACAGGTTCCAAAGTTACACAGAGAAACTTTATCTGGAAATTAAAAAACAAACAAACAAACAAACAAAAAACCTCCTAAATAGGACAGGGTAACACAAAGTCACCGTGTGGCCAAAGATGACCTCCACCTCTCCTCTTTTATCTGAATTTTCAACTTCGGAGAAGCACATCTGAAAGGCAAATTCACAAACCCTGCATTGTGAAGCACACATGTAATCCGATACTCGGGAGGAGGGCACAGGAAGAGCTAGCATTTGGGCTAGCCTGGGCTACATACCAAGCCCTTATCTCTAAGAAAAGATAGAGATAGAAAGCGAGGAAGGGAAGGGAGCTGGTACTGGGGAGCTGGCTCAGTGGGGGAAGCTCTTTCCGGGCAAGCATGTGAACCTGAGTTCAAATTCCCAGCACACAAAATAAAAGCTGGGAGTGGCCATACACCCATAACCTCATTTGTTCAGTAAGCAGAGAGAGGAGGAGGCTAGGGCTTGGTGGCTACCAGCGTAGACCCAGGATCAGTGAGAGACCCTGTCTATCAATATTTAAGTTCACGGTGGAAGGAAAGACGATTGTGAATTCTGCCTAAGAGTCGGGAGGCGCTGGGAAGAAATGAAGGGCTTTCCTGTCCTTCTCAGCAAAGCGGAGCAGGATTTCTCATTCTTTCCAAAGACCCAGAGCTGAGAAATTAGAAGGCGATGTGTCAACGAGCCCAATGGTCACCACCTCCCACCTTCCTCCTCCCTCTCCTGGCTGCTCAGAGTTCCCAAAGCAACAGGAAGCTAAAGGTGGGGAAGTTTCACCCCCCAAAACCAGAGACTGAAAACCCACAGCTTTGTGGCCACACAGAGAAGGCAGACCTGTGGACAGGAGAGAACAGAGGGCTCAGCTCTAACCTCAGAAGAGAAGTTGAATTCTGGGTATGAAGTGCATGAGGGCCAGGGGAGCGTGAGAGCCAGGTGAGTGTGCAAGCCACCAAGGTTCGCTCTCTCCTCCCCATCTCGGCACAGCCATCATCTACAGTTACAGACTCAGGGACATCCGGCCTCATAGACATCTCCTCCGAGATGTTTATAGATGGAAGCAGTCATGTTAGAAAAGTAGGAGGAAAGGAGGAGAATGAAGCAGGGGGGGGGGGAGGCAAAGATGAAGACAAACACCACCAGTCCTGGAACTCACTCTGTAGACCAGGCTGGCCTCAAACTCCTAGAGATCCACCTGCCTCTGCCTCCCTAGCGCTGGAATTAAAGGCGTGTGCCACCACCACTCAACAGAAATAATCTTTAATCCCTGCATCGGACAGCAGAGCCGGTGGATCTCTGGAAGTTTGGGGCCAACTTGGCAGGCACAGTGAGTTCCAGTCAGCCAGAGCTACAAGGAGACCCTATCTAAAATCAATAAATACAGTGACCTAACTCAACTGAAGGAACTAGAAACAGAACAGTTAACCACGTACTCATTTAGCAAAAGAAATGCTATCGTACATCGTCGGTCAAGGCAACCACTGGCCCCAGCCACACAGGAACTCCGCAGGCAGGCGCTCTCTGCTTGAGCCGCCGAGATTACACCTGCTTCAGTAGCAGGAGGTAACTGGTCACTGGCGGACGTGCTGTTCACCAAAAGCCCTGTGAGTCATTCCCCAAGGTTCCTGGGGGGAAAAAAAGACATCCAGATAAGGTGCCCATTCCAGGAAGAAATAAAACCTTGGCCCAAGGCCCAGACTTTCAGGGAAAGCCATTGGCCTGCTGGGTGGGGGTCACCTTGAACTAAGCCTCCGTACCACTGTCTCTAATCATTCATTCACCAACTATTTATAGGTATGCATTATTCATTCATCCAATGCGTGCGTACTAGGAGGGGCAAAGTGACTTCATCTTTGAGTACAACCTATGCCCTTTAGCTGGGTTTGTTTGTTTTTTTTTTTTCTATAGTCTAAGCTCCCTGAAGCCAACTGTTATCCAACAATATCAACTGGAAAATTCCAGAAACAAACAATTCTTAAACCTAATTTATTTTTGAGCCAGGGTCCCTCACTATACAGTCCTGGACTCGCTGTGTAGACTAAACTAAACACAAACTCATGGAGCTCGTCCTGCCTTTGCCTCCCAAGTGACGGGACTGAAGGTGTGTACCACCCCAGATTATAATTTATAACTTTTAAGTCGGGCACCACTGCCAAATAGCATGGTGAGATTTGGCTCCCTCTTGTACCATCTCCTCAAGGGGCCACTCCTCCTCATGTGCAGGTGGCCTACATTCATGCACCTTGTCATGTTTCAGAAGTGACTCCGCAGCCATTTTGGATCTGAATCTACTCTTGAGGCACTGGTCTGTTCTTAAAATTATTCTCCTTAATCATTTGCTTAAGCAGGGCTGTGCATGTGCCACATCATAGTGACAGAGAGGGCTTCGTGACATCTGTGGTTTCAGGTTTCCATTGAGGGTTTGGCCATATGCCCCCCTTGAGTAAAGACAGCTCCTCTATATGCTTTCCCATGGTCAGCGTTCATTAGTACAATCAATACTATGCTTTGGTTGTTCTGATAAGGAATGCGTGCATGTGTGTGTGTGTGTGTGTGTGGTCCTCATTAATTCTCCACAAGATCATCACCATTATCATTAACAACATTATCATCACCATCACCATCACCACCACCATCATTATCACCACCATTATTACTATTATCACTTGAAATCATCATTAGCAGCAGCAGCAGCAGCATTACCATTATTACCATCATCAATATTGTCACCATCATCAATACTGTCATCATCATCATCACCATCATCATCACCACCATCACCATCATCACCATCATCATCACCATCATCACCACCATGCATGCTGGCCATGGGTTTAGCTGGCAGCAGATTACCAATCAATGAGGTAAATAAAAAAGAGGGTGAAATATTTTTTGCAGGGTAAACCATGGTGTAAATCTGTTCGGTGCCACTGGATCCAGGGACTCGACACCAGAATATCCAGCTGGCGAGATAGCTCGGCAGGTTCCTATGGCACAAACTGAGTCACCTGAGTCTGATCCCAGAACCCACAGTAGAAGGAGAGAATGAACTCCCACAAGTTGTCCAAGGACCTCTACACACGCGTCATGGCACAAGTTCACACACACACACACTAAATAAATAAATCTTAAAATCCATCTCTCCATCTCCTTCATCGCTCTTTACATCTGCTCTACTCTGTTTGGATTCATGTTCACTCAAGCGTTCTGTACATGGTGACACCCATGGCTGGTGCCCACGGCTGGGGGCCCACAGCTCCACTTTCATTTCTGGAGGGGTGATGAGCATCTCTGTAAGCTCCCCTGTAGCCCTATTCAAAGAGATCTCCTATTCTCAGCAGTTCCAGCGAAGATTCCGAGAATGAATCTGATTAGTCCAGCTGGAGCCAGGAGCTTGTCCAAGAACCAATTTCAACAGCCCCGGAATTTCCCAAAACCATGCCTAAGGCTCAAGGTCATTCTCTTTATATAGAGTTCGAGGCCAGCCTGAACAACAGAACAAATGGGGCAGTGGAAGGCTATCTTCTGATGAGAGGATGTAAGATCTGTCACACGTGTAAGGCAGAAGACAGTTTCCTGGAGAAGATGGCCCTCAAACTGAAAGCTCAAGGGCCAGCTGGACTTTACCAGGTGACAGGGAGGAAAATACCAGAAAAAAAAAAAAGAGCACCGAAGGAGAAGGGTCTTGTTCTAGCAAATGCAAGTGCTTGAAGGGACAGTGGAGGAGGAAGAGGAGGCTGTAGCTTTGGCCTAGGCTTCCTCCCTTTCCCAGAACCCTGACTCAGTCATTGAATTTAACTCACCTGGCCCAGGCATGGCTCCTGTTCAAAACAAAGTCAGGTCCCATTATCCACTGACCAAGCCCACAACCCTGAAATGTGAGCTGATGCCACATACTGAGCCACAGATCTTCTGGGGTTGCTCAGGGGGAAGGTCTCCCAGTGTGAAATGGGGCAAGAATTGTTGTGGGATACTCCTACACACTGGGTGAAGATATGTCATGTCATTCTGATTGGTTTACTAAACAACTGAAGAGTCGATGCCTCGACAGGATTTCCAGGCACAGAGGATGCTGGGAAAAGGAAGGGCCGAGTTTCAAGGAGACGCAGAGGAAACATGACGTGTAGGAGATGAAGTAACAAACTATGAGCCATGTGAAAGCATGTAAATTAATAAAACTGGGTTAATTTAAGTTGTAAGAGCTAGTTAGAAACAAGCCTAAGCTATCAGCAGAACTTTCATAATTAATAATGTTTCCATGTGATTATTTGGGAGCTGGTAGGTGAGACAGAAAAATCTGCCTACAAGATATTGTTATATGCTGTGCTGTAGTTGTTTGGCTGACTGGCACCCAGGCAGTTTTTGTTTCTCTGTGAGAAGGGTATCCAATAGGCCTGTAGCCACTGTGCCTTGGGTGTGCCCTTTCTGAGCTGACTCATCTCCTCACCTCAAATGTTGTGAGGAATCTCCCCCTTTAAAAAAGCGAGGAAGGAAGAAAGAAAAGAAGTCTGTGGATCGCTTGAAACTTATGTAGCCCAGACTGAACTCAATCCTCAACCTTTTTCCCAAGCATGGAACCCCAGGACTTGTGCATGCTAAGCACATGTTTTCCACTGAACTGCACCCCAGCCTTGACCAACCAGTGGATCCTCATGTAAGATATAGGAAAATGAGGACCCACAGTGTCTAGGCATCTCACCAGAGACAGCAAAACTGTGCTATTCAGGGGCCGGCTCGAGGGAATGGGAAGTGGTACGGCCCTTCTGGAAAACTGTCTAGGTCTCAGAGGCTAGACCCCAACTCATCGGGTGACTCACAAAGCCACCCAAGTGGAGCACAACTAATAATGGACAAGGAAGTGAGGTCTGAGCAAGACAGTGGTAGCACACATCTTTAATCCCAGAACCTGGGAGGCAGTGGTAGCCAAATCTCTGTGAGTTCGAGCCCAGCCTGGTCCACAAGAGCTAGTTCCAGCACAGTCAGGACTGTTATACAGAAAAACCCTGCCTTGAAAAACCAAGAGAGAGGAGAGAGAGAGAGAGAGAGAGACAGAGAGAGAGAGAGAGAGAGAGAGAGAGAGAGAGAGAGAGAGGAGGTTTTGGAAAGCATGCTTCATTGTTTCAAGAAACCCAGCTTCCTGGCACTCACGGTATGGGTGTGGGTTATCTACTGTGGAGAATGATCTGAGGTGTACCTGGCAACCAGTCGTTTCAGAGACAACGAGCTGAGGCTGGAACACCGTGAAGATGTGCATGGACTATGTCCTCGCTTTCAAGACCAAGGTCCCACCCACATGAGTGCGGAGACTCCTGACGCAGGAGAGACCTGGGTTAATGCCCAGGCATGGATTCTGCACTGAGCAAGTCATCTCCTTTCTGAGAGCCTCAGTTTCCCCATACATGCAAGGAGCACAATTTTGAGGCCTAAGTTAGAATCATGGGAGCTGAAAAGATAGTTTAGTTGGTAAAGTGCTTGGCCCGCAGCATGAAGAATTAGGATTTTGGTACTAATGTAAAAAGCCAGGAATAGTGGTGCAAACCTGCAACCTTATCTCTGTAGGGGAGCAGAGACAGGAAGATTCCTTTGCTGGCCAGCCAGTTCAGTGAGAGATCCTGGCTCAAAACCTAAGGCAGAGACCAGGCATGATGGTGCACACCTTTAATCCCACCACTTGGGAGGTGGAGACACACTGTGACTTCAAGTCCAGATTGGTCAACATCTAGAAGTCCAGGCCAGACAGGCCCATATCAAGAGACACTGTCTCAAATGTGTGTGTTTGTGTGTGTGTGTATGAGAGAGAGAGAGAGAGAGAGAGAGAGAGAGAGAGAAATATGTGTGTATGTGTGTATATACATACGTACATATATACACATGCATACATACATACATACATACATACATACATGGCTGAAGAGGTGGCTCAGTAGTTAAGAGCACTGGCTGTTCTTCCAGAGGATCGGGGTTCAATTCCCAGCACCCACATGGTGACTCACAGTCATTTACAATTCCAGTTCTGGAGTTGGAGTTATGACACCCTTTTCTGGCTTCTGCAGACACTAGGCATGCACCTAGTACCCAGATATATATTCAGGCAAACATCCATCCACATAAAAGCTCTTTTCAAAATTTAAATTTCAAATAAAGAGAAACATAAAATAAGGTGGAGAGAGGTAGAGAAAGACACTCAGTGTGACTTTTGACTTCCACCCAAACAAGCATGAGTGTGCATCCATGCAGAGAAGTGAATACATATCATTCACAAAAATTTGTAAGGATTATGTCCAGTACTAACTGGCTTGGCACAAAGCCTGGAATTTTTGTCTACTCAGTGACCATTTCTCTTGCATTTCCACTTGATTATTTGATTGGGGCATACTTTCGAAAAGTAGAAAACGGTGAAAAACAAGACACTCTTTCCCCCAGTTCCTGGAGCCACCCACTTCCTCTCCTGACACAACCACGAGAAAGGGTTTCAAAACCACTTCCAAGTCACAGAACTGCTGCGAGAATTATTCAGAGGATGGCAGAGCGCTGACTGTCATCCCATCCTTTTGGTGGAGGAGGCAGGAAAAATAGGAGTTCAAGGCCAGCCTGGGCTACAGAGAGAGTCCCAGGAAAGCCAGGGCTACACAGAGAAACCCTGTCCTGAAAAACCCAAACAAACAAACAAAAACCCCAGAGCTAGCCTGGTCCATGTAGTAAATTCCAGGGGAGCCAGAATCATCTATTTATTTGTTAACTTTTTTCCTGTTTTTTTTCAAGACAGGGTTTCTCTACGCAGCCCTGGCTGTCCTAGAACTCACTTTGTAGACTTGACTGGCCTCAAACTCACAGATATCTGACTGCCTCTGCCTTCTAAATGCTGGGATTAAATAAAGGCTTATATCACCACCCCTGGTTTGTTTATTTATTTTATCTTTACCAGTACCAGGGATTGAACATAGGTCTTTACAAACACTAGACAAGAGCTTTACCACTGAGCTACAACCCAAGCCCTTGTTTCTTCCTTTTTGAGATAGCCTCATGAAGCCCAGGCTGGCCTCAAACTCACTTGTGTGGCCAAGGACGACCTTGAAACCCTGATCCTCCTATACTGCAATTACAGGCTCACACATGGTGCTCAGCTCAATCGCCTACTTTGGCTGGCCTATTCATAACCAGCAATGCTAATTTTTCAGACCCATTTAAGATCTGAGCCACACATCACCCTCAGGTCCCCCTCAAAATTTCAACACGTTCCCCAGGAACAGGATATAATTGTTGACAACCACAGGACTCTTAGCAAATTTGAAAAAGTTACTTCATTACCTGTCTTTCCTAATGTGGGTCTGCGCTGAGAAACGTGTCCTTAGGCAATTTGTACTGGTGTCACCGGCTGCGGAAGGCGTCACTCTCACAACACAGCCTTGCTCTAGTCCGCTGTCCTGCTCTCACTATGTAGCCCTGGCTAACCTCAAACTTGTAGCCCAGGCTGGCCTCAGAAGTACTGCAGTGTTTCTACCCATGCCTCATATTGGTGGGGTTACAGGGTTACAGGATTCCATCACACACGTGGTTATCCTGTGTGTTTGTGAGTGCCCATGGAGAGCGGAGAACAACCACGTGATTATCCCGTGTGTGTGTGTGTGTGTGTGTGTGTGTGTGTGTGTGTGTGGTGTGTGTGTGTGTATGTGTGGTGTGTGTGTGTGTGTATGAATGCCCATGGAGATCAGAGAACAACCTCTGGTGTCATTCCCAGGTATCACTCACCTCCTTTTATCTTTTGTGTTTGTTTGGTTTTATGTTGTTTTTTCCCCCAAAAACAGGGTTTCTCTGTGTAACAGCAGTGACTGTCCTGGAACTCAGACCAGGCTGGCCTCTAACTCAGAAATCCACCTGCCTCTGTCTTCTGATTGCTGAGTTTAAAGTCGTGGTCTACCATATCTGGCGCTCTCTCTCTCTCTCTCTCTCTCTCTCTCTCTCTCTCTCTCTCTCTTATACAGGGTCTCACTGTGTAGCTCTGATTGGCTATAAACTTTCTTTGTAGACTATACTGACCTCAAATCCACAGAGATCTGCCTGCCTCTGCTGGGATAAAGTTGTATGCTGCCACCAACCACACCACCATCTTGTTTGTTTGTCTGTTTGTTTTTTATTTTTTGGTTTTTTTTTTTTTTGAGAGAGGTTTTCTGATTGGCCTGCAACTCCTTGATTAGGCTAAGCTTACTGGGCAATAAGCTCTCAGTATCCACCTGCCTTTAACTCCCCAGTTCTAGGATTGCAGGTACACACCCAGACCATGTCTCTTGTGACATTGGTGTTTTGGAAAAACACAGACCTGTTACTTCACAGACTGTCTTAGTCAGGGTTTCTTTTGGTTGTTGCTGTTTTTATTGAGCTCTACGTTTTTCTCCGTTCCCCCCTCTTCCTTTAGTCAGGGTTGCTATGGCAGTGATGAAACACCATGACTGAAACAACTTGGGGAGGAAAGGGTTACTTGCCATACACTTCTAGATCACTGTTCATCATCAAAGAAAATCAGGACAGGAACTCAAACAGGGTAGGAACCTGGAGGCAGGAACTGATGCAGAGGCCATGGAGGATCCTTACTGGTTTGCTCCCCATGGCTTGCTCAGCCTGTTTTTTGTTTTTGCTTTTGTTTTTTGTTTTTTGAAACATGGCTTTGGAGCCTGTCCTGGCACTAGCTCTTGTAGACCAGGCTGGCCTTGAACTCACAGAAATCTGCCTGTCTCTGCCTCCCAAGAGCTGGGATTAAAGGCGTGTGCACCACTGCCCAGCTAAGTATAAACTTATTTTGTGTTTACTCTCGGAATGACTAATTCGGTTTCTTTCTTTCTTTTTGGTTTTTCGAGACAGGGTTTTGCTGTAGTTTTAGAGCCTGTCCTGTAGACCAGGCTGGCCTCGAACTCACAGAGATCCACATGCCTCTGTCTCCCAAGTGCTGGGATTAAAGGCGTGCACCACCACCGCCCGACTTCAACCTGCTTTCTTATAGAACCCAGGACCACCAGCCCAGGGATGGCACCATATTAAGCACTAATTAAGAAAATGCCCTACAGTCTTGCCTACAGCCCGATTTTATGGAAGTATTTTCTTAATTGAGGTTTCCTGCTCTCAGATGACTCTATCTCTTGTCAAGATGACATAAAACTAGCCAGCACATAGACTGTACTTCCTTTGGATTAGTGTAACAGTAACTGTAACAACCCCAATAGAACCTCATCCCGCGGGACCTGAGTTCAGAGAAGGCCTGCTGTGGGAGACAGATGCTCTGAGACTCCTGGCCTGCGTAGAAGCACTCAGGTTTGATAGAGACAAACTTCATTCCTTTGGCTGGCAGCAGATGTCAGTTGCTTACAAGGGCCAACCCAGGTGCCTTCTTTGCTCAAGAGCAGCTGCCTTGCCCTTGAGGGTGAGTCAAGTTATTTTAAGGACAGCCCCTTCTCTGTCTTCGCTCGTGTGTTGGAATAGCTCCCTCCCTCGTCTTATTCAGCTCTTGAATTTTATGTTACCTGCCCAGGGAAATTTTAACACTAAGAAAGACTGGATGTGAAACAGGGATGGTGCATGCCTTTAATCCTAGCATTCAGAAGGCAGAGACCGCTGCATCTCAGAGTTCAAAGCCAGCTAGTGTAGGTCTCCATAGCAAAATTCAGGCCAGCTAGAGCAACGTAAGAGACGCTGTCTCAAAAAAGAACAAAACTGCAAGCAGGGGTTGGAGCAGTGTAACCAGTGCTACCACAAGGACCTTAGTTTCTCTGAAGAACTTTGCATAAAAAGCCAGACATGGTGACACTTGCTTCTCATTCTATTTCTGGGGAGAGCAGCAGATCTTGGGGCTCGCTAGCCAGCCTGTGAGTTCCTGATTAGTGAGACACCTTGTCTCAAAAATTGAAAGAAAAAAAAAAAACTAAAGGTAAATGATGCCTGAGGAATGCCATTCGATATCCTCTGGCTTCTCAGGCATGTACATTGGCGTACACACACACTCTTGATCTAGATGAGCGTGGCTGTTCATCTACATCAAAATAATCCCAAAACTGAGCTGAGGCAGGGGGATCAATACAGTTCAAGGCCAGTGTAGACTAGATTGAGACTTTGTCTAAAAAGAGAGAGAAAAAAAGAGAGAGAGAGAGAGAGAGAGAACTGGGCTGGAGAGATATCTCAGCAGCTAAGAGGGCTTTCTCTCTTCTAGAGGACCCAAGCTCAATTCCCAACACCCACATAGCAGTTCACAGCTGTCTATAACTCCAGTTCCAGAATATCAAATGCCCTTTTCTGACCTCTGAGGGCACCAGGTACACACACAGTGCACAGACACACCTGCAACAAAAACACCCGTGCACAGTAAATAATGACTTTTTTTAATTTTCAAGACAGGGTTTCTTTGTGAAGCTCTCTGACTGTCCTGGAACTCAGTTTGTAGACCAGGCTGGCCTTGAACTCACAGAGATTCTCCTGCCTCTGCTTCCTGAGTGCTGGGATTAAAAACATACCACCACAGCCCAGACTGATTTTTTTTTTGGTTTTTTGTTTGTTTTGTTTTGTTTTTTAATTGAGAGACTCCTAAGCATGGGTCAGGCTCTGTGTCCTTCCCTGGCTCTGCTTTGCTTTTCTTGGTGACAGTCAAACCATCTAACCTGCTTCCTATTCCTCTCTGTTTTCCACCAGAAAAGCAAGCCAGCACCAGGAGCGCACACAGACATATCCGGGCCCTGGCAAGGTACACAGCGGGTGCTCAATAAATACTCCCAGTGCTAAGTGTGATAGTGAATGCCTGCAATCCCAACACTTGGGATGCGGAGGCAAGGGATCAGAAGTGCAATGCCATATTTAGCTAAAAAATGAGGTCGAGGCTAGCCTGTCTCCAAAAAGAAAAAAAAGTAAAATAAAACAAAATAAATACTCTTAAGGTTAGGGGTGTGTGTTACTAATAGAGTATTTGTCTGATATATGGGAGGCTCTAGATTTGATCCCCAGCATGATAGATAGAAGATAGATAGATAGATAGATGATAGATAGATAGATGAATAGATAGATAGATAGATAGATAGATAGATGATAGATGATGGATAGATAGATAGATAGATAGATGATAGATGATAGATAGATAGATAGATAGATAGATAGATAGATAGATGATATAGATAACAAATATTTATTACAAAATGAAAGACTGAGTGGGAGCACCATGTATGTTATGAATGGAGTCTTCCCCACAGCTCTGTCCATGTTAGATGCCCAAAAGTCTGCTGGCACCAGATTGAACCTGAATGTGGTCATCAGGCCACATTATAGGGGCAGTGGGGATGCTGTGGCCAGAGGCAAGGAAAGCTGGCATCTGTGCTCTCGGGAAGGATGTTCCCATTTTGGCCCTCAGCCCCGGCCATAACCAGCTTCCAAGAGACTACAAGTACATGGTAGGGAAGCTTTTCAACTGAGACATAAGATGCGTTCAGGAAGTACTGGGTTTTCAGTGTCCGGGTTCATCAGAAAAAGTACACTCATGGCTACTGCTGTGCTACCCTGGGCATGCCTGATCTGGCCAGATCAGTGCACACATGACTTCAGCCACACCACCCTGACCTAGCCCAACATGTCAGAAGAGTTCATACATAAGTGACGGCTTGGTGAACTTTGGCAAGGACAACACCCCTATAGCCAGGAAGAGGGACCTGCCCACATCTTTACGGTTACTCTGGGTTGCTGTGGAATGTTATTTTAAGATATGTTACATTTATTTATGCTGTGGAACATTTGTTTAATGAGGCAAAGATGTAAGGCATAGGCAAATGGATCACTATGAGTTCAAGGCCAGCCTGGTCTACAAAAGTGAGTTCTAGAACAACCAGGGCTGTTACACACAGAGAGAGAGACCCTGTCTCAAAAAAACATAATAAAAAAGATGTGCTGCACTCTTTTATATTGCATTTAACTCTGTGAAGGTGTGTCACTTTGCCTGTCTAAAACACCTGATTGGTCTACTAAAGAGCTGAACAACCAATAGCAAGGCAGGAGAGGGATAGGCAGGACTGGCAAATAGAGAGAACAAATGGGAGGAGAAATTCGAGAGGAGGAGAAGCAAGAACAAGGAGAGGAGGACGCTGGGGACCAGCCACACAGCCTATGGGAAGTTTAGGCTGGGCATGTTGTGGACAGGGTTGGTGTGACCTCCATGGGTCCTTTCTGCTTTGTCTCCTGGCTTCACAAGGAGGCACTTTGCGTTCCACGTGATCCACACCATCTGGGACCCCCGTCGAGACACAGCTCCAAGAGTGTGACTGTCTTCTCTCTGTGAAGTCACTCTGTCATGTGTTTCAATAGAGTGACAGAAAGCTGTTCGAAGTCCACAGGGAAACCCTGTCTGGATAAACATCATATTTATGTGTGTGCCTGTGTGCATGATTGTGTGTCCCTGGATGCCCATGGAGGTCACAAGAGGGCATCAGGCCCCCTGGGACTGGAGTTAAAGACACAGACAGCTGTGAGCCACTGTGTGGGTGCTGGGAGTTGAGCCCAGGTACTCTACAAGAGCAACAATTGGTTTTTTGTTTTGTTTTGTTTTGTTTTTTGTGGTTTTTCGGGATAGAGTTTCTCTATAGCTTTGGAGCCTGTTCTGAAACTAGCTCTTAGACCAGACTGGCCTCGATCTCACAGAGATCCACATACCTCTGTCTTCCGAGTGCTGGGATTAAAGGTGTGCAACACCACCACCTGGCAGCAATAGTTGTTCTTAATCACGGAGCCAACCCTCAAAATCTCAAGACACGTATATTTTTATATTTATCTATTGAGTGTATTTACATAGTTGTGCATAGTAGAAATGAGCTCAGACTGTTAGGCTGTAAGACAAATGCTCTAACCCCTGAGCAATCTCGCTCGCCTTCATTTCCTTTCAAGACAAACTCTTACCTAAGTTGCCCATAGTAGTCTTGAACTCACCTTGTGGCCCAGGAAGGCCTTAGATTCACAGTGGTCCTCCTGCCTTAGCCTCCTCTGCTGGCTGGTTTTATGTCAACTTGACACGAGCTAGAGTTCTCTGAAAGGAAGGAGCCTCAATTGAGAAAACACTTCCATAAGATCCAGCTCAAAAGCATTTTCTTCATCAGTGACTGATGCAGAAGGGCCCAGCTAGTTGGGGGTGATGCCCTCCTGGGCAGATGGTCCTGGTTTTATGAGAAAAGCAGGCTGAGCAAGTCATGGGGTGCAGCAAGCCTGTAAGCAGCACCCCTCCATGGTCTCTGTTCCTACCTCCAGGTGCCTGTCCTGTTCGAGCTCCTGTCCTGACTTCCTTCAGTGATAGACTGTGATGTGGAAGTGTAGGTCAAATGAACCCTTTCCTCAGGTTGTTTTGGCCATGGTGTTTTATCAGAGCAGTAGGAACCCTGACTAGGACACCTGAGGGCTGGGATTGCAATGAGCACAAAGCCCTGCTAGTACTGGGTTTGACAGGTCAGTATCAGCCTCCCACTCCCTCACCACAACACCCGTCACCCGTGACGTCCCTTTTGACTCCATGCCCAGGTGAGGCCTGTGGAGTTTGCTTGAACCATGGCTCCAAGGAAGACTGAATGCACGGAGCTGGTCAGTCAGCAAATCTCATTGCTCCACCCATAGAATGGATCTAGGGATGCTCATGTATCCCAAGAGGCCCATGAGTCAGACTTTGGAATTTGGGAGGCAGGGGAATAGTTTGTTTTTCTGGAAACAGGACTCACTAAGTAGTCCAGGCTGACCTTGAACTTGTGACCCTTGTGATTCATCTTTCTGGGTGCTGGGATGATCTGTGTCTACTAACATATCTGCTTCATTCCTTGGGATTTTGCTAGAATTATTGGATAGGCATTGATTTCCTTCTTCTTCCTTTTTTTTTTTTTTTTTTTGCTTTGTTTTTGTTTGTTTGTTTTTCAAGACAGGGTTTCTCTATATTATGTAGCCCTGGCTGTCCTGGAACTTGCTCTGTAGGCTGGTGGTGAACTCACAGAGATCCACCTGCCTCTGCCTCTGCCTCTGCCTCCGAGTGCTGGGATTAAAGGCGTGCGCCACTAAAGCCCGGCTGGCTGTCAGGCTTTGTACCAATCGCTTTTCCTCACTGAGCCATCTCATGAGCTCAGGAAAGTTTTATTTCTGCTGAGGTGAGCCAGTGAGGCTTAAACCACAAAGGTGGCCATGATTGGGTCTCCAGTCACAAAACCCTGAGTCCTGAGAACACGAGGCGGAATCTAGCAGAGCCTGAAGCCAAATTATGTCATCTCCACATACCAAGCTCATTCCCACTTCAGCTGAAGACATTGTAGCGGGTGATGTTGGTTCTCCGCCTCCGCTCCCACTCTCACCATGGATGTGGGATATTTTGATTCCACTCTGACACAATAAAGATTACTTTGAATCAGAGGACAGAGCTAGCCTACCAAAATTAAATTACCATAGAGGTTTTGAAAGACTAAGGACATAGAGAGGGACACAGGAAGTAGTAGGGAGGGGCTTAAAGAGATGCTCAGTCCTGTTGGATTGAGGAAGGGGAGAAGAAGAAAGTCACTGGTCACTTCATCACTTCTCTGGTCAATCAGGTTCTTACCCTGATATCTGACTCCTGAGATTTTATTGATAAAAAATAGTTAGATAAAGGCTTCATCTGGTATCCTACTTGGGGCACGAGATCACGAGGCAGCAGCCTACTTTGGAGCCACTGGCGTCACCGCCATGGCTGCTCTCCCTCCAGTCTTTCTTTAGCAGCCTCCAGCTGCCACCTGTGCTCAGCCCCAAATGCCACAAACACCACAGGCAGACGGGCCTCAAACACCTCTATAGTTAGCTGCCCACTGCAGGCCAGCTCTGTAATTTTGGTGGCCCCTGTACCCGTGCTTCCTGCCATGCGAGCTGGCAACCCCCTGTATCTGCTTCTCCAGGGTCTTTCTCTCCCTGTGGGTTCTGGGCTTGCCCTGGACCCCCACCTCCGTGCACTGCCACACCAGTTCGGCTGCTTGACATCTGCTTCGGTTTTCACTGCTGCTGCCACCACCACACACTCCCAGCTACAGGCGAGCAGCTGCAGCTGTCCTTGAGTTCGGAGAATTAAAGTATGTGCACCACGCCATAAATACATACTCAGGGTTTCAATGAGCAGCTGCTTTGAGTTCTGAAAATGTTGATTTTGATTATGTATTTAAACATTTATTAAAAGTTATGGCCATTATTGGAATACCTGACAAGTCTCCAGCATATGTCTCTAGAAAAATTAAACCATCTTTTGCATATTACAACATAAAGCATATTACAGGTATACCACACAATCCTACAGGACAAACAATTGTAGAACATCTCATTACACTTTAAAAGAAATGTTTAATAAACAAAAAGGGATAATAAAGACCCCCTGAGATAGATTACATAATGCTTTATTAGCTTTAAATCTTTTAAATGCTAATGAGAAAGGAATGACATGCAGAGAGACATTGGATAGTAGAATAAATTGCTGAATTAAATCGGTCTGTATACTTTAAAGAGTAAACAACATGGTCATTCAATCCAAACTAACTTAGAAGACTAACAAATATCTTTCATTTGATTAGATGATACCTGTCAAAAGGGAAACTCCCCAAAGTTAGGGTTGGAGCAGGGTTTTATTTTTGTCTTTCCAGAAGAAAAAAAGCATCCTACTAAGTAATCTGAAGACCACAAAGGAAATTTGAAGAAGAAGGAGAAATCATCCAGAAAAAAGTTCTAAGAAAAGAAACAAATTTGCCTAGTGGTTTAGCATACTTTCAACAGGATAAAATTTCATACATCTTCCCAAATGTTTGTTTCTGCTGCTCTCTATAGACACATAAAGTAAGTTGTTTTTTTGTAGTCCCAATTCAATTTAAAAAAATAAAGCTGGGTTTGGAGTTGGAGCATGGCTCTCTCTTTCTCTAAACGCAAGCATGCTCTTTAAAGAAAATTCAAAATCTGTATCTCATGTCAGAAGAGTCACCTGGTATTGGACAGAAGAAAAGCCAAAATTAAGAATTACTCTATTGCCACTACTAATTCTATTGGTTTTATCTTGGCTCTTTAAAAGTTTTATTGATGCATAAATATTATCTCAAAAATTACAATAATAATATATAATAATTATATACATATATATATTCTGTCATTATGTTAATGGTCATATGGGGCACTAACTAATTCTAGATATAGGCTTCATCAAGCTTCCTGTACATGATTTCAGGCTTGAGTCGAAAACAAGTAACTAGAAATTAAGTTGGTGTGCTCTGGATATACTAAACAAACCATGGTCCTTTAACCTCCCCCAAGATCTACTGCTATGACATCTAAAATGATTAAGTTTTCTGCAGTGAACCATGACCATTCCTAACAGTGATCTTTGAGGTCTCTAAAAGAAAGATGGAGCCCCACAATGATGGATCCGCCTGGATTGTGGTAATGCCATCAAGATGACAAACACCACTCAAAAATCAGTTTTGGACTACAAACTGCTCAGGACAATTTCCAGGCAGTTATCTGAGATGGTCCAGCCTCATTGATTACTCCGGCCAGGACTTCAGGTAAGTTCTACACTTTCCCATCACATAGAGACTAAATGAAAAATAGTACGGCTGGCTCTCCTGAAAGTTGACCATTATCACAATTTTCCCAGGGTCCCCTAAATATTCCATTGCCCCCAGACAACTGGAAACAGTCTAGAAAACATGACACCCACATTCCCAAGAGGTGAAGTGGGTGACTTTTTGGTCATTTGATGGATTATGGAAATTTATTCTTGTTTAGGAGGATTGGTTACAAATTGTTATTGGTCATAATCAGGGAGGAAACTAAACAAAGGAGATTAGATTCGGGAATCTTGTTCTGAAAAGAGAAAAAGGGAACATAAGAATAATAAGATAATAGGGTAGATTATTGAATCTACTTTTAAACTTAAAAAGCAACTACTAAGCTTAAACATTTTACATTGGTATGGATTTTTGTATATTGATGGAAACAAAGTTATTTTTGTTGCCAGGTGGTGGTGGTGCACGCCTTTAATCCCAGCACTTGGGAGACAGAGGCAAGCGGATCTCTGTGAATTCGAGGCCAGCCTAGTCTACAAGAGCTAGTTCCAGGACTGGCTCCAAAGCAACACAGAGAAACACTGTCTCGGAAAAAAAGAGTTATTTTTGTTATACTGTATATATGTTTCTGCTCTTGCTTAAGGTATTGTACCTATGCAGCTCGTTTAACAAAGTAATGTAAATCTCTAGTCCTTGAAAGTTATAACCACAAACTATTTAGGATAATTAAGAAATACAGATTAGTAATTAGTCACATATAATAATCAAACTTGTAGTCATGATACATATGCTTTCAAGGTCAAACAAAGATATAGTTTAGATAGACAGGTGATCTTCAAACACTTCAGAAATCTACAGAATATGATATTTAAGATGCTTTAACAACATAAGGCTTTCATGATAAGGAGACACATCTTCTCCTGGCAGCACCAATCTAGTTCAGAGGGATGATGGACATTAAAGAACCTCCATATGGAGTTTGCTTTCTTTGTGGCAAAGCTAGCCAATGGGCAAGAAACTGTCCTTGCCCCAACTGCTGACAGTATGCTGTCCAAATTGGACAAGCAGAACACAAAAGAAGGTGACTATCAAACTTTGTTAAGACAAGGTAGGACAGTTCTTCCAAGTTCCTGCTTCACAGAAAAGTCTGTCATATATTCTAGGTCTGTAGGCTGAAGTTGGATGCCCCAGTGTAGGGTGCCAAGGCGCCACAACCCTGCTGTCATTTCCTGCCCCTCAAGCAGCTTTGGCCCCGCCCTGAGGCGCTTGGCGCGCTTTCCCGAATGGCGCGATCTAGCCACCAATCGTGAGCTGAAGCGTAAGATCAGGAGCAGCCAGAGCCATTCAGACTCAGACACGTCTCAGGCTTTGTTCTGCACGGCTTATAAACCGTGCGTGCCAGGGTCCGGGGTCCTTCGCCATCAACCTCAAGTTTGTGCACTCCCAATAAAAGTACGTTCTGAGAAGAATCCTGTTGTGGTAGTCTCTTCCTGTTGTGGTCGTCTCTTCGGCTGGCGGTCGCGGCGTGCCACACCCCAGTGTTACAGAGGAACCTTGGGTGACTGTCCAGGCAGCTGCTGCTCTGACATTTCTATAGTTTTGGAAGTTGTTTGCTCTGTACTTCCTGTTTACTCAGGTAATATTATATTCTTCTCAGGTCTCTGTTGGAGTTAAAGATGAGATAGTTATACTTACAGTTTTCCTTGTTACCAAATTCAGAAAAGAAATTCACAAAAGATGTATAAAGTACATAGGGTTGAGAGACATAAAATCTTAAATTGTTTATCTAAGAAAATATTTTGAGGTCTCAAAAGGTAGTTTTGAGTTGGTAATACAAGTTAGAATAGAAAGTAAATCAGATACAAAACTTTGAACTCACCAACATCGTATGGATAATGGAGTGTTTTCTCTTAATTTGCCAAATGCAAATGGACTGGACATTGTAAATGCAGTTCTTACCTGGTAATTGTTCCTATTGTATATAGTTTTACTGTGTTAGAGTTAAAATTTTCCCCTCTTATTTAGACAAAAAGGAGAAAATGTTGTGGAATACTCCTGAGACTGACAATAAAGTTTATTTTGAATCAGAGGCCAAAACTGACCAAAATTAGCCATAGGGGTTTTGGAGGACCAAGGACATACAGAGAGACACAGAAAGTAGTAGGAGGGACTTAAAGAGATGCTTGGCCTTTTGGATCAAGGAACGAGAGGAGGTCACTGGTCACTTCTTTGCCACTTCTCTGATCAATCTATCTCCTAAGTTTTATTGGTAAAGAATAATTAGATAAATGCTTCACACTATCCTGTTGTATGGTGATCCAGGGGTACCATCATCTGTGATCATAGTCAAGGGTATTCTTCCCAACAGGTGTTGAGAACATACCTGTGAAAGCGTTAGGGGTGCTCCATGGGGAACAACACTTAAGCCATGACTGACAGGAGCTGCTGGCTCTCTTGTCCTCAAGTGGACAGTTCTGAGGGGCGTCCTATCCCATGTCTCAGAGTCCCCAGGGTACTGAGCCCAGGAGCCCAGACTGGCAAACTACCCTTAGATTAGCTCTCCCCATCTTTCTCCCTGTCCCCGCTCTCCAGATGAGTTTCTGGGGACTGGTTATCTCACAACCAAACTGCTTGCACACAAACTCACTCTTAGACCCATTTCCAAGGATGGTTTCTGACCTGCATAGCTGAACTGCTCTAACTGACACCAAGTGTAAGGATTCTTTATTAATGTATCTGCCTCACGGGGCTAGTGAGATGACTCGGTGAGTAAGAGCCTGTACTGCTCTTGCAGAAAACCCAAATTCAGTTCCCAGCACCCACACCACATCGTGGTAGCTCTCAACCACCTGCAACTCCAGATCCAGGGGAATCTGACACCTCTGGCATCCTCAAGTACCTACACTCACATGCAAATACCAACATCTGGACATACACAAAATTAAAAATAAAATAATAGCCAGGCATGGTGGCACATGCCTTTAGTCCCAGCACTGGGAAGACAGAGGTAAATGTATCTCTGTGAATTCGAGGCTAGCTTAGTTTAGATATTGTGAGCTCCAGAAGAGTCAGTACTACATAGACCCTCTCTCAACATAACAATAATCATAATCATAAATCTTTAAAATTATTTGCCTCATAGCTGTATTTTCCCAGCCTGCTTTACACCTGAAGCAGGGCCTGTGCTATATTCTATAAGGTAACTTATGGTATGTGAAGCAGAAAGGCCAGGCAAGAAGGACCCCTCCTCACTTCCCACCCCACCCCCACCTCCACCCTTCACCCCCCCCCTTTCTGTTCCTGGGCAGGATCCAGATGCCACTACCACCCTCCCACTCCTACCTCCTCCCCGTTCATTCATCACCAAGCTTGGACAGCTAGCTCCTGCTCAGCTGGCCCCAAAGAAGCCCTGAGTCCTTCCTCCACCCTTTCATCTGCAAGGCCTCCAGGTGATAAGAACTCCACGTCATCTTCCTGTCCCTGACCTTTGAAAGCATCCTGTCCACCAGTGATCTGTGACAAAGACTGTGATGTTCTTTCTTGGTATAGAGACAATGGGAAGAGAGGAGTTCCCAAAATGAACCATTCATTCACTTGTTCATCCGTTCATCCATTCACACAGTCAAGAAATACTGACTGAGCATGCGGACAGGGGTTCTACACTGCAGACAACAGGGTCAGCTAGAGGACTAAGGATGTAGTTCAGGTAGTTGAGTGCTTACCCAGCAAGCATGAAACCCTAGGTTCGATTCCCAGCATCACATAAGCTAAGCATGACGGCACACATCTGTGATCCTAACATTGAGGAGGTGGAGGTAGAAGAATCAAGTTCAAGGCCATCCTCAGCTAGTAAGGACTTTGAGGCCAGTTTGGGCTACATGAAACTGCCTTAAAAACTAAGAATCAACTAAAGGAGCTGAGCAGAAACGAATTGATTAAAAGCAGTAGAGGGGCTAGAAAATGACTCAGATTAAGGCCACTGGTTGCTCTTGCAGGAGAAGGTTTGATTCCAGCACTCGCATAGCGGCTCACACCGTAACCTCAGCCCCAGGGGCTCCAATGCCCTCTTCTGGCCTTTGTAGCCACCAGGCATGTCAGTGGTGCATAAGCATGCATGCAGGCAAACACACCACATACAAAAATTACAATAAAACTTTAAGTTAAAAGCACTGGAGCTGGAAGAGATGGCACACCTCTGTGATCCCAGCACTCTGGAGGCTGTAGATAGAAGTTCCTGTACCGCCTGGTCCTGCAGTCATTCAGTCACAACAAAACACACAGAGGTTGACCTATTAGCTCAGGCTTATTATTAACTACTTTTACTATTTAAATTAACCCATAATTCTCATCTATGTTTAGCCACATGTTTTATGTTTAGCACTCTCATTTTGCTTCCTCTACATCTGACTGGTGAATACAGACTGAGCCTTTCCTCTTCCCAGAGTTCTCCTACTCTGGTTGCCCCGTCTCTACTTCTTGCCTGGTTAGTGGTCAATAAGCATCTTGTTAAAGCAATACAAGTGGCAAATTTTTACAGAGTACAAGAGTATTATCCCACAACACTTCCCTCTTTTCCTTTTCAAAACAAGAACTCTGAATCTATTCTTCTTTGTTTACCTTTTCTCCTGACCATTATCCATAACAACTTGTAACTGACACTCTAAACGAAGACAAACATTCATAATCCATTTTTTGGGAATGTTGGCATAGTTTTCTAGGCTACTTCCTATTGATTGGGGGCACTGATAATCTTATGAAGACCCAAAGAAAATTTAGGATTATGATCAAGTCCTGACTGGAGTATTCTGTGAGGCTGGGTCATCTCAGCCAGCAATCTTGAAGCTGTTCTGGATGTAGAACTCAGAGGAAACTGTGACAGAAGTGTTCTGAGGCATTGGCTCATTTGGGCCATCCGATTCTATCAAAGATTTTTCAGGGTTTTTTCTCAATCAAACCTGATTTTTCTTAACCCAGGATAAATCCACAGCCTCTCATTTCCTGTGGAAACAAAAGAAAAAGCTCTTCTCCAAAGTAACATACCTTTTGACTTAAATTTTGAAGTCAAGGCATTTTCAAAATATATAGGGTGGATTAATCAAGCAGCATTTATAGTTAAATGTCTTTTAGAGGCACCATGTCTGCCTGCATGCCACCGTGTCCCACCATGATAATAATGGACTTAACCTCTGAACTGTAATCAAGCCATCCCAATTAAACATTTTTCTTTATAAGAGTTAGCATGGGCATGGTGTCTCTTCACAGAAATAGAAACCCTAAGTCATGACTCTTGGAAAGAATCTGAGTTCTGTTCCCAGCACCCATGCCAGAATGCTCATGATCACCTGTAGCTCCAGCTCCAGGGGATCCGATGTCTCTGACCTCTGAGGGCACCCGTCCTCATGCATGTACACACGGGCACCCAGGCACACATGCCCACAGAGAACAGGGAGTCAGGACCTAGTCATTGTAAATAACCTTTATTTATAGTCTTGTGTGGGAAAGTCCCGGAAAGTGTTTGAGAGAGTGAGACCCTACCCCGTACATTTAGGTCTTAAGTCTGGTTCGTTGCTATTTTAACACGAAACAGCCAAATGTTAAAGAAAATTTCACTGTGCTGAAATCTTTGCTCCTCTGGTAGTGAGGGACTTTAAAATGCACTCTGGAGGCCCCACAGTCTTACCTCTCTTTCTAACTGGTTTTGGGTATATTTTATTTACTTTTGAGACATGGTATTACAATGTAGCCCTGACTGATCTGAACTCCCCACGTAAACCAGGCTGACCTCAAACTCACAGAGACCTGCCTGCCTCTTCTTTCTGAATGCTGGGATTACCTGGCTTTTTAAAAATAACTTAAAAATTGTGTTTATGCTGCGTGTGTGTGTGTGTGTGTGTGTGTGTGTGTGTGTGTGTGCGCGCGCGCGCGTGTGTATTGTGCTGGGGATTGAACCATAGGTTTCACATATTCAAGGCAAGCCCTCTACTACTGATCTATGACCTATGACCTAGGTGCTCTTCCTAATTTTTTTAAAATGGGATCTCTCTATATGGCTCTGACTGGCCTCAAGCTCACTGGGTAGAGCAGGATGGTCTCACAAAGATCTGCCTACCTCTGCCTTCCACACGCTGGGATTATAGGCTGCCAGCTAAAAAGTGCTTTAAATATCACCGTTTTGTTGTTGTTGCTGCTGCTGTTGTTGTTGTTTGGTTTTTGTACATTTTTGCTTGTATCAGCATGTCACCTCTGTGAGGACACAGTTTTTGGTTTTGGTTGATTGTCATCACTAGGTCCATAGGTCCTGGAGCAGCCTGGCTACATATTCAGTACACATTTGTTGGATGGATACTGCTCTGTTCTCACGGACTCAGCAGGCTTGTCTGAGCTGAACAGTGCCGTGGCAGACTCTTTCCAGGATGATTGTGTGACTCCACCTCAGTTGTTGAGATGGAACAGAACACCCACCGAGGAAGCCATGAAGTCGTGAAGTGGGCACATGAGGCTGAAAGCAGTGGAACTGGTGGGGCAACCTGTAGTCATCATCCTTGGGAAGCGGAGGATGGAGGAGCTGGTGGGTCAACCTGTGGTCATCATCCTTGGGAAGCAGAGGACAGAGGAGCTGGTAGGACAACCTGTGGTCATCATCCTTGGGAAGTAGAGGACGGAGGATCAGAGTCCTACATCTCCTCAGCTACATACAAGTCCCCGTCTCCAAACAAAACAAAACAAAAGTCCCACACCAAACCAAACTGAAAGGACATTAAACAAAGCAGGAGTTGAGTGAGTCAGGACCCTCCCCTCCCCCAAATACAAACACAGGATGAGACAGAGGAGGGGACCCAGGGGACCCACCCAGTCTTTAACAGGTTCCTTGTGTTTCAGAGAGCAAGGACTTGAACAAACAAGGGTGACTTCATGTCCAGGCAAGAGCTATCCAGGCGACATAGTCCCCAAACACAAGGACAAAGGCTCGCAGGCCACTCGATACTGCCACAATGCTGCAAGGAGGCGGGGTTGGCTCAGCGCCCACTCCCGAGTGCAGTCGACTTGCCTTTCTGAGTCTGAAAATAACACTGACTCGTTATTATAATAGATGCTTCCTTTTAAATTTTTATTTTATTTATGAGTGTGCTGTGTGTCTGTGTATGCTACATGTGGGTGCTTCGGGAGGCCAGAAAAGGGCACTAGATCCCTTTGAGCTTGAATTAGAGGTGGTTACGATTCACCCATCTGGGAGTTGGGACCCAAAATGGGGCCTTCTGCAAGAATAGAAAGTGTTCTCAACTGCTGAGCCATCTCTCCAGCCCCTAAAGGTATTTTCAAGGCAGACGTGCTCGTATACACCTGTCATCCAGCATTGGAGAGGCAGCAGCAGGACCAACTCTGTGAGTCTGAGGCCAGTTCGGGCTGCATGTTAAGAGCCTGTCTCAAAAAATAACAGTAACAAAAAACAGGGGCTGGACTCTGCCTTGGTAGAGTGCTTGTCCAGCATACATGAAGCCCTGGGTTAGGTCCCCAGCCCTGCATAAAACCAGGCTTGTTGGCACATGCCCATAATCCCAATGCTTGAGAGGTAGAGAGGCAGAGGCAAGAGGGTCCCATGAAATTCTAAGAGCCAGCCTGGGCTGCCCAAGACCCTGTCTCCAAAAGCAAAACAACTAACAACAATTTTAGACAGCATGGGGAATGCTAGGAGGTGAAAGACGTGAGTTCAAAGCAGTTTTCAAATTATCTTGGATATTGTTCAGTGCACAAATAAAATTTAAGCCCTGAGGTGAGTCTGTGCTCTCATTCCTCGTTGCTGCTGGTGGTGTCCTGAGCCCTACCCTGCATATGCTCCTCGCTCTCCGTGTATCATTGGTCCACCTGCAAGTCACATAGCCCTGTGTGCTGTGATTGGGGAAACCAAGGCATGTGGGTGAGTTACCCATTGACACAGTGCAGGTGACCTTACAGGAGATTCAGGAGCAGGTGTTCTGGTCTGTGGTCCCCCGACTCTCATTGCCCTCAACCCCCATACCGTGCTTTTTCCTGCTCCTCTCCATGGGCAGAAGGCTGCGTTGGCCCCGCTATTGGTGGGAATTAGGGTTTTCTACTCTTCTCCTGATAGGAAATAGAGAGAAATTTCCTCCTGGGTCTTCAGTGAGGTAAGAAAACGACGGTTAAAAATCACCCATAACCTGTGCTTCTAACCAGGAGGGGCAGTGCGGGGGCTCAGCCCACCTTGATCAGTTGCCAACCCCACCACCCTCCAGACACGGGTGAGGGCTGGGGGAAACTTACCCAGAGGGCATTTCTACCTGGCACGGCACTGAGCAGCTCACATGCTCACTCACCCCAAAAACAGTATTCGGAACTGCAAATGGGGTAAGTTAAGGCACACAGAGATTAACTGTCCCAGGTGGCAGGTACCGGTGGTAGTGCTGGGGATACAACCCATCACCTGGCTCTGGCCTCCCAACCTGATTGACAGCTCTGAGGTCCTATAAGTAAGCCACTGTCAGCTCTGAGCAGAAGATATCAATACCAAGCCTGAGATCCATTCTATCTGTGTGTGTGTGTGTGTGTGTGTGTGTGTGTGTGTGTCTTGACAGCATCTCATGAAACCCAAGGTGGAGTCAAACTTACTGTGTAACTGAGCGTGACCTTGAATTTCTGATCCTTCTTCCTCCACCTCCAAATGTTGGGATTGCAGGTGTGAGCCATCAAGACCAGCTTGTATGGTGCTAGGGACTGAATCTAGGGCTTCACACGTGCTAGGCAAACTCTTTACTGACAGAGCTACATACATGTCCAGCCTATGCTTTGTTTGTTGAGACGGAATCTCATGTAGCTCAGCTTGGCTTTGAATCTGCTCCTATTGCTTTCGCCTCCTAAGGGCAGGAGCTACATGTGTGCTCCCAGCTGTTCACACGGGTGCTGGGGGTGGGTGGGGCACCGGTCCTCGTGCTTGAGAAACCAGCTCCCCAGCTCCTCTGTCCACAGTCTCTGCTCGGCCCCCAGTTCTGCAGTCTGAGGTCCTTGAGGCCTGTGACTTCTATGCTCAGGACACCAAAGGCGGAAACAGACATGACTGCCTGAGCTGTCCTCTGGAAGAGTCAGCCTGTTTGCTCTCTCAGATGGTTGGGATTCAGTTCTTGCGGCTGAAATTCCTGTTTCCTTATTTGGGGACATGAGGTGATTGTCTCCATAGTCAGAAATGAGAAGGCACTGAACTGGGCATCTGGAAAACAGTAGCTGAAGCTGTGACTGGCGTCTGGATAAGGACTGGGCAGACACGGGAGTGCTGTGGGTGAGAGGACCCAGAGACAATGCTCAGCATGCACTAACCCTTCTGAAAAGCCAATCGACTGATTGCGGCTTCAGTGGTGGAGGAAAAGCTGGAATGCTGTAAATTCAGAGTCAAACTATCCTTAGCCACCCTTAGCACTCTAAAAACCCATCTGTTGCTTTGCTCCATGCACTGGGTAAATCTCTAAAATGTACAGGCATCGTGTGCACACCAACCAAGAGGTTGGGAGTGCCACCAGATAGCACCTGAGGCCTGTAGCACAGATTTACCCGTTGGGCTATGACCTGTCCACCTAACATTGCCACCAATGCATTCCAGAACCATCTTGATTTATGGCTTCCTTTGTTCGGTTTCCATAACAACTCCCTAATATTGCTCTCGCGTTGCAACTGGAATGTGAGGTGATGTAAATATGCGTTCCCAGGCCACAGGCCCTGGTATTTGGCTCCAGGATGCATTGTGAAGGCCTTTGAGGAGAGATCTGTTTTGCACGGACCATGCTCTTCGGTCCAGAAAGAAGAAGGAAGGGAGAAGGCTCTATGACTCACAGGGTAGGGAGGACAGGGCTATGAGAAATGTCAACACATGATCTGGGCTTCCTGTGACTAAGCGGGCAAGGCAGGCTAGTGCCTTGTTAGTTTGGGAAAGAGGATGGGCAGTTGGGGAGTGTGCCAGGCGTGGGCAAGGGCTTTGCTGACCTCCTCTGTCTGCTCCCGTCTGTCCCCAGCAGGCTACAGAGAAGTCTGGAGATCCTTTTAAAATTAATTAGATAATTGACTTTATTATAGCCCAGGTCAGATATAGACCAGGCTAGCCTCAACTCTCTGTGCACCTGAGGATAGCCTACCACCTCCACTCTCCAAGTGTGAGACACCCCCACTCCTAGCTCCCTTATAAAACTAAACATTTTTTCACAGTTCACATCATGTGGTGTTTGTATTAAAAGCAGTCAAATAGAAATAAGCAAAAGAAAAGAAATGGAGGAAACCTTCACTGGTCCCTTTAGAGGAGTGGTTCTCAACCTATGGGTCACAACCCCTTTGGGGCCAGGTTTCAGATATTTACATTATGGTTCAGAAAAGTAGCAAAACTACAGTTATGAAGTAGCAATGAAATAATTTTATGGTTGGGGGTCACCACCACGTGAGGAACTGTATTAAAAGGCATTAGGAAGATTGAGAACCACTGGAACACAGGACTCAAAGGGTTAAAAGGAGGCATTGACCTTGGAGAGAGGAGAGCACTCTAGGACTATGCTGAGGATGTGGGCTCTGGCAGGAACACAGAGTGTGCAATGGCAAGGACACAGAATGTGCAAAGGCAGGGACACAGAGTGTGCAATGGCAAGGACACAGAGTGTGCAATGGCAAGGACACAGAGTGTGCAATGGCAAGGACACAGAGTGTGCAAAGGCAAGGACACAGAGTGTGCAATGGCAAGGACACAGAGTGTGCAAAGGCAGGTACACAAAGAGTGTGCAAAGGCAGGGACACAGAGTGTGCAATGACAGGGACACAGAGTGTGCAAAGGCAGGGACATAGAGTGTGCAATAGCAGGGACACAGAGTGTGCAAAGGCAGGGACACAGAGTGTGCAATAGCAGGGACACAGAGTGTGCAATGACAGGGACACAGAGTGTGCAAAGGCAGGGACACAGTGTGCAAAGGCAGGGACACAGAGTGTGCAATAGCAGGGACACAGAGTGTGCAATGACAGGGACACAGAGTGTGCAAAGGCAGGTACACAAAGAGTGTGCAAAGGCAGGGACACAGAGTGTGCAATGACAGGGACACAGAGTGTGCAATGGTAAGGACACAGAGTGTGCAAAGGCAGGGACACAGAGTGTGCAATGACAGGGACACAGAGTGTGCAAAGGCAGGGACACAGAGTGTGCAAAGGCAGGTACACAAAGAGTGTGCAAAGGCAGGGACACAGAGTGTGCAATGACAGGGACACAGAGTGTGCAAAGGCAGGGACACAGAGTGTGCAATGACAGGGACACAGAGTGTGCAATGGTAAGGACACAGAGTGTGCAAAGGCAGGGACACAGAGTGTGCAATGACAGGGACACAGAGTGTGCAAAGGCAGGGACACAGAGTGTGCAAAGGCAGGTACACAAAGAGTGTGCAAAGGCAGGGACACAGAGTGTGCAATAGTAGGGACACAGAGTGTGCAAAGGCCCTGAGAACCCTCAGTTCACACAGAGCAATAAGGAGGCCATGGAGGGGTTGGTGGTGCCCACAACCACCAGGGAAGGGGGTGCTGAAGGCCAGAGTCTGGTGGCAACTGTGAAAGTGGGGGCACAGATGAATCCTGGATGAATCTGAAGGGTCTCGAGTTGCAAGCATCAGACACAGGGCAAGTGAGAATGGGGGCCATTAACCACGAGGGAGACATGGAGGTTGGGAACTGCCTCCAGGCCACCCCAGTGGTGAGAAGGACTGGGTCTGGGTGGAGGGAAACACTAGGAACTCGCCTGTTTGGATGAGAATAAAAACTACACCCCTGCTCAGTCTAGCGGCTAGCACCAGTCCACGTCACCATGTGACTCCACTGCACCCAGTGTTGGTCCCTGAAGCCAGCACAGCAGATCCCTTTTGCAAAGCCTGGGGACAGCCCCCAGGGCCACCCAGCAGCAGCAGACATTGAGAAGGCACAGGGGTCTTGGACTCACCTCCCAGGAGTCACTCCTTATTCTTCCGACATTTACAGAGTGCCTGCTGTGTGCAGGTACCGCAGTCAGCCCAGGGGACATTGCAGGGAACAGAGCCAATGAAAGACCAGGCAGCCAGCAAGCAGGTGAGCCACAAAGGAGCGGAAGGGGGTGGCCGTCAGTCACCGGTACAGACAGGGCAGGTGGCAGAGAAGACGCAGGGTGAGGGACTCCTTCACATTGTCATCGCCCTTGAAGGCCATGACAGCTCTACCTCAGCCTCTTCACCAGGTTTCACCTGATCTCCTGGCTGGGTCTAGGGCCCCTCAAGCTTATCACACAGAGTCTGCCACAATCTCAGGAGATGGGGTGCTACCGTCCCCCAGACAAGGGCAGAGAGGCCCAGAGAGGTGAGGTGAACAGCCAATGGTCACACAGCCAGGAAGGTGCAGTCAGGAATTGGGTGGGAGAAGAAGGGTGACCAGTGCCAGGTGGGTGACCCGAAGCCACTCCTGGAAGGCACCAGGCAGGCACCAGGCAGGGCTTGGATGGGGTCAGCTGGACAGAGCTGGGTGGAGAGCCAGCTGGGACCAAAGCCTTAGCAGCCACAGGTTATGGCCCTTGGGCCCCAGATAGGGTGACAGCCACACCCAGGCTCAGAACTGGCCACACCGCCTACTGGAACATGAAATACTCAGACCAGAGGCTCAAAATAGAATGCATCAAGCCTGGGGGTGCCTGGGCTAAGGGAAGGGCCAAGTCAAGTCCTGCCAGCCTGGGGCTATGGGCTAGAGGGTCTGGGGTACCCTGAATCAGAACTGGGTCTCCCCGGTGCCATTCTCCTGACAAGACTCCCAAGATGTCAGCGCCTTTCATGATGAAACCAGCTCCACAGACAGTTGTGTGGCCTCTGGTACAACCTCTATGAGACTCAAGAGTCAGTATCTGCCATGGTCTTATCCAGTCGCTCAGTCATCTTACAAGCCTGGCTGGGAGCTGACTATGAACCTGGACTCATTAGAGAGCAAAACAGACCCCAAACTGTGCCCTGGCAGAGAGGTCAAGCCTACAGGGAGGGTACCCAGGGATCCTGAGCACCTGTGATGGAGGGGACCAACCAGGGAGCAGAACACAGAGCAACACAGCAGAAGACAGCGACAAACGGGTTCAGGGCAAGTTGCACCCACAGAGACCAAGACAAGGAGGAGAGCGTGCACCTGAGGGAAGACTGTTCTGTGTGACTGAAACAGCCATGACTGGAAGTTTTGAAGGAGACTAGAAGGGGATGCGCAGGGATAGCAGCAGAGGGCCAAGGAAAGTTCTAGAGCCATGGTTCAGGGATCTCCTAAGACCATTGGGAAACACAGATATTTACATTCCAATTCATAACAGCAGCAAAATTACGATTATGAAATAGCAACGAAAATAATGTTATGGTTGGCGGTCACCACAGCATGAGGAACTGTATTAAAGGGTCGCAGCACTAGGGAGGTTGAGAACCACTGGCTCATGGCAAGGGTGTCTGTGGGTTGGCAGGGCTCCCTCCCACCCTCAGCTTCCTGGAACTCACAGGAGATCAAGTTAGTAGTCCAGACTGGAACCCACAACCTCCACCCGAGCCAAGAAGCCCTTCTGGGAAAGTTGCTACAGATATTAGGAAACCATGAGGAATGTAAGCCTCCCGCTGGGATGAACAGCGCCCAAGGACTCAGGGGGCCAGCACCAGACCACTGCCCTAGCCACATGTGGAATTGCTCAGCCCGTTGGCCAGGGTAAATGGTGTTCCCAATTTGGAGGAGTGGGGCCTTCCCGTGCCCCACCGCAGTCCACGCTCACGCTCTCTTTACGGAGCAGCTACTGTGTGTGCATTGCCAGCACCTCCCCAGGGCCACAGGTACCACATAGTCCCACACACACATTGCACAAGAGGAGGTTGACTTGTCCCATAGCACATACACCAGAGGAGGGGAGAATGAGCCTGCAAGAGCAGCAGAGAGTGGGCAGACAGCGTGCAGGACTGGCTCAGGGAGAAGCAGGCATTCCCTCATTCCCATTACTTACAGGGCAACTGGGCCTGTGCTGGGAGGTGGGTGTGTAGCCTAGAGCAAAACAGCTGGATCCCCCACCTGTGCCACAGCTGCATTCCAGAGGAGGGAGGTGGAGGAGAAACTGGATAAACAAGAGGATAATTTCTAGAAAGTTCTAGGTAGGAAGAAAGAGGGGTTGGCCAGGGAGGGCCTCTGTGAACTGGGGCCTGGAACAGAGAAGACTGTGGATCGAGCTGGGGGAGCGGCACGTGCAAAGGTCCTGGGGCAGCAGAGTGGGGTGTTGCAGGGGTGAGGCTAGTGTGGTTGTGAGAGGAAAGAAAGGTGCAAGAGGGGCTGGGGGCTGAGCTGGGGTGCACAGCTCTGAAGTCGTTCTGCTGAGAGAGTTGGAGCCCTGGAGGGTTCTGTGGAAAGCCTGTCCTGGAAGAGCAAGAGCAAAGGCAGAAGGACCTGCTGCAGACAGCAGTGGTGGACAGTGTGGACCGAGAGACCCAGGTACTTGGTTGAGCCCAGCGGTGGAGTCTGTGGGGAGAAGAAACAGAAACCCAGGTGTGAGGTCCCAGACCCCACTATGGCAGGCTGACTCTGTCCCCAGGCGCCTCTGGGAACAGGTCTCAGATGAGGAAGTAGGGTCCTTGCCAAGTACCCCACTTTTGTCAGGTGGGGTCCCTCATTCTATGCCCAAGCCCTCAGGCAGAAGTGTTTAGGATAGTGGCAAACACTGCCCGTTGGGCACCCCACCATCCCTGGCTCCTTGGTTTCTAGGGTGCCCTCTGTCTCTCTTCTCCACACTGCTATGGACCCTCTGACCCAGAAACCCAAATACCAGCTGGAAATGGAGCAGAAGGGGAAACTGAGGCCTTGAGAGGACACTGTGCCCCGTGATGGCCCCAGAAAGCAGTGAGTCTTCCCTCTGACTTTTCTGATGTCTAGGACAGTGTTCACCCCGGAACACATGAGCCTTCGGGGCACAGCACAACCATGATTGGTCCAGCCTTGGGCAGATTGCTCTACCCCTGGGGCCTCAGTTTTCTCATCTGAGAAAAGGGGTCGTGTTGAATGATGCTTCACAAGGCATTTGCAGAGTTGGGACTCTAGGGTCTGTGGTGAGGTTTGACCTGGAACCCAGGAGCCCTTCATTCACTCCATCCACACGGCCACTGTGTGGTTAAGGCTCCCTTGTGGCTGCCTAGCCTTAGACTTCATCTGGGACAGTCTGTGGCAGGGAAGACCCCCCAGACTCTTGCTCAAGGCTGCCTAAACCTCAGTGCCATAGAGGAGTGAAAGAAGGGGGAGGTGGCCAAGGACAGGCCTGTGAGATAACTCCAAGCCTTGACTGTACCCATCCTCCAAGGCCACTGCCTGTTCCACAAAGGGAATGCCACATCTTGCACAACACAGGAAATGGGGCCTGGACCCCATGTCTACCCAGCAGCAGACAGGACAGTCAAGGGAGGCCCCCACCAGGCTTCCTGTGTGCTGAGCACATTGGACAGAAAGAAAGCAGAAGTGGGTCTTGAGGTCACAGGGCAATCCTGGCAGCACCTTCCCCTCCCTAGTCAACTGTTCCAACTGCCTGTCCTTGACGCAGGGGTCCTGGGTTCAAATACCAGGTCTGCCGCTTACCAGCGGCATGATTCTAAATGCCACAGCTCACACACACACTATGGCCACAGTCTTCATTTCAAAGCCTCAGATAATTGTTACCTGTTATGCTTGAAGTTGTTAAAGTACCTTAGGAGAGGGTAAACTGAGGCCCTACTGGATGAATAGACATGAACAGGAGACCCTTGAGATTCCATCCTTGCTCACAGGCCCACATCAGGCATTACTAATCAATGAGGATCCAATTTCCCAGGAGTCTTGATGCAGAATCAGCAAGGCTTAGCACCACACTCCAGCTGCTACCAGCAGGGACAGCATAGCATCTGTAAACCGGTGCATCTGCTCGCTCCAGTGGCGACAGAGTGGATGGAGAAGGACACCGGGCCTCGAGACCCTGGTACAGGCAGCCGGTCGACCCCTTCCTGCCATCACATCTCCCTGGGACCAGGATCCTCAGGGTCCCTTCCTCCGGGCAGACGTGGTTCAGTGGCCACAGTGAACCCGGGGTGGGGAGGCAGCAGCTGCTCCAGGGACAGCTCCAGGGCTGACTCTAGAGATGCTGCAGGCTCCTTGGCAGTGCCAGGGAAAGTCTGCTGACCCACAGCCTGCGGCCAGTGGTGCGAGAGGAAAGCAGAAAGGAAGACAGAGCGTGGCCCCTCGCCAGCTCTGGCCCTGTGCCCTGTGGTGATGGCTGTCTCCCGAGTCCAAGCCTCCGTCGTCGCCCGCCTGGACATCTATGCTTATCTCCAGGCTGTCTCCCTGCTGTCCCTCGTCCCCACACACTGCCAGGAGGCCATGGTCACAAACTCCTGTAACTACCTCCTCCGACTCTCCCCAAGTCTAAGTGTCCCTTCCATGTCCACCGGCTCTCTGCACTGCTCCCTTACTGATCCCTCTCCCTGCAGCACACTGCTTCCTCAGAGTCTCTCCTGAGACACTGCCCGCCACCCTCCCCGTGACCCTCCACGTCTGAAGTTATCATGGTGTGTTGTGTTGTGGGCCCACCGCAGAGCACGGTGTTCAGGGGGTGTGGAACAACAGTCCTTAGAAACCGTGACTCCATGTTCCCAAGCCACCCTGAGGAGGGGACTCGGGATGTTCCAGCAGGTGGTGGTGCCAGGTAAAGAAATGCTGTGCACACACACACACACACACACACACGAAGCTTCTATTTGTCTTATTTTTGACTTTTAAATCACAATTTTATTTATTAGACGGAGGGCATATGCACACCACAGCAGGTATGTGGAGCCCAGAGGACAACTTGCAAGAATTGCTTCTCTCCTCCTACTATGTGGGTCCTGGGGATTGAACTCAGGTCCTGAGGCTTGGCAGTCAGCACCTTCCATCCACTGAGCCTTCTTGAGAACTTTGGATTGGGATAGTTATTTTAAAAAGATCTCAGCCTGGCTGACCTCAAGCTCATAATCCTCCTGCCTCAGTCTTTCCAGTGTTGGGATTACAGGCCCGTGCCACGACACCTGGCCAGACACAATTTATTTTATTTTATTGCTTTATTTTGAGACAGAATCTGACAAGATAGCCAAGACTGGCTAAGTTCCAGACACAGCTGTGCCAAACCAATTAGAATTTGACCAGATCCAGGTGTGACTAAAAATATATGTAATAATTGTTATTTTATTATATATTATTATTTTATATAATTTATATATAGTATATACTATATATACACACACACATATATATACGACAAGGTCAACCGACCTTGTCAGATGGAGAAACTGAGTCTGGGATCTTCCCAGGGCCCCGCCCATTTCCTCCCACCCAGAGAAAAAGGGAAGGCGGCAGTGGTCAGCCGGGAAGAGTCTGGGCTGGGGGTGGACAGGGTGGGGATGGATAGAGGCCCTGTTTCCATTTAACCGCAGCCCTGGGACTGTCCCAAAAGGGAAGCAAAAGCTGCTTGTCCTCATGTCCTGAGCTCCGAGGGGAGGGCGGGGGTACCTGGGGTCTGGGGAGGCTGCTGTCACAGGGCCTCCTATCTGCTCTTCCTCTGCTGCGTCCACCACAGAGCTCTTGCTATGCCGAGGGCCCTTGTTCCCTCCTTCCCATCCGTCTAGCTCTGCTCACCCATCTGCTCTCAGCTCAGTCCCTTCCTGGCCTCCCTAAACTCCCAGCCTCCTCCCCATCCCTGTGCACCTGTCCTCCTGAACTGACACCCCTCCCCCGGGGCAGGAACCGTCAGCTGACCAGACTAGGTCGTGAATGCTGAGGGAGGGAGGGAGGGAGGGAGGGAGGGAGAGAGAGGAGGAGGAATAGAATGTACAGGTCACCCCACCTTGCCCCATAGCCCGTTCTGGTCTTCATCTCTGCCCTGCCACCCTGGTGGGTGCCCTGCCCCTACAAGGTCACCTCTGTCACTCACTCCTGGCTTCAAATGCCTCCCCCCTCACCTAATCATGTCTGGATGGAGATAGAAGGACAGGCTCCAGTCAGGGTATCTAGGAGTTTCCAGGCGCTGTTGCCTTTGCAGATTCAGGATTCCCCTCCAGCCCACTTGGGACACTCCACCACCCTCAGACAGTGCCCTGATCCCCTGATCCACACATTTGCATTCTGGCACAAAGCAACACCCAGATTTCTAGGAGCTCACTCAGGGTATGCTGGGCCAGGAGCCCACAGGAGCCAACACCTAGATCCTCAGGTCCCAGCACACCAGTGGTCTTCAGATTTCTTAGCTGGATGCTTTTATTCTCCTGGAAAGAAAAAGGAAAAGAAAAGAAAAAAAAAAAACCTTCACCAATCTCAACTTTGGGGAGTTTTCCTTTTTGGCAGGTTATATCTGATCAAATGAAAGTCATTTGCTAGTCTTACTAGTTAGTTTAGATTGAATAGCCATGCTGTTTGATGAACTATCACCTCTCCTAGTCAAGAGGCCCCTCTGTTCAAATTTAATCTATATCAATCTTTATGGTATCCACAGCTCTTGTCCCGTAGAAACAAAAGCAAAACCTTTTCCCCAACGTAACACATATCCTAGTTTCCATTATAAGGGGAACACATTTTTTTGTTTTGTTTTGAGACAGGGTTTTTTTTGTTGTTGTTGTTTAGCACTGGCAGTCCTGGGACTCGATTTGTAGACCAAGCTAGCCTCAAACTCACAGAGATCTGCCTCTGCCTCCCAAGTGCTGGGGTTAAAGGCATGTGCCACCACGCCGGGCTCATCACATTCTTAAAGTATTTAATTCAGCAGTACTCTCTATCATTCAATGTCTCTCTGCAGCTGTCATTTCTTTCTCATTAGCATTTAAAACATCTAAAGTTAATAAGGCACTCTGTAATCTCTCTCTGAGGTCTTATTACCTTTTTCTGTTTATTAAGCATATCTTTGAAAGTGCAATTAGATCTTGTCCTGTAAGATTATATGATATACCTCTAATATACTGTAAGTTGTAATATGCAAAAATTGTTTCATTTTACTAGAGGCATATGCTGAAGTCTTGTGAGTCTTAATTTGTACATGTATTCCCATAATTGCTGTAACTTCTAAGAAATGTGTAATTATAGAGTCAGCCTTTTCAGATCTCAAAGCAGTTGCCCCTTGAATTCCTGAATATATCTTTGCTGTGATACACGTACTTTAACTTTCCAATCTCTACAAAAGGAAACATGTCCACTTGCCAAATTTCATTTCTTTGAGTACTTTTTGAGTTACTTCCTGCAGGTAGTAGAATTTGGTTATACAAAGATTAAGTAGGATATTTTCTTATAATTTCCTTGGCATGTTGCCAAGTGGTAGAAAACTCTTTCTTCAAACCTTTGCTATGAGAATGGTGTTTTTCTTTCGTTGTTGTTGCTGTTTTGGTTTTTTGGTTTTATTGTTTTTCGAGGCAGGGTTTCTCTGTAACTTTGGATCCTGTCCTGGAACTTGCTTTTGTAGACCAGGCTGGCCTCAAACTCACAGAGATCCACCTGCCTCTGATTTCCAAGTACTGGGATTAAAGGTGTGCACCACCACCGCCCAGCTAGCATGGTGTTTTTTATGAAATTTTGAGACTTCTAGCACATTTTCTATCAATAATTGATCATTTTATCATTACCTTGTGCTAGAAGGACCTGGTAGACCCATATGGGATCTGATATGTGTTATATACAATGGATGATTTCTATTTCTGATTATTTGTTGCAATTGAATAAGTCACAAAGTTAATTCTGAATCATCTGGATTAAGTTCAGAGGTTTCAATATGTAAAACAACTCTTTCTACATATTGAGAGTCAGTAACTATATTAAGAGGTTCTGCAAAATCCAATAATACCATGAGAATAGCATATAATTCTGATTTCTGAACTGAGTCATAAGGGCTTTGAATCACTTTACTTGTTTTTCCTGACTCATAACCTGCCTTTACTGATTTATTTGCACCAGTATAAAACGTAGGGGCTCCAAAGTGGGAAGGATCCAGTCAGTTGTTTATAAAAACTGAAGTCTCTTGCTTTGGGGATATTTGTTGCTAATCTCTCCCAAGAAGTTTCTGTAAACTCTATTTCAACATTCACTTTCTGTCCGTAATGAGTCAGTTGCAGCATTCATAAACAGTGCCACAATTTCAACTGTTCCTGCTTACGGGCAAGGTCTCGTTTTTCCTTTCAGAGTCAATTCAGAGAACTTTTCTACATAGATTTTTAGTATCTTACCCTGTTTATCCATTCTAAGATATTGTCCTGTCTCTGCATAATTCCAGTGGGAGAACGCACAGAAGGTGGTGTAGCTACAATACAGTCAAGCATGGATCCAAGTCATCCTCTGGAATTTATTTTCTACCAGATCCAATTCTTTCTCAGCCTTAGCTAATAATTTTCTTGGATTATTTAAGTCCTTATCACCTTGCAAGATTTGAAACAAATTATTTACTTCTTGAGTAGTTAATTCGATGTGGGTCAGAGCCAGTTAATATCTGCCAACAATTTTTGAAAATCGTAATTGATCACTCCTGATTTGTACTTTCTGTAAACCTATCCCAGGAAATTAATAAAATTTCCTCTTTGTATTGTTTCAGGAGCAATTTGTAATTCTCCAGAAGGCAAAATTCTCTTAACTTCATCAAACATTTTCCTAAGCCATCTGCATCTGAATTAGCTAGTAAGATATTATCCATATAATGGTAAATTATAGTTTAAGGAGACTTTATTAATTATTTCTGATAACTGTTCTACAAAATATTGACACAAGGTGGGGCTGGCTATTATTCCTTGTGGGAAAACTTTCCAATGGTACATTTTAACAGGTTTGGAATTATTAAAAGTAGGCAGTGTGACTCTTTTGTTCAAACTATGCCTAGTGTGGCACACAGTCTCTCTCTGATAAAGATATAGAACTCTCAGCTCATTCTCCAGCACCATGTCTGCCTGCACACTCCCATGTTTCCTGCCATGATGATAACGGTCGAGACCTTTGAAACTGTAAATGGATAAAGCTGGAAAAGATTATTTTGAGCGAGGTAACTCAAACCCAGAAAGATAAATGGTACAAGTCCTCTTTCATCTCGAGCTCCTAGTGTCAGACCATCAGATGATAACAAAGAAGCTCTGCCCCTGAAATCTCTTCAACATAGCTCAACAAACACGGTAAACGTGATCGGAATAAGGGTTACACCAATACACAGGCTAATATAGATAGAGGAATACTCATGAACACCTTGCATATAAGGCCCCTTTTTAGATGATCTTGGTTTTCTTTCTTTTTTTGTTTTTTGTTTTGTTTTGTTTTTTGAGACAGGGTTTCTCTGTAGCTTTGGAGCCTGTCCTGGAACTAGCTCCTGTAGACCAGGCTGGTCTCAAACTCACAGCGATCCGCCTGCCTCTGCCTCCTGAGTACTGGGATTAAAGGTGTGCGCCACCACCACCTGGCTTCAAATCTGCTGACTTTTCAATTTGTCTACATCAGTGGTGGCTACAACAAAGATGACAGATGGCATGGGGGACAGGCACAGGCATGGCAGGGTGTCCAGACAGTCAGACTGGCAAGGTGGGCACTGGGCGCACAAACAGCAGGGTTGTAGCTGGATACAAGGAGATGGCAGGCCCAGAGCTGCCTGAAGGACAGAACAGAAGAGTGTCCTGCGCATATGGGTTGAGGATTAGCAGCAGCTGAAGCTCTAGAGGGCATTGTAGCATGAATGGGTGTCTTACAGTGTGTGTGTGTGTGTGTGTGTGTGTGTGTGTGTGTGTGTGTGTGATCGCGCGCACATGTCAGCCTGGTAAGCTCACACAGGGGACTGTGTTGGGGGAAGCCCACAACCTGTGGTTAGGGTTTGGGAGGGGCAGTAGCAAGAGAAGTTGCCCAAAGCGTGGCTGGCTGCAGGGGCAGGGAGAAGCGGCAGCTTCAGAAGCTGCCATGTGATCTCGTGTCATGCATTGGAACCAAGATATTGTGTTTTTCTAAGTTGTTCTATTACCAATAAAGACTCGGAAGTCAGATATTGGGGTGAAAACCTGGTAGATCAAAGAAGCAGTGGAGGAACGACCAACTGACCTTCTCACTACACTTCCCAGATCAAGAGACCGAAATATCTCTAAGTACCTCCATGTTCCTTCCTGTGTATCCTCTCTATTCATATTCCTGGCTTCTCTATGGCTAATTCCAGTCAGCTGGCTCCACATTCTGATTCAAGGTCAATTTTATTAACAAAGCACTGCTTTCACAAGTCAGGACCCCAGTCAAACCCATCACTGTGTCTTGCATCTTTTGTTCAAGGATATCCGTGCAGAGCGTGTGCACATCTGTGTTCATGGCAGCCACAGTCACAGCAGCCCAAGAAAAGAACAATGCGTTCACCAGGGTGAATACAGAAGAAGATGTGGCTCCCTGAAGACGGATCATTACTTGGTTAGGAAAGAGACAGCTACCGTAGCAATGTGGAGAGTCGCCAGGACGCCAAGCAAACTGAAGGGCACACAAGGTCACATGCTGTATGGCAGCGTCTGTCATCTGTGAGCGATATGTCCTACAAAAACCCAGTAGAGGCCAACTGGGGCTTCAGGGACTGGGGGAGCTTGGGGGGTGGGGGACAGGGGATGTTTGTAACTGGAGAGCTGGGCATGTGCCCTTGTGACAGGACTCAGTGGTACTTGAGATGGTTACTTGTGTGTTACTTAAGGGTCCTTAAAATTGCTACTTTTCCCAGATAACTTCCAAGTAACTTAGGCTGGCTTTGAACTTGCAACAGCAGAGCATGGCCTTCATCCTTCCGTCCTTCCAGCTCTACCTTCCACTGAGAGTACAGGCTTCCCCTGCCAGGCCTGGCTTAAAATGGCTGCTTTCGTGATTAGTGGGTTTTATCTCAATTGAAGACAAATTTCTACTCTTTTTAAAACAAAGATGGGGACGGAAAAACAAATGCTGGATGCATTGTAAATTTGTTTTTTTTAAATTAAATACAAATTATAGAGAAAAGGCAGCTTACAAACAAAGACTTTAAAACAAGCATACAAGAATGGTCACCTGGTGGTAACCAGCCATGGCTCTTCTTCACGGCCACACAATATTCCTGGTGTGAACAGACAAGCATGGAGCCAACCCTTTCTCCCAGATGATGAGTGGCAAATTTTCACTCAGGCCCTATGCCTTGCCCAAGCCCTGTCTTTTCCCTCCCTTTCCAAATGAGAAAAGGGAATGACACAACTCGAACCCAGGCCCGGCCTCACTGCCTGTGAGTACACAGCACACAGCAGCAGAAGGCCTGATCTCCTGATGGAGACGGCCGAGAACTAAGGTGACTCAGACAGGGTGGCTCCCAGATGCCCAGGTGCTGGCAGATGTCCTGGCTGTGGGAGAGACACGGGTGGGCGACAGGGAGCAGGCTGGAAGGAGGGTGGGGGTTTAAACAGGGCTGTTTGGAAGGCCTTGTTGAGAAGAGCAACCAAAGGAATGGGGGTGGGTGGTGGGGGTGGGAGGTGGAGGGGAGGCCTGTGGCTTTCATCCACATGGGGAACAGTGCTCCAGAGGGAACAGCATTTGCAAAACCCTGGAGGCAAGAGCTGCAGGTGCTGGGTGTGTGTGTAAGTGGGGGAGGGGGGTTAGGATGCAATGAGGAACTGGGAGTGCCTGGGGGTGAGGTGAGGGAGGCAGGACAAGTCACCTAGAGCTGCGCTGTGGCTCGGGTACCATGGCCTTTTCTTGGAAAGTTCTGGAGTGAGGTGGGGCAGAGTGAAATAGGGATTCCCTGTGCCTGGGAAGGGAGGGCACAGATTGCCATGCCCACATCATGAGTCCCCACCCCCATCCCGAGACCACCGGAGTCTGAGAGTATACACACAAAAGCAAAGAGCCATTACGCAACCCTGAACTTGGGCTCTTGGTTCATTCAGCGGTTGGATCAGGGAGAGCACTGAGCTCAGCTATGGCAGGGTTTTTAAGGAATAAAGGATGGGGGCGGGAGTGGGGTAGGGGAATTCCAGATTCAGATGGGGGTTGAACTCTTGGTTGGACAGGAGCGAGGTAACAGAAGTCAAACAGGGTTTGGTACTGGTGTTGCTGCAAGGAACTTGGCAACTTATATACAAGTTAGGTAAGCTATTATTAATGTTCTGGAGCAGCTAGTATGTGTTTGTCTCAATCCTGATTGGTCCCCCGCAGGGTACAGTCTGTGGTGTTTCCTGGTTATTGTAAGGGTGAGGCCTAGTCCCAGTATTGTTAGTCTGCAGCCTGTCATGGATACACTGATGTTTTCAGTTAGGCCTCTTCACAGGTGAAAGGGTCAGTGCTGGGGGAGGAGGGAGGCCAGAGACAGGGTCAATATTGGCTCCAGGCTTGGCAGAGAGAGGGACTGCTGTGGGGTGAAGGGAAAAGGATTGCCCACCTGCCCAGCACCCTGAATTTGAGATTAGCGGGGCTTTCCCCCTAGAGGAAGGCAGTAAGAGAAAGTTCCCTGAGAGGAAATGCACTCTGCTGACTCATGGCCCAGGCCAGCCACTTCCCTTCCAGGAGCCCCCAGTCAGAACTTTGCTGGGATTTGGAGGAAGTGAGAGAGTAGTGACCACCACGCCATGACAGAAAGAGGCTCACAGCGAGGGGTGGGATGTCAGGCCTGGAGTGGAGATCCGGAGGGCCTCCTGGAGGAGGTGGGGGATGTCAGGCCTAGAGTGGGGATTCGGAGGCCTCCTGGAGGAGGTGGCCTTTGAGCCAGATGGGAAGAAGACATGTGGATGGTTAACTTGGCTGCAGGTCGAGGGAAGAACGTCCCTGCCCAGGAAGAGAATGTGCAAAGTGTGTGTGAGCAAAGGCAACCAAACATATTCATGATTGCCCAGGAGGCCTGGCTGGTAGACGGCAGGCTGTGTGTGGCACCCAGCGCCGTCTGTGTCTTAGCCAAGCCAGGAAACGCTCCCACCAAGTCCTGAACAGGGTTTGCGGCCAGCTAGGGAGGCTTGGGGGGGGGGGGTCCCCTGATGAGGCCCCCATGAAATCTGAGCCTCGCTACTCCTATGAAATAAGTTGATTTGGAACAGAAATCACAAGAGACCCCAAAGCTGTTCCGCTGTTGAGACGAGAGGAACAGAACTGGAAAGCTGTGGAAGGTTCCAGAGAGCTGTGTGATAAGCTTAGCTCCTGCTCCTTGGGGACTGCAGGGCCAGTACGTGTAGGCTTTGTCACCATCCCATGGGTGCCATGGGGTCATGGAGGCTGGAGAGGTGGGGAGGGCTCTCAGTGGCAGGAGCCTGAGAGGAGAGAGGAGAGATTCAGGAGTTCCAGCAGGAGAGACAGAGGCACAGAGATGAGAAACAGGAAGAAGAGAGAAGGGAGTGAAAGACAAAAATCCAAACACCAGAGAAGACAAGAGTGAGATGGAGCATGACACAGAGACAGAGACACAGGACCCCCATGTGGGGAGGTGCCGTCAACCTGTCTCCACTGCTCCTGCTGGCACCCTGAACGCTCTAGAGAGGTCCCAGGCTCTCCTTGCCAAGCACACATTGGGCACCTGATGCATGCTGCATACCAATGTTTTCCTGTGTGTAGGGGATCGTGCTCCGGAGGCAGGTAGAGCTTCAGAGGGCAGGGATAGTGGTCCAGTGAGTGACAGCTCCTGGTTGTGCATCTGTGTGTGTGTGTGTGTGTGTGTGAGTGTGTGTGTGTGTGTGTGTGTGTAAGTCTGACAGGTGTAGCAAGGGTTCCAGCCCAGGAAAGAGGAGCAGAAAGCTGGGGGGCAGGGGTTGGGATAAGACCAAACCTGGAGCCCAGCCCCTACAGACTGTCCATCTCCAAAGAGGCTGGATCCAGGGTCAAGTGACTGCCACTCTCCTGGGACTGAGTGGTTCTCTGGGGCAGGGAGATTCAGGACAGGGAAGGACAGTGTGGCTTCTAGAGGATTCTGTGACTGTAGTGTGGGAAAAGGCTAGGGCCCAGGTGGAAGTGAGGGCCCCACAGTGAGTTGGCATTTAGTAGTAGGGAGGTGTGCAGACTCTCAGGAGACCATAAGGCTGTTTCTAGGACTCCTGTTGAGCCCCCCTCCCCAGCCTCTCACTCTGAAGAAGTGCACCCACAACTTTCCTCAGCAGCCCCAAGAAACAGCCCCAACCTGCAGGGTTGGCATCAAAAGGAGGCAAGCAGTGGAAGGGATAGGAATGTCTCCCTCCCGACACACTCACTTTCCAGAAACTCCCAGAATTCTGGGAGAGGGAGGCACCTCATGAGAAAAAGGCCTATTACCTCTTTAGGAAACAAGACCCATGCAAGAGCAAGTCAGGAAACAGCCGAACAGCAAACAGGGCTCTGGAGCTTCCAGATACTTCTGTGTTTAGGAACTGCCAATTGTGTTTGAATTACAGATTAAAAGATAAATAAGAGAGAAAGGAAGGAAGGAAGGAAGGAAGGAGAAGGAAAGGGAAGGAGGGAGGGAGGAAGGAAGGAAGGGAAGGGACGAAGGAAGGGAGGGAGGGAGGGAAGGAGAAAGGAAGAAAAAAGAGAAGAGGGAGGGAGAAAGGAGGGGGAAGCGGAGAGGTGTTCTAACATTATGGAAATAAGGAACTCACTCCCTCCAGTCACTGACCTGCTCACTGTCCCCAAACACGCCAAGCTTTTCCACCTCAGCCTTCCCACCCCCCACCTTCTCTATGTAGTCATGGGATCATTTTGAAGAGATCAGTATTTGCTGCTGACTTTTATTGTGTTGGAGGAGGCCACTTGTTGGTTCCTGGCTGCTCAGCCCCAAAATAATCACACAGAAACTATATTATTTAAATCACTGGTTGGCCCATTAGCTTTAGCTTCTTATTGGCTAACTCTTACATCTTAGTTTAACCCATCTCCACTAATCTGTGCATCACCACGAGGTTGTGGCCTACCAGCAAAGTTTCAGCATGTCTGTCTCCAGTGGCTCCACGGCTTCTTTCTAACTCCTCCTTCTTTCTCCCAGCATTCAATTTAGTTTTCCCTGCCTAGCTCTGTTCTACCTACCCTATCAGGCCAAGTCAGTTTCTTTATTCATTAACCAATAAAAGCAACACATAGACAGAAGGACTTCCCACACCATTATTTTGACTATAGAAACAACCACCTCAGCTGAGTCCCAGGGAAAGTCTCTGCTGCATATGTAATTCTGCATATTTCTCTCTGGTCCTTAGTTAACAACTGTCTTACTCCCTTCTAACTTCCCTGCCTTAATCTGCTGTGTTAGTTACCAGTTCAATTATATACTCTATCAATAGTCCACATGCCCTTTAACTGATTTCCAAGGAATTCTCCCATCCACCATTCTGGGATCTCCCCACACTATCATCTAGGGTCCTGTCAACTTCTCTACAGTGCTGGATTTTGTTGCAGAATATTACTTTAACTGGGTAAAGGTGTGTTACATTTGTTTATGGTACACTTGTTTAATTATGTGTTGCGTTTGTTTCACCTTGCCTGCCTAAGGCACCTGACTGGTCTAATAAAAAGCTGAATGGTCAATAGCTGGGCAAAAGAAGGATAGCTGGGCAGACAGGCAGAGAGAAGTAGGAGTAGGAGACCTCTAGGCTGAGATAATGAGAGAAGAGAACGAGGAAGAAAGAGGGACACACCCAGGGCCAGAAGCCAAGCAACTGCCAGAAAGACATGAGGAAATAGGAAAGTAAGACACACAGAATTGTTGGGCGGTGGTGGCACGTGCCTTTAATCCCAGCACTCAGGAGACAGAGGTAGATGGATCTCTGTGAGTCTGAGGCCAATATGATCTACAGAGAGAGTTCCAGGACAGGCTCCAAAGCTACAGATAAGCCCTGTCTCAAAAAAAAAAAAAAAAAAAAAAGCCCTGAGGCTAAATGTAGACAGCTAAGGAGAAACAGATTAAAACAAGAGTTAAGAAAGGCTGAGTTCATAACTAATAAGAAGTCTCCATGTCATGATTTGGGAGCTGGTTGGTGACCCAAAAGAAAGCCTACTCCAAGCTTTCTTTTGCTTGGTCACGTGCCTCACTCTTCCTTGCTTGACACACCCCTCTCATGGTAGCACAGCCTCTACCACCCTGAGAAAGGGTGTGAATGAGGTAGGCCGTCTGAGATTTTCATGTCTGAGAATGATTTTAGACAACATCTATTTATTTATGGGGTTCATGTGTCATGGCACAAACATGAGGTCAGAGGACAACTGGGTAGAGTGTTCTCTCCTTTCTTTACATGGGTCCAGAATCTGACTCAGGCCTCAGGCTCCTGCATGAGTCATTTTGGGTCTGGCCTATTTTACTCTGCCTCCTGAGTCCTGGGCTTCCAGGACTCACCCATTACTCTCAGTGTGGAGCCTACATTCTCTGTTCCCTCTAGAAGACCCACAGGGTCTTTGTTCTGAGCTCAAGTTTCACAGTGATGCATCTTGTCTGGACCAGAAAACCAGCTTCTTAAATAGATTTATTTCTTTGTTTTATACTTTGTCCCCATAGGTCCCCACCCTTTCAGCTTTACTTCCAGAGGTCTCTGGAACTTAGAACTTAGAAAGTTCTAAGTCTTTCAGAACTTTGAGGATTTATGGGTGCTTTTTGTTTTGTTTTGTTTGATTTTTTTTTCTGAGACAAGGTTTGTTTGTGTAATAGCCCTGGCTGTCCTGGAACTCACTGTGTACACCAGGCTGGCCTTGAATTCACAGATCCACCTGTCTCTGTCTCCCAAGTGCTGAGATTAAAGGACGTGTGACCACCACCCAGCCTGTCTGAAATTTTTTTTTTAAAGATTTGGGGGACTGAAAGATGGCTCAGTGGTAAAAAGCACTGGATATTTTTGCAGAGGACCCAGGTTCAATTCCCACGATCTCCATGGGCACTAGATATGCAGGTGAAGTATTCATGTACACAAAACAAATAAAAATCTTATATTGAGACTTTTATTTATAAAAATTATTGACTTGTGTGGGTGTAATTTATGTGTATGCATGTGTGTGTGTGTGTGTGTGTGTGTGAACTATAACTCATATGTGGATAGTCATGTGTGAATGTTGGAGGACAACTTGAGAGAGTAGGTTCTTGCTTTTCACCATGTGAGTCTCTGGGATTGAACTCAGATCCTCAGACTTGCTGACAAGCACCTTGACCAACTTATATCATAGTAATGGTACAGTTTAAGTTCTAGACTGGGCAGGTAAGCAGAAAGTACCATATATACCATAGTAATGGTGCAGCTTAAGTTTTAAGAAGCACTTAGCATTTGAAAAAGCACTCCTGAACAGCAAATAATTACAGATATGCAATAAAGACAAATTCAGATGAGTCATAGTGATAGATAAATCTTTAAAGAGACAGAGTACAGATAGTCATAGATTAAAAGAAGTAAAGAAAAATAAGCCATGCAAAAAAGGAAAATTCACAGAGGGTCTGAATTATGTGTATTATTATGTTATCTTTGAATTTTTTGACTGTGAAGGAATTAAATACAGAGAGACATATCATTGTACAGACTGTTAAACTAAACCAGCATATATACTTTAAAGGATTTTGTCTTCAAAATATGGATCTAAGGATATGTTGCTTTGGAAAAGAGGTTTTTCTTTTGTTTCCACAGAGGATGAGACCCTGTGGAATGCTTCCAGATTAATATTGTTTGATGGATCAAGATCCCCTGAAAGGTTGCCTTGAACACCCCTCAAAAAATTACCTTGCCCAATAAACAGCAGGAAGTAGTTTTGACAGAACTACGCCCTTAATCCCAAATATTGTCTATAAATGTTTCTTTACATTTAAAGGGGGATATGCTATAGAGATTTGCATTAGTATGAATCTTGGTTTATTGATACAAATTTAAGGTCAATTTTGTTATATGTACATTTCTGCTTTTGATTAAGATATCATGTCTGTGTAGCTCATTTAAAAATATAATGTATAACTAAGAAATATAGACTAATAGATAATCATCTATAATAGCCAAGCTTATAGTCATGTTAGTTAGATTTTCTAGATGTACAGAGATGTATTTCAGATAGATAGGTATTCTTCAAACCTTTCAAAGACTACAGAATATGGCATTTAAAATGTTTTAAGAATTTAGGACTTATCATAACAATGAGATACATATGCTCCTGGTAGCACCAATTACTTCAAGAGGAAGATGGGCATCAAAGAAGCTCTTTATGGTGTTAGTTAGCCATTTGGGCAAGAAACTGCTCTTGCCTGGACTGCTTGATGAACTAGACATGCAGGATCCACAGAGAAATGACTGCTGAACTTGCCTAAAGGTGAGGTGATCCTTCGGGGTTCCTCCTTCATGAAAGACTCTGCAAGACATTCTGCAGAACACAGAAGAAAGTGATTGACAAACAGGTGAACCTGTCTTTGAAATTTCCTGCTTCTTAGAAAAGTCTGCTAGATACTATGGGCCTGTAGGCTGAATATGGGTGCCCAATGATACAGAAGAATTCTGGGTGACTGTCCAGGTACCGAGATGTCTCTGTCATTCCTAGAGTTTTGAAGTTGTTTACAATGTACTTTCTGTTTACTTAGGTAATATTATAACATTTTGGAGTCTTTGATGGAATTGAAGAATTTATAATTATAGTTATAGTTTTCCTTAGTTATGATAAAAGTAGATATAAAAATTGAAACTGTAATTCTTGTTTGATACATGTTTAGTTTTATGTAATTTTACTATGTTAAAGTTAAAACCTTCCTTTTTATTTAAACAGAAAAGGGGAGGTGATGTGGGAGTCCCCTCTGTGTGTTGTGATTACCATTAATGAATAAAGAAACTGCTGTGGACCTATAGCAAGGCAGAACTTAGGTAGGCACGGAAAGCTAGGCTGAATGCTGGGAGAAAGAAGAGCGAAGTCAGAGAGAAGTCATGAAGCCGTCACCAGAGTCAGACATGCCGAAACTTTGCCTGTAAGCCACTGCCACGTGGCCATACACAGATTAATAGAAATGGGTTATATTGATATGTAAGAGTTAGCCAATAAGAAACCTAGAACTAATGGGTCAAGCAGTGATTTAATTAATACAGTTTCTGTGTGATTATTTTGGGGGTCTGTGCAGCCAGGAAACAAACAAGCAGCCAAGTGACCTCCTCCTACACCTACTGAATCATCTAACCAGCCCAAAATACTGGCAGTGCATATTTATTTTTGATACCATATAGCCCTGTTGGGCTTGGAATTTGCTACATAGACTAGGTTGTCCTGGAACCCACAAAGGTCTGTCTGTGTCTGGCCTCCTAGTGCTGGAGTAGAACATGTGTACCCTCACATCTTGTGCTGGACTTTCCCCCCTGCTGCTAGCAGACTGAGCCTAAGACCTCATGAGTGCTAGGCAAGAGCTCTGCTACAGAGATATCTCCCCCAGTTCTAGCCTTTCAGTGCTTAAAGGTTTTAGCAGAAGCCAGCTGATCTGTTGGGTATTTGCATATTGTAAAGTTGAGGCTATGTTCCACAGGGTGCCAGGCCCCAAATCCCACAGTACTTCCTGCCAGCTCTTTAGAGACAAGTCTCAGCATGAACAATCAGGTAGGGCTTCCAGAGGTGGTGACCTTTCAACTGAGACAATGACAAGGAGGGGAACAGAAAAGGCCAGGCAGAGAACAGGGGCAAGATCTTACCCTGTAACCAGACAGCACAGACAGCAGCCTTCCAGAGAGGGGTGTCGGAGCTGCAGGTTAGTGCTCTGTGGTAGTGATGTGGCCTCTGCGGCTGAGAAACAGGACCTGGTGCCAGGACTGGCTGTGCCCCTTTTTTGTTTTTCGAGACAAGGTTTCTCTGTGTAACAGTTCTAGCTGTCCTGGAACTAGCATTGTAGACCAGGCTGACCTCGAACTCACAGAAATCCACCTGCCTCTGCCTCCCGAGTGCTGGGATTAAAGACATGCGCCATCACCCCCTGGCTTCGGCTGTGCTCTTTAACACTAACCTCTCCGCCTGGCACAACACACGCTCAAGTTCAAAGACTCTATTTGCCTCCCTGGGAGAATAACCCAGGAATAGGTGACAAGAGCCTTGGGATTTACACACAAACCAGAGGGCAGGTGCAAAGCAGCCCAAGGGTTGGTTGAAGTAGGTGCTAGGCCCAGCAGAGGCATGGTTTGGTGGCCCATGGTCTTTACAAAAACCCAGCTCGGCCTTGATGGCAGGCTCAGTAACGGGGCAGTGGGCTGGTAGGGAGGGCAGTGGGCGGGTATGGATGGCAGCCTGCAGGGAATTACAGCTAGGTCTCAATAACTAGAACAGTGACAGCCTCATGCCCACAGTTGACAAGTGTGACCTGTCAGATACCCAGTCTCCACCCAGGTAAACTAAGGCAGTCTGGAGCAGCAAAATTCTGTCAAAACCAGATTGTACCAGAATCCCAATCACAACAGTGGCTCGCTGTGTGACAGCAGGTTTGGCTTCTTTGCAACTTTTGGATATTTTAGTATCTGCTGGGGTGACGCATAAGGAATAAAGGAAACAATAAAGAACACCACACCTACAGGAAGGACTAAGTGTCAAACTGGCCGATCTTAACCACTGTGTCAGTGTGTTTTTGACCACAGTCTTAAGAGGCCTTGGCGGTTGGAGGGCTGCTTCAGTCACTAGGCCCAAACTAGACTTCAGTCTGCACTAGGAGGCCACTCATTCCGGCCACCTCCACCCTGTCACCTATATCATTAGCTCTGTGTGGGTCACTGCACAAGGCTCCTGGTTCAGGGCTTCCACCCTAGGTTCCACCAACCCCAGTCAACTCTCCCCAAGCAGCTAAGGTTGACATTTCTATGACCTTTTTTTGAGACTGAGTCTCTCTACACAGCCCTGGCTATCCTGAAACTCACGAGGTAGACTAGGCTGGCCTTGAACTCACAGAGATCTGCCTGCTTCTGCCTTGAAAGTGCTGGGACTAAAAAGCATGTGCCACCACACCTGGCTGACTTATTTTAAAAATTTTATTTACAGTATGTATGTGCATGGGGGTGGGGGTCAGAGGACAACTCTGTGGAGCTGGCTCCTCTTCCACCTTTCGCTATTCTGACGATCAAATGCAGGCTGCCATCTTGCTGGAAAGCACCTTTTGCTGCCGAGCCATCTCCCAGGCAGGCCAGGCCCCTTGCTTCACTTCCTAACACACCCAGGATGAACTTATCTGCATTCATTCTGTGGGACTGGAAAGAAGGCTCAGCGGTTAAGAGCACTTGTTTCTTTCTCAGAGGACCAGGGTTCAATTCCCAGCACCCAAATAGTGGTTCACAACTATCCATTGCTCCAGTTTCAGGGGACCTGAAGTCCTGACTTCTGGAGGGAACAGATTTGGCTACGTAAGCCTGGCTGGCCTGGAACTGGATACTTACGGCAGGTAGACCTTGAACTTTCAGTGATCTGCCTTCTGAGTAGTAGATACAGGGCCCAACACCCATGCCCTCTCATCTTTCTATACAGGGTCTTGCTATACTGGCCAGATTGGCCTCAATGTCCAGAGTGCTGGGATTAGAGAGGTAGAGGCTGTCTTACTACTGGTGGCCTTAGAGTGTACCTGGAGACACAGGCAGTTCTATACTGCCGCCTGCAGTTCTTTCTAGAGATTTCCAATCAGGTAAATCTAGGAAGAATTCCTTTTCTCTTTTGGAGACAGGGTCTCACACAGCCCAGGCTGGCCTCCAGCTCACTAACCATCAGGGAAAGACCTTTGACCCTCTGACCTTTCTGCCTCAGTCTCCCCAGGGCAAGGCCTTGATCAAACCGAGGGCTTCACACACTTAGGCAAACATTTTACCAACTGAACTATATGCTCAGTCCCGAGATTCAGAAGAAAAAAGCAAAACAAAAACACATTTATCTACTGTGTGAGAGGTGTACAGACACACACGGCACACGTACAGAGGTTAAAGAACAAAGGTTTCTTTCTGTCCACCATGTGGGTCCCAGGGAAGCAACTCAGGTCCTCAGGCTTGGTAGCAGGTGCGTTCAACCCACTGAGTCATCCTGCCAGCCTGGCCCCAGGAGTTTTGACTCAGTCCCAGAATTTCAAGATGAGTATGATAAGGTTTCTTTTGACATTTCTGTGTGCTCACTCTCCCATATGTAGGTCAGAGGTCAGCTTTCAGGGGTCAGTTCTCCTCTGAAGGGCCTGGCATCGAACACTTTTACCTGCTAAGCCATTTCATTAGCCCCTTAGAGGTTTTTCTTCACACACACACACACACACACTCAGGTTTAAGAAAGACAACCAGGGACAAGCAATGTTGGCACATACTTGGGAGGTAGAAGCAGGCAGATATCTGAGCTTGAGGCCAGCCCGGTCTACAGAGAGAGTTCCAGGACAGCCAGAGCCACGCAGAGAAATCATGATTTGAAAAACCAAAACCAAACCAAAAAAAAATCAAAAAAGAGAAAAGAAAGCAAAGTGCCTAGGAAGGGGTGAGGCCCACTTGAAAGTGTGGGTTCGGGCTTCTCCAGAGAGCTGGCTGTCTTTACAAAACCTAGCTGCCTGGCTTTGGTGGCTTCTAGAGTCAGGGCTCACAGGGTGGCTAAAGAATTTCTTGGGCGGAGAACATTAATCATAGGGTGGTTGGTTCCTGATGTGCCAAGGACGGGATTGTAGCTGATTAGGTAAAACCCTCTGTCCCAAGGGCTGCATGGGAAATTCAGGTGTTTTCACAGTAATTCTAGGAGAGTCCCAGAAAACATTTGAGTAGGGAGTGAGGCCGTAGTTACAGTAGTCTATGCTCAGGCCTTAAGAACGCTTTGCTGCGGTGGGCTGCAGGGGGCTCATGGCTTTAGCTAGCAAGCTAGAACCACTAATGTGCATGCCAAGCCTAAAGACTTGAGTTCAGTACCTCGAATCCACATAAAGGTGGGGGAGAAGAGACTCCACGCAGGTGCCCTCTGCTGGGAATGGAGCCTAGGTTCTCTGGGACAGGAGTCAATGCTCTTGACCACTGAACCATCTCTCCAGCCTCCATTATTTATAAATTTTTCTATTTATGTGTATGGGTGTTTTGCCTGCATGTATATCTGTACGCTACGTACATGCAGAGCCTGCAGAGGCCAGAAAGCAACGCCGAATCTCCCAGAACTAGAGTTACAACTCTAAGTGGTGCTAGGATTGGAACCCAGGTCCTCTGGAAGAGCAGTCGTGTTTCTATCCACTGAGTAACCTCGAAGCCCTTATTATCACTGTTCTTTCTTTCTTTCTTCTTCTTCTTTTTTTTTCTGGTTTTGGTTTTTCAAGACAGGGTTTCTCTGTGTAACAATCCTTGCTGTACTGGAACTCACTCTGTAGACCAGGCAGGCCTCAAACTCAGAGATCTGCCTGCCACTGTCTCCCAAATGCTGGGATTACCACTGCCAGCTGGCTTACTGCCTTTTCAAATTCCTTGTAAAATTTATATATATTCTTTCTTTTTTTTAAGATTTATTTATTATGTATAGTGTACTGCCTGCATGTATGTCTGCAGGCCAGAAGAGGGCACCAAATCTCATGATGGATGGTTGTGAGATACCATGTGGTTGCTGGGAATGTTGAACTCAGGACCTCTGGAAAAGAAATCAATGCTTTTAACCACTGAGCCATCTCTCCAGCCCTAGTCAGGGTTTCTTATGATCAAAGCAACTTAGGGAGGAAAGGCTTAATTTGGCTTACACTTCCACATTACTGTTCATCATCCAAGGAAGTCAGGGCAGGAGGTGATGTAGAGGCCATGGACAGGTGCTGCTTACTGGCTTGCTGAGCCGTCGTACAGAACTCAGGACCACCAGCACAGGGATGGCATCACCTACAGTGATTTGAAAAATGCCCTACAGCTGAATCTTATTGAGGCATTTTCTCAAAGGAGGCTCCTCTCAGATGCCTCTAGCTTATATAAGACTAGCCAGCCCAGTGTGAGTGTGGACATGTGTCATACCACGCGTGTGGAGGGCAGAGGACAGTTTGCAGGGGTCAGTTCTTTCCTTTACCATGAGTGTCACACGAACTGAGTTAAGGTCATGAGGCAGTCCTATTTTTAACATTTACCTTTGAAAATGTCCTTATGTGGGAGGCCTTCTTGGCAAACATTAATTGTGCTAGAATTCTTATTCTCAGCTGGTGGGAGGCTTCAATTACACTCTGCATGGCCTTCCCAGGTCCATTTAATTTTCTCTATTTTTGCCTAATATCTGCATATCTTGTTCCTTGAGCCTCGACTTGAGGAGGTACACCTTAAGGATACAACAGGTCTCTTCTCAGAACTCAGGCATGTTAGCTCAGCAGAGACCACCTATCCACCTTGCCTTAGGCTCCATCCATGCACCATAATAGACAGCTGCCTGAGTTGGAGGGGGCTCTCACACTCAAATCCCAACTGCTCAAAGGCTGAGGAAGAAGGATCATTTTTGGAGGAGGGGGACAGAGCAATTATTTATTATGGTTTATTAAACTTTATTAAGGGGGAAAGGACTACTACCCAGGGTGGGAGAGGCTCGGGAGAACCAATACTGAGAAGATCCCTTAAAGACCTCGGCAGTGCCAGGCCAGCTTGGGCAATACGAACGTTGCAGCTCAGATGGAAAGGGATCCTGGCAGTCAGAAGCCAAGGAATACTAAGTGCTAGAGCTCAGATGGAAAGTATTCTGGCAGTCGGGGGCCAGGGAATACTGAGTGTTACAGCTCGGGCGGAAGAGTATTCTAGCAGTCAGGGCTCAGTAAGCAGAGCAGGCTACAGCCCTGCTCTAGGTAGGAAAAGGCTTCCTCAGCTTTTAACGGCTTTTAACAGCTCTGCTCTAGCAGGACAGGGCTTCCCCAGTGAAGTTGTTACAGCTTGACTCAGTAGCAACACTGCTCTGCTAGGGGAAGGTCCCCCAGCGAAGTGTTCAAGAGATTTATTGGGAGGGCAGAACTAGGAGAGTGGCTGCCTTTTCCAGGGTAGAAGAAGAGTAGCTGCAAACTGAACAGGCTCAGGGCTTATATAGGGCTTCTTAGGAGCAGAGTTTTCCCAGGGAGAAGAGGGATTGGTTAGTTTAGTTGGTTGGGGCAGAGATGGCTGTTTTCAGAGGCAAACTGTTTTTTTCACTGGTCTTTCAAAGCTTTTCGACTTCAGTTTTGGGGCTGGGGCATATTCCTTTCACTGACTCTTATTTAGGGCCAATGTGTGTTTCCTTGGCACAGGTTTCAGGGTCAGGGTGTATTTCTTTGGTTCTGGGTTCAGGACTAAAGCATTTCTTTCACTGGCACAGGTCTCAGGGCCAGGGTGTGTTTCTTTCACTGGTTCTGGTTTCAGGGCCAGGGTGGGTTTCTTTGGCAAGCCCTTCTCCCCTACAGTCAACAGAGTAGGGCTGCCACAGAAAATAAAGTTACCCTGTGTTTAAAGCCCAGTGGGTAGAGCATTTACTGGGAAAGCATAAACCCTGGAGTTCATATCCCAAACGCCCACATAAAACCCAAGCAGAGCTGCTGTCAATTGTAACCCTAGGGCTACAGAGACCCAGAATGAAGGATCAGTAAGTTACTGACCAGCCAGTATATCAGATCTCCAGCTTCCGGTTCAGGTGGAGACTCTGTCTCATAAATTAAGACGGAGTATGAGCAAGGAAGACGTCTGAAAACAATCTCGGGCCTCCTAATGCACCCACACACCACACACACAGGTTAGTAAGAATTGTTGGGTGGTGAGATAGATCAGTGAGTAAAGGTGCTTGCTGCCAAGCCTTACTATCAGAGTTCAATATCAAGGGCCCACATGGTGGAAGACGAGAATCAAAGCCCTCAAGATGTCCTGGATCTCCCCATTTACACATAAACCACACAAACCAATGAACCAACGTAGGAGTTGGTGAATGCCCAGCCCGTACATCCCCTGCACTCACTTTTACACTAGGAATGTTTCAAAGGCCCTCTGCTTATTCCTCCCACAGCTGGGGAAATTGAAGTTGACCCGGGACTCGCCCCTTGGTACAGCCTGCCCGGATGCCCAGAAATCCGTACCCCTCTATTCTTAGCCCTGTGAATTAAAAGCGGGGAGGACGGTTTTGCTCACAGCTGAGTCACCGGGATCTCAGAAGAGTTTCCCTCACGTCCTTCCCGCCCGGTGACCGGAAAAAGTCGGACAGTCCAGGGGCAAGACCGTCACATGGCTCGGATGGAACAGGCGCAGAGAAAACCCCCGAGGTCGTCCCACTCTTGGGCCACCGAGACGACGGGGCAGAGGGTCTGCCTGGGCGGCTAAGCCCCGCCTCCACCCGCAGCGGAAGCCGGAAGCTGCCGCAGGCTCCGCTAGCCCCGCGGCGTCCAACTCGGTAGTCTCGGAGGCTCGCAGGATGGGGGAGAAGATGGCGGAGGAGGAGTGAGTGGGCTGCTCAGGGTGGCGGAGGCGGCAGGGCCGGGCCGGCGGGCGACAACGGGCCTCGGGCGCCCGGGTAGAGTGGCTCTGGCCCAGCTGGCCGGGGTCGGCGGGGGGTGGGATGAGGACTCGGGCCCTGCGGCCTCCCCGAGGTCATACATTGGCGTCCGCGCGCAGGCCTGTAGCGTAGCCGGGCGAAAGCGCGAACACAGTTCTCTCTCCCAGTTTCCGGTTATCTGAGGTGTCCCAGGCGCTCCTCCTCCTCCTCCAGGAAGTCCTCCCATTGCCACACAGGCGGCTCGCGTCCTCCTTAACATCAGCAACCTCAGTGTTGATGTCTGTTCTCAGGCAGTTCCATTCATTCATTAGCCGCTGGTTGTCCGCTCCGCTCGCCTTTGGGCGCCAGGAGCTGCCCGCAGGGAGCGGCTGTTCTGTTATCGCGGGAGGCTTTGTGTAGGCAGGGTGTTTTCCGACCCTGCCAAATGTTTGGAAGGAAAATGAGTAGTGTGAGGGGCGAGGAGTCAGGAAGAAAAATACCTTGTGACCCAAACCTTGAATCCCCAGGAGAGATAAGGAGGGTGACAAGTTCCAAAGCCTGAACCAAGAAAGGGCTGTAGCTCCGTGAGTCCCCAGTTTAGTCCTCATCCCAGGCAGGAAAGAAAAGGAAGAGGGCGAGTACTTTGGAGTGAGGCGCTGGCCGCTGATTGACAGTGTAGAGAGCGTCTTCCCTAATGAGGTTAACTCCCGCTATCTGGGCATGTGCCGCTGTTAGTCCATCTTCCTACTTGGCAGGACGCCATCTCTTGCGGGATGTTACAAATTCTGTCTTTGGAATGAGCTCCTGAAAATGAAAAAGGAACCCCTAAATGACACCGAACTTGTACTGGGATCATGCATTTCAGGTATCTCTTGGCCAGTCAGGTACCAAGTCATGAACTCACTGTGTATGCATGCTGCCCCAGATGCTAAAGTAGGCCTTGGCCGTTCAAGACTAAAGAGATAACGTGGGGTCAAATGGTTCGAAGTGTGTGTTTGAGCCTTGGTCAGTTATGGAGTTTCTAGAGATCTGCTGTGTGACTGGATGTTGGAGTGAAGCGCTGCTCGGTGGTTACCACCTGTTACACTCCCAACTGTGCCACTGCTGTATTAACTCGGAAACCTAACAAGGAGAGCAAGGACCAAAGCCGTGGGTAGCGTGTGGTGTACCAGAGCAGGCAACCTGAGCCTTCTGACATTCGAGAAGGGTTTAGCAGAGTAGATTAGGGCACTCTGAGCACAACAACTGGGCAAAGTCAGGTGACTTTTTCAGTTTATGGACGTAATCCTAAAAGGACTGAGATCTAAGTTGTAGAGCCTTGCTGGCCACACACAGGTCCTGGGTTCAAGCCCGAGTGACATACAGTGCATACAGAATCCAAGCAGAAATGTGACTAACACACGAAAGGCCCCCAGTAAATAGTGTAGAACCTGAGGTATGGGAGACTCCAGTCCCACTCCGGGAATCTGTTTTGTTTTTTCCTTTTTGAGACTGTTTCATGTAGCCCACAGGGCTGATCCTCAGCTCACTGTGTATCATCACTATGTAGCCCAAGGGGCCCTTGGCCTTGAGCTCCTAACTTTCCCGCCTCTGTCTCCCAAGTGCGGGGATTGCAACCATTGGGTTACCATACCCTGCTACCCTCACTAAGTTCAAAGGACAGACAGCATTTCTTCTTTTTTGTTGTTATTTTTGTTGGTAAGAAATCCTACTGAGGATTGACCTGTAGAGTCTGGTGCATGCTGAGCAAGCCCTCTACAGCCGAGCTGTTCTTAGTCATGTATTTGAGACGATTTTGGTATGCCGCAAACTTGTGGTTCCCCTCTGCTGGTATTACAGGTGGGTGCCACTGTGCCATCTTCTCTTTTACTTATTTTGAGAAAGGGTCTCACCGAGTTGCCTAGGCTGACATTGAACTCACTACCCCCTGCAGGTTTTTAACTTGTGGTCCTCCTGCCTAACCCACTGTTTGGTAGCCTTGGGCTCAGCATTTTTGCTTTGTTAGACAGGGTTTCATGTTGCCCAAGCTGGTCTTTTAGCTGAAAAATGTCCTCAAACTCTTGATCTTTCTCCTCTTCCTCCCGAGTACTGGGATTATAGGCCTGTGGCACATACACCTGGTTTGTACAGTATCGGGGATCAAACCCAGGGCCTCATTGCTGGCCCTACCAGCTGATCTACATCCCTGGCCTAGACCCAGCCTTTTACATTTCTTTCTCTCTGGGCCTGACCCCCTTCTTCCTGACCTCTGGATGGCCAAGGTCAAAGTTACTAGAGGTCACTGACTGGGGCATTTGTAGGCAGGGCTTCTCTCCAGTCTTTAAGACCTGCCTGCTGTTTGTACCCTCAGGGCTTTACTCTGTCCTCAGTCAGTCACATGTGTTTTAATTCCCTTGACCCTCTTCTTTACCTGACTCCCACTTGTGTATTTCCAACAGGTTCTCCAACACAACCCATGAAAGCTTCAACTTCACTCTTCACACCACCCTGGGTGTCACCACGAAGCTGGTGCTCCCGACACCTGCCAAGCCCATCCTTCCGGTGCAGACAGGGGAGCAGGCCCAGCAGGAGGAGCAGTCGAGTGGCATGACCATTTTCTTCAGCCTTCTCGTCCTAGGTGAGCATGCCCAGGGCTGTCAGTTACCTGCTACATCAGAGATCTAGCAGTTCTGAAAACCCTTAGTACAATGTCTTAGATTTTGAGAGAAAAAAAGACAGGATCTCTCTATGTAAAGCCCTTGTTGTCCTAGAGATTTCTTTGTAGACCAGGCTGGCCTCAAACTCATAGAGGTCCTCCTTTTTGTTCTTTAAAAAGAAGATAGGTTGGGATGCCCTGAGCGGCCTGTGAGCCAGGCAGAGGCTGCCGCCAGAGCAGTGCAGGTCCCTGGGCGAGCGGCAGAGTCAGGCGGCTGGATGCGGTGGACGGCAGAGTAAATGGACATAAGGCTATATATAAAGCTAAACATTTATTACTTAGAGAAGAGAGAGACATTTATTACTTAAGAGGAAAACAGAGAGACATAAAGACAAACATAGAGAGAGACAAAGACACGTGTATACACGCCAAGAGACAGACAGAAGAGAGGCTAAGACGGTGACCAGGAGGTCAGAAGTGGGTGGGAGTGGGCGTGGTTAGTCCTTAAAGGCACCGCAAAGGAATAACACTCCTGCCTCTGCCTCCCGAGTGTTGGGATTAAAGGTGTGCGCCACCATCCTGGCCATGAAAGAGCTTTTGATCTGGACAGGTGTGGTGGCTTGCCTTTGTAATCCCTTGCTGGGATGGCGAAGACGGGAAGATCCCTTGGGGTCGTTGACTAGTCAGTTGACTTGAATCAGTGAGCTCCAGGCTGGTTGGAGACCCTGTTTCAAAGAAGGTGGGAAGCATTTCTGAAGATAACACCCAAATGTCTTCTAGCTTCCACCAGAAAAAGTTACATTGTGAATCAGAATGTTATGCCCAAGTTTCTGGTTCCCAAATAAATCCCCAGAGCCTGATTGCCAATGCAAATTACATGAGGGTTTTTAATAATATTCAAACTTAAGTTTGGACCAACACCTTTCTAGCACCCCAGCATAGTGGGTGCAGAAAGTGTGGCAGGGAGACCTGGGAGGGTAGAACTTTTAAAAGGGAAATATAGTAATCAGGGGAGTTCATGTCTTGTCCTCTTGGGATTGGGTAAGGAGTACATAGGATAAGGTAGTTAGTTTCTGAACCCATTGGTCAGTTTTGGGGCACAAAAACCTAACAAAGAGCCATAAATTACAGACCAAGGTATCTTTAAGGACAGGATGCCTCCCAAGAACATCGAACATCTGGACTTCATTAAATTTTATAGCCTGCTCCATATCTTCTTAACTGGCTATTTTTAGGGTATCTGTTCAAGTTTCCGCTATGGCAGCACATTTCTGGAGTTGAGATCGCCCACCCCCAGCTTATTATATGGCTTAAGATGAAGCCCCTTCTTTAAAATGGAGTTTGCAAAGTCAGGTCCTCACAAGAACAGTAGCAAAATTACAGTTAAGAAATAGCAATGGGAATAATTTTATGGTTAGGGGTCAGCACATGAGGAACTGTATTGAAAAGGTCCCAGCGTTAGGAAGGTTGGGAAGCACTGCTTAGATTATCTCAGGGATAAGGAAAAGGCTTAGGGAATGTTACACAAGGCTGTGCTCTGCCAGGCAGTAACACAGTAATGCTGCCGCATTTACTGCTCTGCCTTTTTTTTTTCCCACATTTTTGGAGACAGGGTCTCAGGATGCTCAGGCTAGCCTTGAACTTTTTATGTAGGAGTCAGTCTTTACCTCCCAAGTGCTATGATTATGGACGAGTACCACCATCCCAGGCCTTACTTACCATCTGCTCTTCTTTGGTAATACCAGAGTCATCTTTTGGGTTATGCATTTCCAGAAGAGCAGAAGGCAGAACTGGATTTTTAGTATTTCCTGAGACAGAATCTCTGCCAATTCAGGCTGGCCTCAAACTTTGTACCTTAGAGTAACTGACCTTGAGCTTCTGATCCTCCTGCTTCTGCCTTCTTATTGCTGGGATCACAGGTTACCATCATACCCCGTTTGATCATTTCTCTGATGCCTGTTAGGACTAGGTCTTGAAGACAAATGCATTTTTTTCTACATTTATTTTCATATTGTAGTAAATAGTCAACTGAACACCATAGTAATGACCAACCGGTCAGTTGGTCAGTTGACTGATGTTTTGTTTTTGTGAGGCCCAGGCTGACCTCAAACTCCCCATTGTCCACCTGCCTTTTCCTTCCCAGGGTTGGCTCATGGGTGGGCAGACACCACCACACCCTGGCTCTTGTCATACTCCTGGAACAGCAAACTTTTTATCAGATTAAGAAATCTTTAATGTCAAGCCAGGCGGTGGTGGCGCACACCTTTAATCCAAGCACTCGGGAGGCAGAGGCAGGCGGATCTTTGTGAGTTCGAAGCCAGCCTGGTCTACAAGAGTTAGTTCCAGGACAGGCTCCAAAGCTACAGAGAAACCCTATCTTGAAAAACAAAAACAAAACAAACAAACAAAAGAAACAAAAGACATTAAAGAAATCTTTAATGATTTTCTTTGAGGATGTTGACCAATGGTCGCAGTTAGAGGCTATGAGACCTGCCAGAAAGGACTTTTTGCAGCCCTTTTGTTGTAGAGGGTGCAGCGCGGGGATGTTGAAGGTCACTTTCAGGATGTGGAGCACTTAAGCTTAGTTTGACTGAAGAATTGGCGTGCTGGAGACTTGTAGCTGCTAATCCCCCTGGGGGCAGAAAGGACTGCAAGGTACTCAGAGGCTCCAGGTTCTCTTGGATCATTTGCTTCTTATTTGTTTTGTTTGTTTGAGACTGGGTCTCACTGTATAACTTTACCTGGCCTGGAACTCATAGACATAGCTACCTCTGCCTTCCCGGGTGCTAGGATTAAAAGTGTCTGCCACCTTGCCAGGCTCCTAGGATGATTTTGAACTCCTGCTCCTCCTTGCCTTCACCTCTCTGGAACACTTGCATGTGGCATTACACCTCATTTAAAGGTATGGGTTTTCCTGTGTCCCTGTGTTATCGCCAGCCATTCCTGATTAGATATCCAGACAAACAAAGTCGACCTGATAAGGGGAAACTATTAATTAGTGACTGAAGAACTTGCTAACCCTCCTGTAACTGCTGTGCCTAGTGTCCTAGTGACCTTGGGAACCCCCTTCTGGCCACACAGCCCCCACTTTTGTTTCTATTTGAGAGAAGTCATTAGAATTGTAACCTGGTGTTCTTTAAGCTCGTCACAGCAGTCCACCATGGCCCCTTGGCTGAGAAGGAAGGCTTTACCTTGAATTTAACCCTGCCTGACATTTAACCCTGTCTGGCACAAGTGGTCTAGTTAGTGAGTCCTCACCAAGCGTTCTGGGCAGGAAGGCAGAGAAGCTGGTTAGTGCCAAATAGATGTGACTGAACACGAAATCCCACCAATCCCTGAGCTGCCCCAGAGACTGATCTCAGAATTTCATCAGTCCCAGAACTTGCCTCAAGATCAGACCACAAAAAGTACACCTGAGTAAATCATTATAACTTTAGGAATTTAGAAACCGTAACAATCAAATACATGTTAAGTCCTGCTTCCCATACCCTTGTTCATGATTTTATCCTTATCAGTTATTTTTCACTCTCATGGCAAAAATCATACAAAAATTTATCCTGATCCAAAATATCTTGAAGGCCTGATGTTGCCTCGTTAATGTAGGGAAAATAAAATAAAATAAAATAAATCATCTTGGAGGTCTGTTGCTGCCTTGTTAGTCTGAAAAAGGAGATACAGTGATAACCAGAGCATTATTGGTGTTGCTTTAGTTGGTTTATAACAGCGGTCACCTTAACCAAGAAAACAGTGAAGTCACATAGTGTGCCCTCTCTTTAACCTTAGTGGTGACGGCTGCTGCACACGTGGGTGCTTCCATCCTGGTGAGGTCATCAGTCCAGATGGCAGCAGGGCCATGGTGCTGTTTACTCCATGGTGAGCTCATCAGAAACTGCCTCTTTTTCTTTCTTCCTTTTTTTTTTTTTAAAAAAAACATTTTCCTAAACAAGAATTGAATCCAAGTTCCATACAAGCATGCTGCAGCAAATTAAAATTACCTATGTATAGTTTTTTTTTTCTTTTAACCATCAACTGTTTCTTTTACGAGTTTGAAGCTAACTTGGTTAAAGATTTTACTGATCTTTTAAACCACACCCAGTAGATTGCAAATTCTGGGATATAGAAGTTTATACTTTAGCAAAAGTTTTAGAGCTATTGGGGGTGTATCAGAGAGCTAACCCCATGATATGCTTTGTCGTTTTTAGAGCTAGGAAACAGCTGAGAAAGGGCTGAGAGAGCAGCAGCAGCTCCTGCTAGGAACAGTCTACTGCTTCCTGTTTCAGCACAGGGGGTTTTCCTGTGCTGCTCTGTGTGGCTCTCCTCCCTGTCACAGAGTTAGACGGCCAGCCTGACCAGGGCAGAGACTTTGTGTTGGGTCCATGGGAGTTGTGCAAAGATGGGGACAGACCACCAAAGTCTAATAATCCACAAGCAAACTTTATTCCAGGAAAAAAAATAATTAAAAAATAAGTCTCCATGGGGCACAAAAAGCTTATCAGCTAGCTGAGACCACAATCAGAGATGGACTTGTAAGGCTGTGGCAAGGCCAGTTTTTTAACTCCTTCTTTTACAGCAAGCATTAGGCAATAACAAAAGAATTTTTACAATCTCAAGGTAAAACTCAGTTACAAATTGCCTTTCTTTGCATTTTCCATTAACAGTTTTTCAGTTAAACTAGTGTTTGTACTTAATCTATTGTCTTCCCTGGCATTCCTTGATAGTGTAAGGCCCTGTACCTTCCCTGACACTGCCGGTTTTGCAAAGCAGGGAAGAGTATGGGACAATATAAAACCAAAAAGTCAAAGGTCATGTGCATCTCATCATTTAAAAGTTAACTCAGCTCACATCAATTTATGGTCATGAGTGGCTGGGGGCGGGGTATCTAAAAGCTGATCCTAAGTTTGCAGAGGGATGCTTCAGCCTCACAAATAGAGCAATGGGTTGTAAAGCAGAATAACCCACTAGTAATAGTTAATCCTTAAGCTGCTGAGAAAGCTGCCGATGCTCTTATTCTCGTAGGCTTGCAACTTTATATTTATTTATTTCTACTTATTTTGGGATCTACATTTTTATATTCTTATTCTTGGACTCTTCACTTTGGAAGAAATGCAAACAAGCATGCTTGGGTTTGGAGAGGGGGGCCAGATCTGAGCTCCAGAGTCAGCCTTTTTAATAAAGTAGAACAGCACGTGGCAATTGTTAATATCATCCATATCCAAAGACATTTGAATCCCTACAAACTGAATTTAGTGATGAGAGGTAGAGACTAGATCAGAGAGCGGAGAAGTGTGTGGCAGAAGTTGTGAGAATCTGAAAATGAGTGTGCCGTTTTTTGGCTATTGAGACTGATTAGTTACTTTACACTGAGGCCAGCCTTTTGCAATAAGACAGCAGGCTCTAATGGAATCTCTGAATTCAAGGAGGGATAGAGAATAGAGGTGGTGAGGAGTCATGAGGTTACTTCTGAATGGGAAGAGCTTGTGGTTAGAGGCGGGAGCAAGCTGAGAAAAGAGAAGACATCCTTTGGAAGCAGAGTGAGGAGGAGGTGGGAGAGGGTTAGGGGAAGGGTCACAAGCAGGAACTCTGCCAGAGTGGGGAATCCAATAATATACGGCCCCAGGATGACATAGAGAAGCTGCCTGATTATCTGCACCACTCTATGGGTTAGGCTCCAGGAACCAACAGACAGAGACAGCAGGTTCCAGCAAGCCAGTGAGAGGGCAGAGACAGAACAGGCTGCTCCTAGTGTGAGGCAAGGAGGGACAGTTAGCCATGGTATAAAGGTCCCTGGGTCAGTCCTAGGCTTCAACACCAAATAGAACTGATGGTGCAGAGAAACTACTAGACTGCTCTGTGGGTAGAAAGGTTTATTGGGGATCAAATTGCTAAAACCAGTTTGGTGGGGGTGCAGAGAGAAGAGCCAATTGTGGAAAGGCAAACGGATGTTATATGTCAGCAGTGAGGATCTGAGCTAATACAGGTGTTGGGATTGACTAGGACTAGATGCCCCTGCTAGAGGTAGTTGACCTTTGGGGGAAGATTAAGGGAGCTTCTTGGAGAACTAAGGGTAGTTTCTGACAGCCAGGAACCCAGTTTAGGGAGATCTGCTTTTCTGGTAAACAGAAACCTGCTTAAAGGCTTGTTTACCAGATAACAATCCTTCTGTTTACCCAGCCAAAGTCCTTGTATAAACTGTCGTGACCACTCCTTAGTATGGTTAAGAAGGGGGTTTATTGTAGATGCAAAAGAACAGCCAGAGGCTTCTGAAAGAGTCCAGAGCAGAGGGAAAGTGAAATACAAACATAGCCAGGGCTATCTGTGAGAGAGGGAGCATAGCAGGGGATAGGAATAGAGAAAACATAGAGAAAGAAACCTGGACAGAGCATAAAGGGAAAGTGAGACTGGAAGGGTTATAAGGAGAATGAGTAGCTGGGGAGAGGGAAGCCTGTGAGCTGGAGAGGGTTTTGGGTATGAGAGGTGAGAAGGGCTAGGGTGCTAGCATGGGTTGGAATGTGTAGCAGGTACTTGTGATACTGAGGGAGCATGGGGGCTGTAAACTTTGATATACTAGTAGGTGCCACAGGTAGCCATATGTCCCTTCTGCCAGAGGTAAGGGAAGTGACTCCTTTGGTAGATGTGCATCAGTTTAGTTCCTGAGGAATGCTGGTTTTTATCTAACCACCAGAAATGCTCCTGTAGTCCCAGTTGAGCTTATTGGACTGCCTTTTGGAGTTTGAGGAATTGGAGTTTTCTTTGGATCTGAAGAACCCCCAGTCATTGGTGTTTATCATGCCCACAGTGTAGCTATTCCTTTATCTGTACCATAGCCAGCTCCCAAATAACAACAGGAGACTTAATTATGAATGTTCAACCTTAGCTTAGTTCCTAACTAGTTCTTTTTTGTTTGATTGGTTGGTTGGTTGGTTGGTTGGTTGGTTTTGTTTGTTTTTTTGTTTTGTTTTTCAAGACAGGGTTTCTCTGTAGCTTTGGAGCCTGTCCTGGAACTCGCTCTTGTAGACTAGGTTGTCTACAAGACAACTCACAGAGATCCACCTGCTTCTGCCTCCTGAGTGCTGGGATTAAAGGCGTGTACCACCACTGCTTGGTCCTAACCAGTTTTTATAATTAACCCATTTATATTAATCTGTGTCCTTCTATGTGGCTCAGTTACCTCATTGCCGCACTGACTACCCTGCTTTCTCTGCGTCTGGCTTGTGGGTCTGCCTTTTTCCTTCCTAGAGTTCTCTCTGTTCCCAGAAGTCCTGCCTAACCTTTTCTTGCCTAACTATTGGCCATTCGGCTCTTTATTAAACCAATCAGAAGGCAGAGACGCATCATTACAGTGTATACAAATATTCTACAACAATCCCTACCATCTACTTCTGCAAAACGGTCATCACCTGAGGAGAAATCTCAGTTCAGGCTATGGCTAGCTGCGATGTGATGTTCCCTCTTCTGGAAGCCAGCACATTGGTCATGCTGTCTCGGGAGTAAGTGGAACTGAACCACATCTTGATCTTCAGATAACAGGAAGTGAACTGTGACATTGGATGTAGCTTGAGCATAGGATACCTAAAAGCCCACCTCTACCAGTGACACACTTCCTCCAACAAGATTTTGCCTCCTAATAGTGTCATTCTGTTTGGGGGCCATTTTCTTTCAAGCCACCACACTGTCTGGTTTCCATGTGCACCCCTGCATGTTTGCATACAGACAGACAGATTATAAGCAGCAGAGACCTCCATTCTCATCTAGTGTATTAATGGTTCCTGTGCTTATTTGGGTTTGGCTCAGGAAGAGAGTGCAGAATTTTCTAATTATTCTAATTGTTAATTTGACACTTCTAATTCTAGGTTTCAAACCCAGGACAAACAGGACAAAAATAACATATCTAAGCAGACCTGGCGGACAGGTTCTCCCAGCATTCCTGTGGCCCTACCTGTTGAAGAGTATGGATAGCACACCCTCCCCCCACTTAGCCCAGAGGCTTTTCCCTTCATAATCCAGAGTTTGGATTACCACCTCTTTTTGTGACATATAGCTACACCTGGTTCCCCTCTCCCCCTCCTTCACTCCTTTCCTCACATGGGCTAGCTCAGTCTACTTATGATCACTTTGGACTCTCCAACTTGGTGTCTGACTGTGGCTATTGTTGTAATCTGCTAGCCTGGTCTGTTACCTGGGTACCCTGTACCTTTAAGAGACAAACTCTGCCTACTCTCAACCTCCCCCCACCCTTTGCCAAGGCAAGCCATCTCCCACCTCCTCTCCAGTCCCCCTCCTCTTCCTCCCTTCCCCTCTCTCTCTCTTTTTCTCTCTGTCTGCCCTTCTTCTGAAGAGGCAGCTTCTACATCTCTCTCTCCTCCCCCTTCTTCCCTTCCCCTTCCCTTTCCCCTCCATAACCCACTAAATAAACTCTATACCCAAATTTTCTGGGGTGACCCACCGCCACCCCTCGTGGCACCAGTCATGGTCCCACCTCTTTAAAAATGATAGCTATGTTCTTCCTTTCATTTGTAATAAACTTTCTCCTCCACTGGACCTAGGAGGAGTCATGTCCTTTTCTTTCCTTTTTATTTTTTTTCCTTCACTAACTAGGTTAAATATTTACAGTGAAACAACATCACAAATTCATAGCTTACAGTGCAGAAGGAAAAGAGGACCAGACTTCTGAATTGACAGTGTTTTCTTTGGCCATCTGGTACTTTTTGATGGGATTGAAGAAACCAAAGTTGTCAGTACAAAGTCTGAGGGTGGTCTGTTAGCAGCTCCGCACAGTCAGAGCATCTCTCTCTCTTTCTCTCTCTCTCTCTCTCTCTCTCTCAATCTCTCTCTCTCTCTCTCTGTGTGTGTGTGTGTATTTTATGTATGTGTTTGGGGTATAAGTGTAGTATGTGCATATCTGTATATGCACACATGCCTGTGGAAGATGGAGGTCCATTACAGGTATCTTCCTCAACTGCTCTCACTGAAAGGTCTCTTGGGGACTCTGGAGCTCACTGACACAGCCAGGCTGGTAGGAGTCCCAGGGACCCTTCTGTTTTCACTTCCCCAGCCTGAACTCAACTCATGCTGGTGTGGCAAGCACTTCACCCACTTCCTTACCCCATTTGAACATTTTCTTTTAACAATTATTTCTCCAGGTGGTAGTAGCACATACTTTTAATCCCAACACTTGGGAGAGATAGGCGGATCACTGTGAGTTCAAGGCCAGCCTGGTCTACAGAGCTAATTCCAGGACAGGCTCCAAAGATACAGAGAAACCCTGTCTCGAACTCCTCCCCCCCTCCCCGAAAAAAAAAAGTATATTTCTAGGAGCTGGAGAGATGGTTCAGTGGTTAAGAGCGTTGACTGCTCCTTCAGAGGACTTGGGTTCAACTCCCAATACCCACATGGCAGCTTTTAACTGTCTATAACTCTGATTTCAGGTGATCTGACACCTTCACACAGATATACATACAGGCGAATAAGTGCACATAAAATAAAAATAAGTTTAAAAAAATAATTATTTTTAGAGCTGAGCATGGTAACAACTTTCTGTAATCCCAATACTTGAGAATCTGCAGCAGGAGATTGCTATGAGTTCAAGACCACGGAGGACTACTAAGTAAGAACCAGGCTGGCCTTAGTCATGTCATAAGACCCTGCTGGTGCTGTTCTGTGGATAACGAGTTGGGGTGTGGCCTCAGGGCTGGAAAGCCATGCACATTAGCATCTGAACCACGAAGTGACATTTAGAGTGGTACAAATACACAAAAGTGGAGTTTGGGGCCAGAAGTTTTTATTATTTTTATTAGTGTGTTTGTGTTTATACGTATGTGAAAGTTAAAAGATGACTTTTCGGAGTTGGTTTCTCATCCGTGTTGTTGAACAAGTGTCCCCGATCCCCCCAACCATCTCTCTGGCTTTTCTCCTGGACCCCTAAGATGAGGTGTTTCACTGTGCAACCCTGACTGTCCTAGAACTCACTATGTAGAACAGGCTGGTCTTGAACTCAGAGATCCGCTTGCCTCTGCCGCCAGGAGAACTGGGATTAAAGGTGTGGGCCACCACCCGCAGTGTGTGTGTGTATGTGTGTGTGTGTTTTAAGGCTGGGTCTTGCCATATGACCTGTTGTATTATTTAGTCAGGGAATGTAGATTAGTTGATTAAGATCTTGCCTAGCACACAAAGCCCCTGGTTCAGTCCCTAGCATAAACTGGGCACCTATACTCTCAACTCTAAGAAGGTAGAGGCAAAAACATCAGAAATTGGCAGTCCTGTCCAGACATCTAAGAAGCAGGATGTGACCTGCCCCCCTGTAAAAGGAAATGAGATGCTGTGGATTCATTCTGAGTTAAGAAAAATTAGGTTTGATCAAGGAAGACACACACACACACACACACAAACCATTTGTGGGACTGGAGATGGTTAAGAGCATTTTTTGCAAAGGACCCAAGTTCAAATTCCCAGCACCCACACAGTGGCTCACAGTAGCCTCTAACTTCAGTTCTAGTGCATCCAGTGCCCTTTTCTGGCCTCCATTGGGTATTGCGTTCACATGGCGCACATACATACATACAGGCCCTCACATGTATACACAAAATAAAGATTATGCATGTGTGTGTATATATGCAGCAAATGTACACTCAGAGGTCTGAGAAAAATCTGAGACAGTCCTCATAAGAAGAGAATCTCTCCTGCGTGTTGGTCATGGTAATCAAACTCTGGTTGTCAGGTTTATCAGAAAATGCCTTTGTCTCACAAGACAAAGACTCTGCAAGTAGTCTGTTGTTGTTGTTGTTTTTTAAAAAAGGAAGAAGACACTAAAAATCTGACCACTGTTCACTGTTCGTTTGCCTAATGTCTGTTAGCTGACCTTTAGCAAGCCCTGAGCTTGCTGTCTCTTACCTGATGGGGCTTTACACAGTTCTTGTGCCTCTCACAGCCATCTGCATCATCCTGGTGCACCTGCTGATCCGGTACCGACTGCACTTCCTGCCTGAGAGTGTGGCTGTCGTTTCTCTAGGTAAGTGATACTGGCAGTCCAGAACACTGCACCGGTACACAATAACGCTCTTTCTCTTGGGGTCACCTTTCCACAGTTCACCACAGGGCCTGAGAGTCCATTTTACAATGTGTGTTGGGGGCGGGGAAGAATCTGAGAAGGGTGCTGACCCCCAAAGGTGATGGAGAAGCCATCTTTCTGTGGCCTACTGCATCTCACCTGACAGTGTCCTGCTCCACAGAAGTTGGCTGGCATTTGGCTTGCAGAGTCACAGTTAGAGCTAGAAGGACCCCAGCCTTCCAGCTGGCAAATGGCTCCTGTAGACCAGAGCCTCCCTCCCTTTCTGGGGCGTTTCAGAAAGGGCTTAAAAAGCTGCTTCAGGGAATGGACAGTTTCCTGAATAGCTGGGTGTTTTTTTGTTTTGTTTTTTTCTTTTTGGGTTTTTTGAAACAGAGTTTCTTTGTAGTTTTGGAAGCCAGGCTGGCCTCAAACTCTCAGGGATTCACTTGCCTGTGCCTCCTGAGTGCTGGGATTAAAGGCATGTGCCACCACAGCCTGGCTTTTCCTGAATAGTTTTACCAGTTATTAAGAATAAATATTGGTGGACTGGCAAGGTGGCTCAGCAGTTAAGAGCATAGGCTTCTTTTCCAGAGGATCCGGATTCAATTCCTAGTACTCACATGGCAGCTCAGAACTGCCTGTTACTCCAGTTCTAGGAGATTTGCCATCCTCTTCTGGCCTCTTAGAGCACTGCACACAGGTGATGCACAGACATGTGTGAGGATAAAACACTTGTTTGCCCAATAAAAAATAAATGTATGTTCAGCTGGGCACACACCTTTAATCTTAACACTTAGGAAGCAGAGGCAGGCAGGTCTATATTAGTTCGAAACCTGCCTTATCTATGTGTCACATTCCAGGACAGTCAGGGCTACATAGGGTTACTCTGTCTGGGGTGGGGGAGCAAAAATTAGTTTAGCAGTTAAGAACATTGACTGCTTTTACTGAAGGCCTGGATTCAGTTCCCAGCATCTACATGGTAGCTCATAACCATCCAGGGAACCTGATGCCCTTAGACAACAGACATGCTTGTGGTACAAACATACAGCAGACAAAACACACATAAAATTTTTTTTTAAAAAAAAGAATGTTTAAAAAATGTTTTAAAAAAAATAGGGACAAGAGAGATGTCTCAGTGGTTAAGAACACTTGCTGCTTTTTCAGGGCACACAGTTGAGTTCTCAGCACCCATATCATGTGGTTCAGAGCTGGCTGTAACTTCAGTGGGTCCAATACCTACTTGTGGGCATATGCACACATACGTATACAGACAGACTGTTAAGTGTGGGTGCTATGACTCCCTGACATCAGCACTGGCCCTCAGACTCTGCAGACATGGCTGCCTGGCAAGAGCCCTTTGCCACTTGTTTCCTGGAAATAAAACTTTATCTTGTACGTGGTTTTTGCTGCTGGGAACTGAATCCAGGGCACCACAGACAGGTGGATGCTCTCCCACTAAGCTGTATTCCCACCCACCTTTGGTTTTTTGAGGTAGGGTTTCTCTGTGTAGCCCTGATTGTCTTGGCATTCCTTCTGTAGACCAGGCTGGCTCCAAACTCAGAGATCTTCCAGCCTCTGCCTCCTCTGCTGGGATTAAAGGTGTGTGCCACCACCCAGTGGAATTCTCATTTTGATTAGGCATCTTGCTGTGGTGCTCAAGAAGGAAGGAGGTGCTCAGATAGCTTTAGTCTTGGCTATCATGCTATCACATGTTTCTTTGCTCTGATTGGTTGAGGAGATAAGAAATTGGGCCAAAGGGAAGTGTTCCAGAGTGGTGGGGTTTGGTTCTCCTCCCTGGTAGAAGTGAGAGAAGTTAGCCCCCCCTTCCTTTGGGATGTGATGCCTGGAGCACTGTAGTCATCTTGCAATTACATGACGCAAAGACAAAAGTCAGAATACTGAGTCTGTCCAAGGGGACAGATGGGAAGGCTGGAGTCTTGGTTTATTGTTGTCTTGAACTGACAGCCCACTGTAACCTGGGGCTGATGAGACTGTTTGGTGGGTAAAAGTGCTTGCTGCCAGGCCTTCAGCCTGAGTGTAATCCCCAGCTTGCACACGGGATAGAAGGAAACAACTGACTTCTTCAGGTTGTTCTCTGAGCTCCACTCTAGCATGGATGCCACTCCTCCATAAAATATATTAACTAATTTTTAAATGATGGGAAATGGACTTCTCCAGCTGGAGCATAGTATCACATATGTTGAGGTGGCTCCTTCAAGACTGTCTGACTGTTGTGTCAAAAACAACTCCACAGGAGGCTAAAAGGAAGCAGACATGTCCCCTTGGGTATATGTGGCCTTCAGTCACTTAGCACATATTGGCCTTTTGTGTTGAGGTTAAGAGGACCTCCGTCCACACTTAAAAGCACTTCCCCTTCCACTTTCCTGTGCTTTGAGCAAAGTCCTAGCTGTCTTTTCACTTGCTCCAGAAAACAGTTCCAATTGTATGTCCTTGAGAGGGTTCCTTGGTCCTGGTTCAGAGCTGTCTGGCTCTCTGTGTTTAGGGGCATTACTCACAAAAGCAGAGCTGACTCAGACAACAGCATTCCTAAAGCCCACCCCAGCATAGGCTGCAGCTTAGCAAGTACAGCTGGCATTTCCAGGCAGCTCAGCTGATCTCTGCTCCTTCCAGACAGCTCACAGCTGCTGGGAGAGAGAGGGAAATGCAGGCTTTTTAAAGGGGAATGGCCCCTGGTAGAAGGCCACATATCCAAGAGAATATATGGGCAACATGTATGGACTTGATAATTTTGCTTGCTTTGTTTGTTTGTTTGTTTTTTCCAGACAGAATCTCACTATGTAGCCCAGCTTGTCCTGGAACTCTCTATGTACGCCAGGCTGACCTCAAATTCACAGAGATACATCTGCTTCTGCCTCCTGAGGTGGGATTAAAGGTGTGCATCACTGTTGCCAGTGTGTTTTTTAAAAAATAAGAGGGCACAAAGTTGAATAACATTGCAGAAAAATAAAGGAAAAAAATCAGAGGTAGAAGGATCAGGAGTTGAAGGCTCTCCTAGTTATACAGTTTGAGGCCAGTTTCCAAACCAGCTTGTGCTCACCTCTACCTGCCTTCACTGTAAACACACCCAACAGTTGTCTGTGTGCCCTTGCTGTTGTGCCATGTAGAGGTCAGAAGACAACTTCTGGGAGTCGGTCTCTTTGTAGCCTGTGAGTCCTGGGTTAGAACTCATGTCATCAGGCTTAGTGGTAAATGGCTTTACCAGCTGAGCAACCCCACCCACCCCCATTTGTGAATGATAGGACTAAGAATAAGCAGTGTAGGAGGTGCCTGGCCTATAACCTTCTGCTGTTTTCCATTGAAACTGGGTGGTCCAGAGAGGGTGACCGGCCGTGAGCCCTTCACACCTGGCATAGCAGTGACAAGAGTTTTCTTCTCCCCACTTATCTTAAATTTTGCCGTGGTGTGTTTGCCTGAGATATAATTGGGAAACTCGATGATTTACCCCACTTCCTGGCAATTCCTGTTCTTATTCTCAGACCCGGACCTGCAGAGCTCTAGGACAGCCTGCCCTAGTGGGTACCACCCAGTCTAGGGCACTGCCCAGTCCAGCCAGGTAACCTTAGGCTGTGTTTCAACTCAACTTTCTTTTCTCCCTTCTAGGTATTCTCATGGGAGCAGTTATAAAAATTATAGAGTTTAAAAAGCTGGCAAATTGGAAGGTAGGTTTGACATAATCACAGCTTCTGCTTGTCATTGTGTGTGTGTAGATGCATGAGCACATGTATGGAGACTAGAGCCCACTAGTTTTGGGTGTCACATGTTCCTCTGATGCTATCTACCTTATTTTTTTGAGAAAGGTCTCTCCTGGCCTAGAACTCATTATGTAGGCCAGGCCGGAAGGCCATGAAACTAGAAACCATCATGTCTCTGCATCTCTGGTGCTGGGATTCCAAGTATGCACCTTATCTTTATGTTTAATTGCCGGGGATAGATTCCTCTTCTGTCTCCTGAGTGCTAAGATTAAAGTTAAAGGAGTTGCCACCAGACTTGGCTTGGTTGGTTTTTTTCAAAACGGAGTCTCTCTATATCCAGGAATTGTCAATCCTCCTGTCTCAGCCTCCCCAGTAACTGGGACTACAGGTGAATGCCATGGACCCTGCTGGGCGGTCGTTCGTTTAATGTGGTGCTGAGGGTGGAACTCAGGGCCTTGAGCATGCTAAGCATGGACTTTACCACTGAGCTGTACCCCTATAGCCTGTATTTGTTTCTCTAAGTAAATTAGATGCAGATGAAGTCAGGGGTACTCCAGGGGCAGAACCTGGTACTGTAGCCTGGGCTACAGATTAAGGTGCTTGTGAATACTTAGGGTTTGAAAAGACCCAAGTGGGGGTGTGGGTTGAGAGATGACTGTGGTTAAGAATACTTGCTCTATTCTGAGGACTGGGTCCCAGTGCCCATGCTGGGCAGGCAGTTCACAAATATCCATTTACTCTCTGGGGACCTGACCCTTTCTTCTGGTCTATGCACACACACATGCACCTACATTTTTGAGATTTATATATGTTTTGTCTGCATGTATGTCTGTGTATTACATACATGTATACCTGGTCCCCACAGAAGCCAGAAGAGAGCATCAGATCCTCTGGAACTGGATAATAGATGGTTGTTAGTCTGCATGTCAGTCTGCATACGGGAATCAAACCTGAGTCCTCAAGAGCAACCAGTGCTCTTAAGCGCTGAGCTGTCCCTCTATCCCCAGGACAAATCTTTAAACAACAACAAAAAAAAGAAAAGAAAAGAAAATGAAATTTAGTTTTCTTGTCTTTTGTTTTATTTTTGATGGTCAGTCTTGGGACATGGCCGAAAGGTGCATGGAACCTTCCCATGGGGTCTTCTCTGGTCTGTCCTCTTCTGACTTGCAGGAGGCTCCCTTAGTTCAGTCAGCATAAGGCCCTGACTTCAATCCCTAGCACCAAGGAAACATGAAACAGCAAATACCTTGTCTCTGGGTCTGTGTCTTTTCCTCACTTCTGTTCTTACCCTGACCTTGGAAGACCCTATTTCCAAGTTAGGTCACAGTCTGAACTTCCTGGTGGACTGGATCGGGGAGAGGAACAGTGCAACTCTACTGTAGATAGCTCCTCCTCTCCCGGAAGCTCTGGATGCTCGCCCTCCAAAGCATCCACAGGTCTTGGAGCAGTTGGCTCTCTTTCACTGTGGGTTCTGAAAATAAAGCTCAGGGCTGTTTGCCGGCCCTGTGCTGTGTGTCAGAGGCAATCAGTGATTTATTGTCCCTGCATGGTTTGTCACCAGGTGGCTGCTTCAGTGATGTGCATTTCTGCCCTGAGCTCTCCACTGACTGATAGCTAGGTCTCACGGTTGTGCACTCCCACTCCTGAGTGTCGTTCCTTTTTGACTTCATAGGAGGAAGAAATGTTTCGCCCCAACATGTTTTTTCTTCTCTTGCTCCCGCCCATCATCTTTGAGTCGGGATATTCACTGCACAAGGTAAGGTTCACCTGGAGCTTAGGTGGGGGTGGGGTGCTCCTTCGAGTTCGGTACCTTTAACAGCAGTGACCCCTTGTTGCTGATATGCTGATCCTTCACACAGTTCGAGCTTCTGGGGCAGCAGTTTGAAAGAGTTGGTGGCCATGACAGGGTGCAGCAGGCTGCGCTAGCAGAAGGCTATTTATTTATTTATTTATTTATTTATAGATGAGATCTCATTGTGTGGCCCTGGTTAGCCTGGGCCCTGGCCACTTTGTCTCTGTTGCCTGAGTGGTAGGATTAAAAGTGTGTACCACCACACCTAGCCACAGTACATCCTCTTAACTTTTAAACCATTTCTACCCCCACCCCCACCTCAGAGGATACTCTTGAAGTAAACCTGACCCTAGTAACAAGGAGCAGAAATCTTGGTCACTAAACCCTTGATGCCTCCTAAGTGGAGTCTGTGAGGGTCTAGTAACTTCATTTCCTTCTCATGTGGGAATGTGGGAACTTCCATGCTGCCATAACTGAAATATTTTCTCTTTTATGGTTTGGGTTCTTTAGAGTTAGGGTCTCACATAGCCCAGGCAGGCCTGGCACTTTCCACGTAGCTGAGAATGATCTTGAACTCTGATCCTCCTGCTTACACCTCCCAGGTGCTAGGATTACAGGCCTACCTCAGCACCTGTTGTGTGCGCGGTGCTGGGGTAACCCAAGGCATCATGCATGCTGCATGCGAGGCAAGCACTTTACCAGTTTAGCCCTGCCCTGCCGAGCTTTCTGCCTATTTCATGCTGCTAATACAGCATAAAGGTCTTTCTGACCAAGTGAAAGTGAGGGCATGGCCCCTCCTGGGTGTGGTTAAGGAGAAGGTCTTTAAATATGAGGGAGAGGACAACCAGAGGCATCAAGAAAGGTCCAGACCGACCCTGGCTAGCAGAATAGACAAGGTCACGAGGGAAGAGAAAAAGGGAGCGCGAGAGAGAGGCAAGCTGATCAAGAGAGATCCAAGAGCAGAGCCCAGAGCCTATGGCCAAATGGCAGAAGAAAGAGAAGTGGGGGAAGGGAAGGGGAGCTCAGGGACTGGAGAGGTTTAGGGTAGGGGACAGGGTGAGAAATGCTGGGAGGAGCCTGGACTCTGTAACAGGTGTTTGTGATGCTGAAGAGCCTGGCAGCCAGCTTCCACTTTGATGTGGTAATAGGCACTCAGCCTTTGTCCCAGGTTTCTTTGGTACCTAACACTGATTATTGTTCTGATCTTTGAGTTTAGGTGACTTCAGAATGCACCTTTTAATTGAATAAAAGAAAACTGTGATAGTGTGGATTTAGATTGAGACCAAACATGGACCATGGTTGATTCTTTCCACACCTGTGAATTGAGCATCGTCCATATGACTGATGTGACTGATGTCATTGTCAGTCAGCTTTACATAAGTGAGTGCTGCAGTGCAGCTGCCTTGAAAGAACACAACCAGATCCCTTATGAGAGCCAGCGGGGGGGGGGGGGGGGGCAGGAACGGGACACAACACGACACACAGGACCTCTCTGCAGGAGGTTTAGTATGAAGCACACAAAGCAGGATCAGGGCACACCCTGTGACTAGGGCCCAGGCGACAAGGTGACATGCTGATTCATGAAGACACAAGCCTTCCCAGGTTCAGCTAGGGTTGGGGCTCACTAGCATCTCAAGTGCAAGTGGGAATCAAGGCAGAGGCAGCACCATCAGACTGAGCTTTTGCAGATTACTCTGGAAGTGGTACACAGTAGAGGGAAAGGGACTGGGAACAGGTGAGACTGGTTAGCTCTTTCCTTGTTTTAGGGTAAGGGACCTGTGAGACAGGGAAGCTGGGAGACAGTGGCAGGGATTCCAGCCAGCAGGGCAGGCAGGGGTGCCCTGACCTTTGTAGGAGAGTTCAGCCTTGGAGAAGGCACAGTTGGGAAAAAGCTATTTTGGCTTCCCTGACTCACCAGTTGGCCTCTTGTCCCTCTGTTCCTCCTTCCCAGGGGAACTTCTTTCAGAACATCGGCTCCATCACCCTCTTTGCTGTCTTTGGAACGGCTATCTCTGCTTTTGTAGTAGGTGGAGGAATTTACTTTCTGGGTCAGGTAAGCAAAACACCCCGATGACCTTGAAGATCTTCTATTGGAGGGTAGTGCAGGGTGGGGCAGGAGCTGTCTGGTAGTGTGTGCCCTCCTTGGAGGAAGTCCCTGCTCATGCATGTGTCTAGGGCATCTGGAATTGAGGGGACTGTAATCACCCCCAGATACTTGATTCTACTTGCAAACCCGTCTCTTCATTGGAATGCCATGAAGCAGAGTAGTGTGCAGTGCTGCACCTGAAATGATACAAGTGGCAGTTGTTTTCCCAGGGCAACTGCAGTAGGGCCAAAAGCTGTTCTTGGGTGAAGATTTGCGTTTAAACAGAGCTGGCTATGAATCTGTTCTCTCAGTTCCCTTGGTGCTCCTTGCCATTGTGAGCCCTTCAGTGAGGCAACAGCCCAGGCTGTAAACATTAGTTTACTTCAGCTAGAACAAAAGCCTCGGAAGGTGACACTCAGACCTTCACAGTGCGTGCTATGCTGTGCTGTACAGCACCTGTTCTTGTGTCGTGTGCAGAAAGCTGAGCCACCCTGTGCTGAGAACAAACCAAGCTGAGGGTACAGCGGATTGCTGTCCAATGTGGCTGCTGTTTCTCTTGGTAGCCACAGCCTTTTCCTACTGACTGTGTTACTTTCATGGCTAACTCAACAGCCAAGATCAAGTGTGCCCTGCAGCTTTCCTAGATGCTCACCTTCTCTGCTCCCTCGGGGTCAAGGGGAGCCCCCTTTCGAGCAGAGGATCACAGCTGCCAGACTGGAAGAAGGAGAATTGTGCCCGTCCTTGGGTCTAGGTGCCCATGCATGCTCACAGCAGCCCTTTGGGGTTTCCTTTCAGTGGGGACTGAAGATAATGTCCTTATTAGTTGATAAGAAAGCACTGATGGACATTTTTTTGGCTGTTCTCCAGGGAATTTTTTTGTGTGTGTCTGTGTGTTTGTGTGTTTTATTTTACAGGCTGATGTAATCTTTAAACTCAACATGACAGACAGGTAAATCTTTCACACTGTAATTTTCTCATGTGACTGCTGTTCAGGCCTGGGACATTTTTTGCACGTGGCTTCCTGGGTGTGGTCCTTACCTCTCTTCCCTCTGCCTGACTTGCCAATGTTTTCAGTATAGAATCTATTCTGAATTAATTATCTCTGAAATGAATCAAAATTATATTGAGGCTTTTGAAGACCCTTGGTCACAACATTGTTGATTGAAATGATTGATCTCATTTATGCTTTGGAGGGAATGACTGGCCAGTTAACTACCCACCCATATCCCAGTCACATCATATACTCTGTCCTTCCATTAGGAATTGTCTTCAGAGCTGGGAATATATGTATAGCTCAGTGGCAGAGCCCTGGCCTGCCACTTACGAGGTCCTGGGTCTAGTCCCTGGGGTCTCGTAAGCAAACAAACAAAAACCTCAGTTTTCTTTATAGCCATTGTGAAAGGAGGTTGCCTTCCCAATAAGTATGAAATGGGAGAGAGTGACTCTGGAATTTTCACCAGGACTAGGGGAAGCAGGCAGGAACCGGCCTTGGGATGGACATCTTCTCAATCTGAAGCCACCCCAGAAGACACTGCAGTGACCTTCTGCTCAGGAGGCTCTTAAAATCTTAGCTGCATCCCAGAAGGCACCAGGTCTAGAGTTCCAAAAAGATCCTAGCCCAGTGCAGTTGAGAAGTCTGGATTGTGCCTTGCTCTGTGTCCCTGTGTCTACTCTCAGCACCTATCAGTGGCCGAGTGGGGAGCTGAGGAAGAAAGCCAAGTAGTTAGTTCTAGATCATTCCTGTGAACTAAGACTGTCAGACTTTAGCTACAGTGTAGCACCTTGGACCAGAGCCTCAGAACCTGTTCATGAAAATGGGTCACTGATAACAAGCTTGGTCCTCAGTGCCCATCCTTCACCCTCCCCAGGCAGGAGAATTGGAGCTTTTGTTGTTTAAAAAAAGAAAAAGTGTTCCTTGTTTGTTTATGACAAGATCTTATTCTGTAGCCCAGGTTGCTCTGGAACTCAATATGTAGCCCAGGCTGGCCCCCAAACTTGAGACAGTCCTTATGCCTTAGCCTTCCAAGTGTCAGGATTACAGATGTGTGAGCAGCCCAGAAAGATTGATGCATAGACAAGCAGCCGGAGTCACCTTCCTTCCTACAGGAGCCTGAAGTACAACAGAACCAGAACCTGGTGTTTTCTAGGTGTGCTGGAAAGGAAAGGAAATGCCCGGAGCACTCTTGACATTAAGAAAGGTGTGGGCTCTGCCTACTTTTGGGGATATTTGTGAAAAAGCAGTGTTGATCATTGTCTAGAATGAAGTTAAAGCCAGGAGTTGGTCATTTGTGTGGAGAGACAAAAGCAATACCTTTGACTGAGTGGGTAGACCTCCAGCCAGCCTTCCCCTGTGCAGATGTGCCCCTTTCTGTTGGAGGCTCTGTGCATTGGATGGAGACTGCTGTATAGGACAGCAGAGCCTTAACAGAGGGAAGTGACCAGGGTAATGGAGGTCTGATGGTGGCCACAGGTGAGCTCTGCTATCTGCAAGGGATAGCACTCCTCAGCTCCTCCTGATTGCCATGTGAACACATGGCCTGCAGGTACTAAATGTTTAAAAAGTTTTTCTCGGGGCTGGAGAGACGGCCCAGAGGTTAAGAGCACTGACTGCTCTTCCAGAGGTCCTAAGTTCAATTCCCAGCAACCACATGGTGACTCACAGCCATCTCTAATGAGATCTGGTGCCCTCTTCTGGCCCGCAGGCATACATGCCAGAACACTATATACATAATAAATAAATAGATGTTTTTTTTAAAACAAAGTTTTTCTTGTGCTGGGGGTGGAGCCCAGGACTTCATGTGCTAGGCAGATGCTACATGTATGTGCTGCTGCTCTGCTTTACAGAAACCTTCAGGCCGGACATAGTGACCCATGCCTTTAATCCCAGCACTCCAGAGGCAGTGCAGAGTTCTGCGAATTTGTTATACAGAGAAACCCTGTCTTGAGGAAAAAATAATATATATAAATAAATAAATAAGTAAATATCTATACTTCTCAGCCAAAAGGAAGTCAGTTTCTGTCTCTCTCCCTCTCGATCTCTTCTTCCTTCTTTCCTTTCTCTCTCTCTCCTTCCCCCTCTTCCTCCTTTCCCCTCACACACAGACACACATACACAGAGTATGGATTTTAGAAAGCCAAGTTATAGGTGTTTCCTGGGACTTTTCCAATTTTGTTTTTGTTGTTGTCATGTAGTACATCATATAGCCCAAACTGACCTCAAACCTACTGTGTAGCTAAGGATGACCTTGAATTTCTGATCAAGTGGTGGGATTATAAATGGACACCACCATACCTTGCTTCAGTTCTACTGTTTGCTTTTTGAGACAGGATACCACTATGTAGCCCTGGCTAACCTAGAAGTCACTTTATACTTTAGGCTGGCCTTGAACTGGAACTAAGGAGGAGATTCGCTGCTTCTGTCTGGCATTAATGTTGTGCCACGCCGGCTCATTGCTCCAGTTTTTGAGTATTGACAACACCAATTTTCCCACAGACCCACAGGCTGCCTGTCTCGCCTCTGCTCTTCTGAGAATACAGCCATGGCTGGTGGCATGGGCCTAGCCACAGGTATCTCTGCTGGCAAGAGTTTGCCCTTAGTAGATGGCAACAACTCTCCAGCTTGTCCCTGCTCCTCCCCAAGTCCCACCCTGTCCATCTTTCCATGTTTTGTTGGTGTCACTAACTCTGAAGGAGAGAATAAAAGAACATGTTTTTAGCTTGAGCCAGTTGCTTGAAGCCTTTCGAGGACTGGGTCCTGACAGTGGATTTAGAACCAAGCTGGCCAGACTCAGGCCTTTTGAGGCCTTGGGGCTCATGGTCAACCCTTGCCAACTGAGTTTCCTGCGGGCACCACTGTCCTGTGCTGGCTTTTCCACCAGGCATGGACCCAGTTTTGTATTCTGAGGAATATGACTCAAACATCGAGACCCTGTGTAGTGAGCACCTGCACCTGCAGCTCCTCCCGACTTGCATCTCCAGCATCTGTGTCAGTGCTCCCTCTGTCCATCCCTCCCCAGGCATGCCTGTGGGCCCTGATCCCAGAGTTCTGGTTAAGAGGCTGCAGTAACAGTAACAAAGTACCTTGGCCAGGCATCTCTCTGTGTACCTGTAACCCAGCAGGAATGAAGTTCATATCAAAAAGGGTTGTTGGCTCATAGGGCTGAAGTGCCTCAAGCATGATGGCCCTAGCTCAGCACCCTCCAGGACACTCTCAGAGGTCTCAGACCAGCTCTCCCCTCACTGGTGTCCACCTCACATGGAGCACAGGCAGCTCCAGGCACTCCTCACTTAGGGTCAGTCCGCTCCTAGTGACCTGGCAAAACTGGTCCAACCTTGTGCACTATATCCACTCCCTGGAAATTGGGAAGACAGCACCCAGAGGCTGTGGGTGTTGGGCAGTGAGACCAGAGACTGTGTCCAATGCACTCCATACAAGACCCCTGCAGAGCACAGCCCGCTGTGGCCTCCTTTGACACAGTTGAGATGTTCATCTTCCTTGATGTTACTGTGGGTGATATCTCCCAAGTGCTAGGGTTACAAGTGTGTACCCCTCAGCTGTTTTGTGATGCTTGGGATCAAACCGAGGGCCTCCAGCATGCTTAGCAAGCACTGTAACCCTGTCCACATTGTGCTTCCTAAGTTGACCTGGGCATTGCTTATTGCTACACCCTCCCTCAAGGCCAGAGGCAGTGGCTCTGAGCTAGACAGAAGGGCTTGGGGCCAGATCCCACATGCTAAGGAGATGTTCACTAGTGAGCCCTAGAGGCTGAAAACCTAGTAGGCGGATGACCAGTATTCGGGCATTGGACCTTATGATCAGGCACTGCCTGTGAAACCTGAGGGCCCAACTTCCAGTCAACAGCCTGGGCTGCATCTTCTGGTGGCTGCTCGCTTTTGGCACCTTCTTGGATGTTGCAAATCTAAGTGGAGGCTGGTCTTGGGCACAATTGGCACAACTGATCTGGTAGTAGAACAGAGGTCAAAGCCTGTTTATAGGATTTTCTAGCTGAGAAAGCTGAGCAGCGTGTACTAGGGTAAGCAGTCTTCTGAGCAGCGTTGGCCAGAACAGAATACAGCCCTTCTGCTGTGATGCAGGCACTCTCAGCACTGTGTCTAAGCCTTTCCGCTCCTGTGCTGGGCAGGGGTCGGTGGGAAAGCCCACCCTCTCGCCTGGCCCTTCAGCTGCCATCTCAGCATCACATCCAGAGCACATCTGTGTGCACCCAGCACCATGCTTTACAGAATCTGCCTTGCTTTTCTCCTTGCAGTTTTGCGTTCGGCTCCCTGATATCTGCGGTTGACCCAGTAGCCACTATCGCAATTTTCAATGCACTGCACGTGGACCCTGTACTCAACATGCTGGTGTTTGGAGAAAGCATTCTCAACGATGCAGTCTCTATTGTCCTAACCAAGTAAGTAGGAGAGAGTGGAAGGTCCCAGCACCACTCTGATGCCAGTACAGAGGTTAGTCCCATGTGATCAGCTCTCTACTACCTCTGCATAGACTGTGTCTCAGCCAGGCTGCTGTAGGGAATTGTGTCTGTGTTTCTCAGCATCCTCGAAGGGCTTCTCAGAGGTGACCTCCCAGGTTGTACCTCAGCCTCTTATGCAGTGGGTCTGTGGTATGCTTTCTTGATGATCGGTGGCAGCCAAGTGAGGGATTAGTGTTCAGGCAGCATTGCTGGAGTAGTGAGTGCAGTGTGGGCCAATGTTGCGGGCTTGCTCAACCCTATAAGAGGCCATGGTGCCATGTCCAGCTCCATAGAGACTAACTGCTTACAGAGGGCAGAAGTGGAATTCCAAATGATTGTGAACTGCAGTGTGGGTGCTGAGAATCAAACCAGAGTCCTCTGCTGAGCCATCTGTCCAGCTTCCTCCGGCTGTGAGATAAAGTCTCATGTAGCCCAGGCTAGCCTCAGATTGACTATGTAGCCAAGGATGACTGTGACCTGCTGTTCGTCCTGCCTCCACCTCCCATGTGCCAGGGTAAGGGTCCTGCTCCACCACATGAGGTTGAAAAATGAAAGTCCATATTCCCTGGGGTTGCTGCCTTTGATGGACTCTGAGATTACACACATGTTGCAAGGCAAAGCACAGGTTTTCCTGTTGACCCCACCCAGCCATGTGACTCTCTGCCTCTCTGAGCTCCTGAACAGATATGTCCCTCATTATAGTGTGATGGTAATATGGCCTTGGCCTCACATTGAACTGAAGGACTGACCAGGTGAGTAAATGCAGCCTACCTCCTCTAGCCCTGCACTGTTCTTATGAGGTCATCTCTTCACCAACTGCTGCAGGCAGGGCTTGCCAAGCAGTGCACAAGTGCAAGAAGTCCTCCTCCGACTTTACAGAGCCAGACTTCAGAATGTCTGTTATTCTAAGGCTAATACATATTCTTCATAAAACGGTAGAAAATGTTGGCTTGCAGTTATTATCCTTAAAGTGGAGGTAAGAGGGTCAAGAGTTCAAAGTCACTGGGCTTAGTGACTCACACCTCTAGTCTCAGCACTCTGGAGGCAGGGGCAGACAGATCTCTGAATTCGAGGCCAGCCTGATCTACTGAGTGAGTTCCAGGACAGCCAGGGCTATACAGAGAAATCCTGTCTCAAACTAAAATAGAATAAAACAAAACTGTCTAAGGTATCATCATTTTCTGGGTGTCACTCTGCTGTCATGTCACCCACTGCCCTCTCACTGCCCTCTTGATAGAAATGCCTGTAGATTTAGGTAGGAAGTGGTGAGCATCATACATACGGCCTTTAGAGCTTTTCTTCTGTAAGATATTTTCTAAAAGTTTAACTTAGTTGGTACAGTGTTTACCCAACATGTACAAAGCCCTGGGTTCCGTCCAGAGCAGCACATACAGCGTGCATGGCAGCACATAGCTATAATCCCAGAATTTGGGAAATAGATGCCGGAGGACCAAAAGTTAAAGGTTATCCTCTACTACATAAGAAGTTTGAGGCTAGCCTGGGCTACATGGGGCCTTGTGTCCAAAATAGATTTTTTTCTAAAAGCTTCTTCTCTTTGCCCACATCCCATCTCCTGGTGCACACACTAAATGATATGGTAAGGAATTACCTGCTTGTAGGTGATGGCATAAGCTATTTTTATGGTTAGGAGCAGAACTCAATTGCTTTGCCTCTGAATTTCTTTGAAAACAAGTTTGTCAGTAGGAAAATATCAGTTTTCTCAGGCCTCTGTTGCACAACTGCCAAGTTGAAGAGATATTTTTAAAACAAATGGGAAAGGTTGTCATCATTATACATCTTACTGGAAGAGTGACTTCAACGGCCACCCGCATTAATTCCTGCAGGTGACTCTGGATTATGTATATCTAGAATGGGCAACTTCCTTTTTCATTGTCAGGGCCACCTCCATTACAGTCAGATTCTCTGGACAGCAAATGCTCTAAAGGTTGTCCACCTTCTGCGTTTGTGGTTTAGATTTCAGTTGGATGTGACTTACTTGGTCCGTGGTGGGCCAAGGAGAAGTGGTACGCAAGAGAGGGGCAGTGGCAGGAATGCCATGGAGGATTCCAGAAAGGCTGTCTTATGCTCCAGGCCAGTGAGCATTTTCAGACAGAAGCAGGAAGAATGGAGATAGAAGGCTTGTCCCCTTCTCATTGGCCTCTGAACTTCCAAAACCCAGCTGCTGTCCCTCCCGGTTCTGAGGGGATGCCTGTCAACAACAGTTCTTTCTAGTGTGCTCAGGCCTCTCGCCTACATATGCAAACGCAGGGCCTCCTTCCATGTTGCCAGAAAGCAAAGCCCTTCTGGTTCTTCTTTAACTCCTGGGTTGATTTTAGCTTTATTTATTTACTTGGTGGTTTGGCAGGGTTTTTTGTTGTTGTTGTTGTTTGTTTTTGTTTTTGAGACACAGTCTCCTGACATAAGCTGGTCTTGAACTCCTGATCTTTCTACCTCAACCTCCTAGTAGCTCCTTTCTAGCTTTAATTTGCTGTTATCACAGTTTTTCCTTTTGTCAGTTGCTGGGGAGGAAACCCCATCTTATACCCTGAGGGTGTCAGTCTCTTAATTTCTTTGGTGCTCCTGTAGGCAGAAGAATGCTTGTTTGTTTCCCGGCTGCCCACACCTGAAATAATCACACAGAAACTATATTAACTACAACACTGCTTGGCTAATCGCTTAATCATATCGCTAGCTAGCTCTTATATCTTAAATTAACCCATTTTCATAAATGATTAACCCATTTTCATATATTTTATAAAATATAAAAATATTTTATATTTTACTTCGAGGACCGGTAAAGTTCCTGAGATCAGTCTGCTTCAGTTGCTACATGGCATCTCTCCAACCCCACTTTCTTTTTTCCTCAATCTCTGGTTGGAATTCCGGCCTTGTTCTATTCTGCACTTTAATAGGCCCAAAACAGCTTCTTTATTAACCAATGGTAATAAAACATATTCATAGCATACAGAGGGGAATCCCATATCATGATCCCAAGCCACCTACTGGTCCTTGGCTATGACAGCCAGTTATTCTGTGGAACTCTGCTCCCTGCTCAGTAAGCAGGCAGCAGATTAGTGTGTTCCAACCAGAAATATAGAATGCTGAGCTGCACAGGGAGATTTGAGATGGAGTGTGTTCATGAGGGACACTGAGATGGATCACTAGAGTGATAAGTAGTTTATTGGGAAAGTTGCTAACACCGTGGATACCAGAGGCCATGGTGGGGACTCCAAGAACCTTTCAGGCTCTAGCATCAGAGATACCATGCAGGGTCTGGAGGAGTCAACCCATGAGGCAGAAGTAGGAGTTTAATTTTTATACTGTTCTAAGGATAGAAAAGTTTCACAATATAAGCCTGGATGGAGGCGCTCTGATTTCCAGGTAGGAGGCAGGGGAGGGAGTGGAAGCAGCATGTATGACCACCAATAGGCCCTGGTTTGGGGAAGTCTGTTATCCAGGGACTCCCAGTGTCTCAACAGGGTGTCTGTAGGTGGGGGGGGGGGCTGCTACACGTAAGTCCTGAGCAGCAGCTGGGCTCTCCCACTGCATTCTTACAGTTATGTGTGTGGTCCACTGTGGATTTGTTCAACCAAATCAGCTTCCAGTGAGAGCCCTTGTTGCTCCCACATTACTTAGTTGATCTGCCAGGAAAGGAGGAGTGGAGGAGATGACACAGGAGCCCAGGAAACTTAGGTGAGGAGTTCTTTTCAGTTAATATTTTTATTTATTTTGTATGTATGTGTGTACCTATATGCACACAGTCCAAAATTGGAACTCAGAGCACATCCTTCAGCAGTTGATGCTCAGGTTTTGCCGCAGGCACCTCTGTCTTCTGGGCCATCTTGCCCTCAGAGGGCAGACTATTTGTGAGACCTCTCAGAACTGTTTCACGTTCCTCCAGCCTGTGCATCTGTCACCAGGGATCTGGTTATCTCTTCATCTGAGGTCGGTCTCCTGTCAGATAGAATACCAGTTAGTGAAGCTGAATGGCTCTTAGTTTGTTGCCTGATTCCACAGACACACATGAGTACCTCTGACAGGCTGCGCTGTGCTTTGCCTGGGACACAGAACAGGATAGAGAGAGTCTCACTGTAGTTGCCACATGCTCTGAAGGAAGAGATGGCTCAGAGGGACCTGGAAATGGGTTGGTCTGCTCAGGAAAGGTGTTTTAGGGAAGGAGGGGACTGTCTCAAAGGACAGGTAAATTAGCAGAGCCAGGGACAGTGAAGAATGCCCTGCAGAAAAAGGCCAGTGCCCATGTAGGACACCACAGAGGAGAAAGAACTGAACAGAGCTGTCAGGGATTGGCTATGCTGAAGCTTTGGAGCAGCTGTTCCTTGGCAAGTGCATGTTAAGGGGATCACTTCAGCTGCTGATGCAGACCTGTCTCGAAGACAGATATAGCTCAGAGAAGGGTGGAGGTGTGGACTGTTAACAGATAGACCCAGGACGGAGAGTGGAGGACCCTCTGTGATGCTATCAAGAGCAGCTCTCTATGAATGGTGCTCTTCCCTTTGGGAACAAAGCCACTTTGACTGGCTTCCCACAGCTGCTTTGGCACAATGAAAGGGAGGACCTTCCAGCTCATCTCTGGGCTCCCTGAGGCCTCCTCTCAGCCTGAAGCCCTGTCTGGGCTTTATGGTAGGATTCCTATACTCAGAATGGTTGAGAGGTGAGGCCTTCAGGGTGAACCGCTGGCCCTCCCACCGTCCATGGGCCCTGCACTGGCTGCTGCTCTCCCATGTCCACCCCTGGGCAGTTTCCTCTGCCTGAGAATCCTTCTCTTAAATGGAAACCCAGTCTACATTACATCAGGAACCTTCCTCAATCACCCTCTCCCCAGTCTGAGTTCGATGTCCACCCTGTTTTCACAGCCTTTGACCCTTCCCCCTCATTCCCAGGGCAGCTCCTGAGGACATCGCCTTTGCCCTCACCTCTGAGCCCCAGAAACCACCTGGACAAGTAGGTGACCATAGAACATGGAGTGATGGACAGAATGCGGGAAAGAAGGGGGATCCGGAAGGATCAGTTGTGCTCAGCTGCGGCTGAGGACTCCGTCTACAGCATTCTAACTCTCTCTCTTTTCTTCTTTCCTAGCACGGCTGAAGGTCTAACAAGAAAACATATGTCGGATGTCAGTGGGTGGCAAACGTTCTCACAGGCCCTCGGCTACTTCCTCAAAATGTTCTTTGGCTCTGCAGCACTTGGCACTCTGACTGGCTTGATTTCTGCATTGATATCCTTTTAGCATGGGAGCATGGGGTGCAGGGATCACATGGATGGCATCCACTCTCACTATTTTCTCCTCTTCCTCAAAGGTCCAATTTTAATCTAAAGCTTTTTAAAGGAAGGTTTTGTGCTAAACTGTGGTTTGAGAAAGACTCTGAACTCAAGGACTCTTACATTCAACCTCTGAAGTGTTGGGAGGACAATTTCTCTTCTAAACATCAGCTGGCCTTGAGCTTTGTGTCCTGCTTAAATGACAGGTCTTCCTGCCGTTACTCAAGGACACCAGTTTCTTTCATTTGGTTCTTTTTGTTTGTTTGTGGTTTTTTTTTTTTTTTTTTTTTTTTTTTTTTTTTTTTTTGAGACAGGGTGTCTACATAGCCCTAGCTGTCCTGGAACTCTGTATGTCTGACTAGGCTGGCCTTAAACTCACAAAAATCCATCTGTCTCTGCCTCCCAAGAACTGGGATTTGAGGTGTGTGCTACCACTCCTGGCAGGGATGGCATTTTCAAAGCCTTGCTGTTAGGGTGGCAGGTTTGATCTGACCCGCTGCTGCTGCTGCAGGTTGAGACACACAAACAGATGACGTCATTCTATCACTGCCATGGTTCTCACACCCAGGAAACTGGGAATTTTCTTAGCCACCGTAGGTTGTATGTGGGTTTTGTTTGTTTGTTTTTATTTTAAGATTTATTTTTAGCCAGGTGGTGGTAGTGCATGCCTTTAATCCCAGTATTTGGGAGACAGAGGCAGGTGGATCTCTGAGTTCAAGGCCAACCTGGTCTACAGAGTCCCAGACAGCCAGGGCTCTGTAGAGACTGTCTCAGAGAGAAAAAGAGAACAGTTGTGAGCTGCTGATACGGGTGCTAGGAACTGAACTCAGTGAGGTGGCTATTCACCACAGCCGTCTCCCTCGCCTAGAAGTGTGGTGCTCTGACCATCTTCCCTGGGTGAGAGTTTATCTGGAAGGATGGCAAGGGCTTTCAGAAAGTACCGCCCACATGGTTTGCACTGTGAACTGCTTTCCAGGTGAGGGCTGTCAGCCAGAGAACAGGACTCTATAGCAGTGAGACCTTATTGCTGGTGACAATTTAACTGCAGAAATAGGACAGGCTCCAGAGAAGTTTGGCAACTGGCCCATGTCCCCAGAATGGCCACATGGCCCTCCTGAAGCAGTTTGTCTCTCAGCTAGCTGGAACACTCTTGCCTGGTTCTGAGTATGTTTCTTACCATCCTGGCTATGTTCTGGTCTGTTCCTCTGTCCAGAGCTGAAGACTGATTTGAGTTGATAGCTGTCAATAAGCAAAATGAGAATGTAGCGTTTCCTCTAGTTTTACAGCTCAGCAGTTAAGAGCACTTGCTGCTCCTACAGAGGATCCACGTTCAGTTCCCAGCACCCATACGACAGCTCACAACTACCTGAAACTCCAGTTCCAGGGGATCAGACACCCTCTTCTGACCTCTGTGGGCACTGTACATATGTGGTACGCAGACATACAGGCAAAACACTCATACACGTAAAATGTAAAAAAAAAAATTAAAAACATGCCAGAGATAATGATACATGCCTATAATCCCAGCATTCAGAATTCATGAGGTAAAAGGATTCTCACAAGTTTGAGGCCAGTAATGCTGCATTATAAGATCCTGTCTGAAAGAGAGGCAAAAGGAAGAGGAAGAGGCAGAGAAGGAAAGAAAGAAAATGGCAGTGAATGTGGCTGCCTTCAAGGAGTACATATTGTAATGAGGCAAGAACATGGGAACTCAGCTTCAGTTGGGCCCTCTGCTCCTAGGGGCATGAGTGGTATTCTGCAAGGACAGGAAGGACAGGCCTTTCAGCAGGGCGATGAGTTCTTGGAGAGTAAGCAGTTGGGTGAGCTGTCTGCAGCCACAGCTAAGTCAGTGTCTCTGAATGTCTGTCAGGTTCTTGTTTCTACAAAGAAAAACAATTCTGTAGTGAGAAATTCCCTACTGTAACTGTGCCAGGATCAGCGTCTTTCTCACTGCTCGTCTGCTTTATATATCTGTGCCTTGCCTTGCGTTCCTCCAGTGCCCTGAGCCTTTCTCCTTGACACCTGTGCCACGTGCTGAAGCACATTGACCTGAGGAGAACACCTTCTCTGGAGTTTGGCATGATGATCATTTTTGCTTACCTGCCATATGGGCTGGCAGAGGGAATCTCACTCTCAGGTAAGGTATACTAACCAGCACGCTGTGACCGTGCCTAGAGACAGTAACCAGCGTGCTGTGACCGAGGCTCAGTGTTTTACCTGGTGATGGAGGTTTTATCAGGTGAACTGCTTTCTCTTGGCAGAGATAATGGTGCTGTGACGGGCCCAGTTTTACCACAAGAAAACCTGAGGTTGAAGTGTAGTACACTGTGGGGGGAGGGGGTGATGCAGGCAGAAGGGTCAGGAGTTCAAGGTCGTCTTCCACCACACAGCACATTTAGCCTGGGCTTCATGAGATCCTGTCTCAGAAACAGTCAAACTCTGAGATGGCTCAGCAAGTGCAGGCAGTTGCCACCAAAACTGATGGCCTTAATTTGGTCCCCAGAATCCCCATAGTGGAAGGTTGAGAGCCAACTCCAACGTTTGTCCTCTGCCCTCTGCATGTGCACATATTCACAAAAACATAGACAGAGGGCAGACAGACAAAGTAGCTAAATCAGTGTCAGGGGCTAGAGAGATGGATCAGTTGGTAAAGTGCTCGCTGTGGAACATGAGGATGAGAGTTTGGACCCACGTTGCTCAAGTGAAAGTTAGGTGTAACAGCATGCGTGTGTCTGGAACCCCAGCACTGGGCACTGAGACATGGAGATTCTCAGAGCTTGCTGGCCAGTCAGTCTAGCAGAATTGATGAGCTCCAGGTTCAATGAGAAGCCCTGCCTTAAAAATGAGATCAATAGTAGAAGACACCTAAAGTCAAACTCTAACCTCTACATGCACATACATACAAACAGGCATGCAGATGCCCATACAGAGCATGTATACACCTGTACACAGCACAAAAGCAAAGCAAAACACTTGGTGCTGTCATAGCTGGAATTAGAGCAGTGATGTCTGGACCCCTGAACTGAGGCTCAGAACCGGCTTACCCAGCTTCCTTCAGCAAGCTTCTCATGAAACCACACGCTGCAACAGGATAGCACAGTGGGGCTTACATGCAGGAAAATGTATTATTTGTTTTGATTTATTTTTTTTTTTTTTTGAGACAGGGTTTCTCTGTAGCTTTTTGGAGCCTGTCCTGGAACTAGCTTTTGTAGACCAGGCTGGCCTCGTATTTGTTTTGATTTTTGAAGTGAGAATTTAGTCCAGGCTAGCTTTGAAACTAACTCGAAATCTTCCTGCCTCAGCCTCCTTCATAGCTGAGGTGACAGATGGGTGCTCCCTCGCTGGCTGGCAGTTAGATTTTAACCTTGCCACCCCTGGAGTGAGTATCCAGTTGACTCCTTACTCAAGGTTGTGAGGTTATGAGACTTAAATACTGACTCCCTGAACCCCATACTTCCCAGGTGCATATTTCCCTGCTGTAGGAGGAGGGGCTGTCCACTGAGCACCGGTTCCTGCAGCCTTCCATGCTGTGGGATCAGTCAGCAGCCCGTCTTTTAGCTTTCTGCCCCAAGTGGTGTAGATCCTGTGTCCACTATTTGACTTGCAGGTCTAGCACAAGCTCCATGCCTTGTTCCCAGGTGCAGGTACAGCTGAATGAGAAGGGCTCTCCTTGACACCAGGACTCCACCCTTAGGTGAGGGCTGTATGAGGAAGAGAAGCAGCACACAGGCCAGGCTGAACTCTGCTGTGGGAAGGAAGGCTTCTCCTTTAAACTGCAGTGGGTTGCTCTCTACAGTAGTAAATAGCAGCCATCCATGTTGGTGTTCTGTTGAGTTTAAACTACAGTGGGGTTTATCGGGTAGGTCACTGCAATAAAAGCAGCCTTTGATGTATGGTGTTCTGTTGAGTTTTGATGGATGTGTGTAGTCACAGGGCCCTGGTCAGATCCCTGTGTCTTCTGCAGTCACCGTGAACTGCATTGTTAATAGTTCTTTCCCAGATGTCACTAGGTGACGTTATGTGACATGTAGTCGTTGGTGCCTGATCTGTCTATGACAGAGGTGGCAGGAAGCACTAGCGCACTATCTCATTCAAGGAGGGAATCAGGGTTTCCACTTTGGCCTGTGAATATTCTCAAATGTTTTTGATCATGTGATGTTGCTAGGTGATGTGATGCATAAGAGTTTTACTTTTTTGTTGTTATTGTCTTATTTGTTTTGAGACAGGGTTTCTTTGTCACTCTGGAGCCTGTCCTGAAACTTGCTCTGTAGACCAGGCTGGCCTTGAACTCACAGAGATCTGCCTGCCTCTGCCTCCTGAGTGCTGGCAGTAAAGGCACATGCCACCACCACCCAGCCTCAGTTTTACTTTGTTAAGAACTGTTGAGTGTTTGACTGTCAGACCTACAGAGAGAAACCCTGTCTCGAAAATCAAAAACAAAACAACAACAACAAAAAAACCCACTTACTTGTGTTTTTCCAGCAGATCATGGGCATATAAAATTTTTTAAAAAGGTTTTTTTGAATGTAGCTAATTCATGTATTTTCCCAAAAGTGAGCCTTAGTGGCACCATCCCCGACCTCTGATTCTTTGGGCCTGTACAGTGATGGTTTAAGTAGTTGAGATTGTCTAAGGGTCAGGGTGGTCGGGCGTGGAGAGGCTTCATGGGCAGACTCCTGAGCTGTCCCTTGGAGTGCCCATCTGGACTCTCCTCGGTCAAATTCAGCATCCATATGGTAAGAAACTCCATCTCAGAAGTGAAGATGCAGCTCTGGTACTTTCCCATACCAAGTGTTCTTGGTGTACTTAACCCTGGTCCAGTGCAACATAGCCACCTGCAGCCCTTTGCCTAGACTGCCCCCTACTGGAACTGAGCAACACTGTTCTGGACAGATCCTGGGAAATTTCCACACAGGCTGCTTCCTGAGCCTTCACTCTCTGTAGCAAGTTTTTATAGTCCCTTCTGCCAATCACAACAGCTCTCTCTTTGTAGCATGACGGAGTGGTGGTTCAGCTGATGGAGCATTGTAGCTTGGGTTAACATTACATTGAGATGAAAAGCATGTTGATGACCTTTGTCTAAGGCAGCCCTTAGACAAAGTGCTCACAGGCACTGGACTTAGTAGGGCCCGAGAGCTTGAGACCACTCCCTGTTATGGCTCCCTCCTAGTCCATGGGTGCTTCTTGATGCCGGTTGCTGCTATAATGCTGGACAGAGGGGCCCAAGGCCAGGACCTCACATGTGCTGAACGTGACTTTCCAAACCTGCATCCCTGCCTGCTGTCACATTTTTGTAAATTTTTATTTATTAATATTTAGATTATTTTTTTGCATGTTTTGTTTTTTGATAACATGGGCTTTCTATTGTGTAGCTCTGAGTTTCCTGAAACTCATCACAGATCCGCCTGCCTCTTTCTCTCGAGTGCTGGGATTAAAGGTTTGCCTTTAATTAAAGGCTTGCCACCATGTCTGGCTGATGGAGAAACTCTGTCAATCAATCACATCTAGTTAAGGCATAGCTACCAGGGGCCCAGGAAGAAAAACTGGGAGGACTCAGGTGCGCGCTCTCTCTGAGCGGCGCTCACCTGGCAGATAGGAAGTCAGACCTCCCACTCTTGTAGCGTGAATTTCCCCTTATAACCATTAAAATATAATTGTTATTCTTGAGCTGGCCTGGTTATTTAATGGACCAATCTAATTCGCAACACCTGGCTAGATTTATTGTTGTATGTGATTGTGCCCCACATAAGTGCCTGGGAATTGTGGGTGATTGTTAGCTACCACATGGGTGCTAGGGCTCACACCCAGGTCCTTTGCAAGAGCAACAAGTACCCTTAACCGCCGAGCCATCATGCCAGCCTCCTGGTGTCTGTCACATTTGATGGCTATGGTGATGCTGCAGGATGAGGGAGGGTCAGCTTTCCTAGAGAACACCTGCAGGGGCATAATGAGAGCAGGCAAAATTGGGGAGTGCTGGGGGTTCTTTGTCCACTGCAGCTCTAGGAAAAGCCCACTTTGTATTCACAAAGCAAGTGAGCAAGCCCTGCTCCTTCCCTTTGTTCATCTGCTCTGGATTATCTCCTTGTCTGTCTCCTTTTGCAGACAAAGTGGGAGCATAAAGGAAAGGGCTGCTTCCTGGGAGGTTGGGGATACAACATTCCAGTCCTTCTGTCATGTACACAGCACAGCCCTGTGGGGATTTCCAAGAGCAGGTGCTCTGTGGGGATTTCCAAGAGCAGGTGACCTGTTTTGCAGGGCCTAGTGTGTGGTCAGTTCAGTGGCTAGTGTGTGACACAGCTTGTGATCTTTGCCTTGCATAAGTGTAGTTGGCCAGTTTTAGCTGCTTCTCCAAAATGGTGGAAGCAAATTAAAATTTGGCTTGTAAAGTTTGATTTGTAGTTTCTGTATTTTGGCATCTTCAGTGGCTTTTAAAAAAACCTCAGTTTCCTTCTGCTTAGATGGGACTGAGAGTATCTTAAAGGTCCATGAGGCCATCCTTTATATCCTGGTTCTTAGGTGACAGTACCAGCCACACAGCCATGGAGCCTGGTACTGTGTGTGCCAAGTCTTCCTCTGTCCTGGCAGCCAGCTCCCAAATCACAATAAGGATATTTCTTATTAATTATGAAAGCTCAGTCGATAGCTTGGACTTCTTTCTAACTAGCTCTTACAACTTAAAGTAACCCATTTCTATTAATCTGCTTGCTGCCCCAGGCTCGTTTACCTCATCCATATACTGTCCATCTTGCTTTCTTGCTTCTGTGTCTGGCTGGTAGTTTTGCCTTCTTCCCAGTGTTCTCTCTGCCCCAAAAATCCTGCCCAGCTATTGGCCATTTAGTTTTTTATTAGACCAATCACAGTGATATGTCTTTACACAGTGTAAAGGAACATTCCACATTTCCTCCTTTTTATCTAGATAAAAAGGAAAGTTTTTAATGCTAACATAATAAAACTAAAAACAATAAGAACAATTATCAGGTAAGAATTACATTTACAATGTCCAACCCATTTATATTTGTTATATTTTGAGAAAATACTCCATTATTTATTCCATCTTGATGTGTCCAAAGCTCTGAATCTAATTTATCTTTTGTAATAACTAAGAAAAACTGCAGTTATAACTGCCTAGTCTTCAACTCCATCAAAAAGCCCAAAAGGATATAATATTACCTGTGTAAACAGGAAGTGCAGAGCAAAAATTTCCAAAACTATTTCAAAACTATAGAAATGACAGAAACAGCTGGCTGCCTAGACAGTCACCCAAACTTCCTCTGTAATGCTGGGGCATCCATCTTCAGCCTACGGCCTAGAATATCTGACAGATTTTTTTTCTATGAAGCAAGAATTTTGAAGGACTGATATACCTTATTTTGGCAATGTTTGGCAGTCACTTTCTTTTGTGTCCTGTTATCAATTTGGACAGCATACTGTCAACAGTTGAAGAAAGGACCATTTCTTGCCCAGTGGCTTACTTTTGCCATAAAGAAAGCAAACTCCATATGGAGGTTCTTCGATACCAATCATTTCTGAAGTAGATCAGTGCTGCCAGGAGCAGACATGTCTTACTGTCATAAACAACCTTATGTTATTAAAACATCTCAAATGCCATATTTTGTAGATCTGTGAACTGTTTGAAGACCACCTGTCTATCTCAAAAATCTCTGTTTTACCTTGAAAACATACCTACCACAGCTACAAGTTTGATTGTTATAAATGATTGATTACTAACCTGCATTTTTAATTATCTTAATTAGTTTGTAATAATAGCTTTTAAAGACTAGAAATTTATATTCCATTGTTAAATGAGTTGCATAGGTATAATATCTTAAACAATGGCAGAGGGCTGGAGAGATGGCTCAATGGTTAAGAGCACTGGCTGCTCTTCCAGAGGTCCTGAGTTCAATTCCCAGCAATCATGTGGTGGCTCACAACCATTTGTAATGAGAAGATCTGGTGCCCTTTTCTGGCCAGCAAGCATATGCAGGCAGAATGTTATATACATACATACATACATACATACATATATAAATCTTTAAAAAATAGCAGAAACGTAAGTATGTTCTAACAAATAACCTTAAATCTATATCAATATACAAAAAAATCCATAGCAATGTGAAATATTTAAGACTACTGGTTGTTTAAAAGTAGACTCAACAATTCACCCTTTTATTCCACCATTTCTATACTGTGTCCCCTCTTTTCCCTTCAGAAAGAGATCCCTGACTCTAATCTTTGTTTAGCTTTCTCCCTGACCATGACCAGTAACAATTTATGACCAACTCCCCAAATGATGACAAATATCTATAAATCCATCAAATGACCAAAAATCACCCACTCCACCTCTTGGGAATGCTAGACTGCTTCCTGTTGTCTGGGGGCTCTTTCATCTTTGGGGGACCCTAAGAAAATTAGGATAATGGCCAAGTCCTGGAGAATAGTCTGTGAGGGTGGACAACCTCAGCCAGCAGCTGTGAAGCTGTTCGGGATGCAGAACTCTGAGGAAATTGCAGCAGAGGCTCTCTAAGAGGCTGGATCACCTAGGCCGCTCGTCTTCGTTGGTATCTGGTCCCCTTGCTCTGAAAACACAAAAACCTTTAAAGGTAACGTAATATCTATATTAACATAAGACGGACTATGTGCTATACATAATCCAGCCAAAGATGAGTTTTTATTTCATGTTTGAGCAGGTAAAATATACGTGACATGTCTTGTAATATTTTTAGGTTTATTTCTTTTTGTTTGTAACCAGAATTTTCAGGGGGGGTCTTCTCTGATCAAATCAGATCTCCATCAACCTTGAATGAATCCACAGCCTTTCATTTTCTGTGGAAACAAAAGCATAACTTCTTCCCCAGTGTAAAATATTTTTTGACTTTCATTTTGAAGTTAAGACTTTTTTTTGTCTTTTTGAGACAAGGTTTCTCTATGTAACAGCCCTGCCTTCCGAGTGCTGGGATTAAAGGCATGCACCACCACCGCCCATCTAAGACATTGTTAAAATATATAGGGTGGTTTAATTTAGCAGTCCCTTCTACAACCCAATGTCTCTCATCAGCTGCTATCTGTTTGTTATCATTTTAAAATTTCAAAATTAACATATTTTATTAATTTGACCTTATTTAACATATAAGGTCAAACTCCTGTTTTATAATATTTCCCATCCTTACATGGATTATTCTTTTTTTTTTTTTTTGCTTTTCTCTTAAAGGCTACTTTATTTTTCAATTATTTTTTATGATTGTCTATACTCTGCTTTTTTTTCACCCTTAAGCCTACACACATTGTTAAACACACTGTAACCTGTTTAGAGTTTTTTCTCTTTGAATCTGCTTTACTGTGTATCTGTAATTTTTTCTGTCTACATGAGCAAAACCTTAAACCACTGCACAGCTTAGCTCATGGTACGCTAGTGACTCAAGCCCACAGGCAGTGACTGAGAGGTGCATCTCAGCACTGCGGCCTACATGAGAGACTGTGGGACTAGGAAGTCACATTTGGCTCTGTTCTTGTGTGTTTGCAGCCTTTTTAAAAAGCTTTCTCGGGTCTTATGTGGAAATATGTCCCCCACATTGGGTGCCATATGTTGCGAGTCTTCCTCTGTCCTGGCAGCCAGCTCCCAAATCACAACAAGGATACGTCTTATTAATTATGAAGTCTCATTCGATAACTTAGGCTTGTCTCTAACTAGCTCTTACAACTTAACCTGTTTCTGTTCATCTAAATGCTGCCTCGAGGCTCATTTACCTCATCTACATTCTGTCCTTCTAGCTTTCCTACTTCCTCCATGTCTGTCTCTCCACTTCTGTCTTCTTCCCAGCATCTTCTCTGCCCTGAAAATCCTGTCTGACTATTAGCTTTTTATTAAACCAGTCACAGTGACACATCTTCACACAGTGTAAAGAAATATTCCACAACTGTGATGTTCAGTTCATATCTCTCACTCACCCCTGACTATTGTGGGAGCAGGGACTGCACCACTGAGGGAACTACATACAGCTTGGAGATGGGGAGCCACTTGGCCAGTGTCACCAGCTGGCAGAGAGAGGCAAGGCCCTGGCCATTTCTCTGTAGCTTCTGAAAGGCCTCAGGATTGTGTGTCTGCATCCCCCCCGTCTCTCCCTGCCTCTGTCTCTCCCCACACTTTGTTCCTCACTTTCTTTCTCTGTCTCCTCCCTATTTTTGAGGCAGAGTTTCATGTGGTCCAGGCTGCCCTCATACTTGCTATTTAGCCAATGATGACCTTGAATTTCTGACCTGCTGTCTACTTCCCAGTTGGTGAGATTGCCGGGTGTGTCACCAATCTGGTTATGTGCTACTAGGGATGGGACCAGGACTTCTTGCATGCGAGGCAGACAGTCTACCAGCTGAAACTGCATCCCAGTTTCTTTCTGTGTTCTTTCCTTTTTATGCACTGGGTGCTTTGCCTGAATGTATGTCTTTGTACTGCTTGCAAAGCTGGTGCTCACAGAAGCCAGAAGAGGGTGTTGTAAGCTGCCTTGTAGGTGTTGGAAACCAAATGTGGGTCCTGTGGAAGAGTAGCCACTGCTTTTTTACCTCTGAGTCATCTTTCCAGATCCTCCATTTTTTTTAAATCCCTAATATTTGGGGTTCTGGGATCCAGGGAAGAGTGTGGTCTAATCTGCACACCTGTTCCTGTGCTGAATGTCATGTCTTCCCTCTGCCCCTCTCTCCAGGCATCATGGCTATCCTGTTTTCTGGCATCGTGATGTCACATTACACACACCATAACCTCTCCCCAGTCACCCAGATCCTCATGCAGCAGACCCTCCGGACAGTGGCCTTCCTATGTGGTGAGTCCCACCTCTGAGTGTCCACACAAACTGGGATTCCTGCCCTGATGAGGTGTAAGCTAGGATTTTTCCTTGGCAGCAGGGCCCAGAATCCTTCCAAGCTCAAGCAAGTACCATGCTCCTAACTCCTGGGTTGGCTCCTGTGGTTTTGTGATTCCATAGAAGATGTGCAATACTTAAGAAATGGACGTTTGATGCCTGCAGTTTATGACCAAAAATGGAACTGCTGCTAAACATTCCAGGTGTTAATGTGGAATCTCTACAGGTGTTCCTTAGAGATGATGCTGAGGTGGTTAAATGGCCCCACCCTTGAGTGGTGGGGTCTTGGGCTTTCCATCTAGGGGCACTGTGAGCTTCTAAATGAGGGCATCCTAGCCCTGAGGGAAATTCCAGAGCCGTGTTCCCCTCGGATGCGTATGAGGCCTGTCAAGCAGTGACAGTTGGAGCTTCCTCCCCCTCCATGTACCACATACCCACTCATGTTCATACCTGGAGTAAAGATGCTATCTTTAACCATCCCTTTAAACTGCTCAGGCGTGCATATGCGCTGGGGCTAGACCTCAGCTGCAATTTTAGCATTCCCTAGTGTTCAGGGGCATTGTTTCACTTTTGAGCCGGGGATGGCAGGGCTGTCTGCAAGGTAGGGAAGCTGGGTAAGGAGAGGCCAGATAACCCATTGTCAAGGTACAAGCTAGGAGACAGGCCTCTAGTGCTCCAGTGGCTGTTTGATCCATAGCTCCCCCCCCCCCCCCCGAGACAGAGTTTCTCTGTGACTTTGGAGCCTGTCCTGGAACTAGCTCTTGTAGACCAGGCTGGCCTCGAACTCACAGAGATCCGCCTGCCTCTGCCTCCCGAGTGCTGGGAGTAAAGGTGTGTGTCACCACTGCCCGGCTGATCCACAGCTCTTACCAGAAAGCCTTGGCCAAAGGCTCTGACCTGGTCCTCACAGGGTAGAGCAGAGAACAGTGCACCTCTTGGCTTCTGTTTCATGCCCCTGACTAGCTCTAGTTAGCACTCAGTTCTGGGACTGTACATGCATGCCATCTCCTCTGAAGCTCCATCACAGCATCTGTGGGAATTCACCAGGCATGTGCTTTCTCCTGGCCTGCTCTTAGTGAGGAGGTTAACCAGTGTACTAGGCTGCCTTCATGTAGCTTGCATTGCCAGAAGCAGCTTATGTGGCCACCCTGAAAGGATGGGTTAAGTCAACCACACTTCCCGCTCCTAGGGAGAAGTGGAGTAGGCCTGAATGCACTGGCTTGAAGGATCGCACATTATTAGATAAGGTGTCTGAGGGAGGGGAGGGACAAGCACCCTGCTCGTGCTGTGTTGAAGAATACACGAGCCACTGCAAACGCCACTGAAGTGATTTAAATAGCCTCACCAGCTCGATGTGCACATTTTAAAATGCAATCCCTGTCTCCTTAGGTGTTGGGCTCTTTGGGCTCTTCTTTTGGACCCCGTAGTTTAATCAGGAGCCTGGAAATTTATGAGGTGCTCTTTTTTTTAGCACACACAAATGTTTGCACCAAGTGTGACCAAGTGTGCAAATGGGTCCTCCCCACAAGCTAACCCTGTGGGTTTGCTGCCTCTTGAGCCTCCAGCCAGCATCAGTACATTCTGTCCGCTAGCGGGTGCTGTCGGCACGATGAACTGGGAGGGAGTTAACTGAAGCCCCCTTTCTCACTTGTCATATGGCACCTACAGTCAAATGCTTGGAATTCTTGCCACTTTGAGCCATGTAGGTAGAACCCTGACTGATTCAGCAGATACACGGGTGGGAGCTTGTTTATTTGCATACAGTATTTGACAGCTTACTCATTACATTGGGAAATTGTCAATAGCAGAGACACATTGCCTACGTGACAGTAAAGGAGGAAGCTGGTCATGGTGGTTCATGCCTGCAATCCCAGCACTCAGATTCTAGGCCAGCCTGGACCAGATAGCAAGACCTCATCCCAACCCATCTACCCCCATTTAGGCCAGCCTAGGCCAAATAGCAGGACCTTATCTCATTCCATCTACCCCCCCCAAAAAAAAAATAGTAAGTACAAAGTCTAACCACAGTATCTGGTGCAAGATTTTTCCAGAAAATAAGATGGCTATTGGTGTGGCTTTGGAAATGCATGCTTAAGTTACTACTGGATTGTAAGAAAGGAACTGGGGTGAATAATCCATTCTTTGATTTCTTTCAGAAACATGTGTGTTTGCATTTCTTGGCCTGTCCATTTTTAGTTTCCCTCACAAGTTTGAAATTTCCTTTGTCATCTGGTGCATAGTAAGTATTTTCTTGTTTTTATTGAATGTTTATTGTTAGAATATCAGCTACATGGTCTGGAACCATCTATGTAACTGTGACCAGTTCAGAGCCGACAACTACAGAGACGTGATTCTGTTGAAAATGTCATTTCTTTAAAAAAAATCCCAGACATAAGCATCTGGACGCTTTACACTTTCAATGTCCTTGAATGGTGTAGTCGCCTTCAGACAGTACAGTCTTAGCCAGAGCATATCAGTGGGTGCCCATAACCCCAGCACTTGGGAGATGAAGGCAGGAGAATTAAGAGTTTAAGGCCAGCTGGGTGTGATGGTGCATGCCCTTAATCCCA